>NC_089596.1:46780344-47140344 GCF_019320115.1 Miscanthus floridulus
TTGGACCTTGGCTTAACCGCCGTTGAGCCGACGCGATTGTAGAGTGGTTGGGATGGATACCGCTAGGCCTCCACAATTTGACGGCACTAACTTCCCATACTATAAAGCTAGAATGGCTTGCCACCTTGAGGCAGTTGATTTGGGTGTATGGAGAGTCACTCGTGATGGGATGAAACCCATCAAGAATCCCAAAAACCCACAAAGAGTGATGAAAAGAAATGCACTTCAATGCTAGAGCTAAAAATTGCTTGTTTGAATCACTTAGTATGGATGTTTTTAACCAAGTATTCACTTTAAATACGGCACATGAAATTTGGTTAAAACTCCAAGAGCTCCATGACGGCACAAGCAATGTCCGTGAGCAAAAACATTGTCTAGCAAAGCAAAACTATGATTCCTTTACTATGAATGATGATGAGCTTGTTCGTGATATGTATTCTTTGAATCTAATTATCAATGAGCTCCATTCTATAGGATTATTAAAGCTAGATGATGCGGACATCGTGAGGAAGATCATCTCCGTGCTACCACAAAAGAAATATGCAAGCATCATCACCATCCTTCACAACATGGAGGACTTGAGCAATATGACCCCGGGCATAGCCATTGGCAAGTTAGTGGCATTTGAAATGTCACATAAGATGGGCAAGAAGAAGCTTCTTCATCAAGCAAAGGCAAAGCTCTCGCTTGTAGCGAGAAGAAAAAGATGAAGGGCAAGAAAGTTGAGTCAAGCTCAAGCTCAAGCTCCTCAAGTGAAGAAGAAGAAGATGAGGATGATGATGATGATGAACAAGAATCAAGTGATGATGATCAATCTTCCTCCTCCACCTCCGACCTTGATGAAGAATCAATCAAACTTATCAAAAGGTGGAGAAGATGATGTAAGGCTCAATGTCAAGGGTGTGCCCATCCAAATTCAAGACCTCATTTTCACTAATCAAAGATGAGCAAAGAAAGAAAGGATGCTATGGATGCGGCGAGTTGGGGCACTTTGTGGAAGTTTGTCCAAACAAGCCCACACCCAAGGCAAAGAAGAAGGCATGCAAGAACAAAGCCCTCACATCAATAAGGTCATGGGATGATTCTCAAGTGAAGAAGATCATCACAAGAGGCGAGGGCGCAAGCACTCATCATCAAGCTCTTCTCGTGTGTGCCTTATGGCATGAGGTAATGAAAGCTCATCCTCTAGTGAGAGCGATAGTGATGATGATTTGCCTTCTTATAATACAATTGTGCAACAAAATCTTAAATATGCTAAAGTTTGCACTAGTCAACAAAAGAAGCTCAAAAATTTAAAAGAAGAGCTAGGTAGTTCACAAGAAGCATACAAAATTTGCTTGAACAATATGAAAACTTTGCAAATCTCAATGTTGAACTATCTACTAAAATTGAGCAACTTGAGGCTAGTGCAACAACAAATGCATGCACAATCAATGATGAGCAACTTTTAAAGAAAAATGAAAAATTAAAAGAAAAGTTAGCTAGCTCACAAGAAGCATATAATAGTTTGCTTGCTAAAATGGAAACCATGTGCAAACATTGTGATGAGCTAACTAATAAAGTTGCTAATCTTGAAGCCGTTAGCACAAACCCCACCAAGGCATCTAAAAAGAAAAGTTCTATCTTTAACATGTCTAAAAAGGATGCCTCTACTTCTTGTAATGATTTATGTTTAGACTCACCTTTGTGCAACCAAGTTTGTGTTGAGAAAGTTATTGTAGATACATGCACACAAGAGGTTGCAAAGGAGAATGAGCAACTCAAGCAAGAAGTAGCTCGCCTCACCAAGGACTTGACTCAAGTGAAAGGCAAGGCGAAGCAAACCCAACTTCATCAAGATAACACCGTCAAGGGAGTGAAGAAGCTTGATGAAGGACAAACCGTGGTTTGTTACGTGTGCCACAAGGAAGGTCACAAGTCCTATGAGTGCAAGGTGAAGAATGGGGGAGGAGCAAAGAAGAAGGAGAAAAAGCAAACAAGCAAGCTCTCCAACACCTACACCAACAAGGTGGACAAGAAGGCCTCCACACCTTATCTCTTGAAGAAGAAGAAAAATGACAAGGTGGTGGCCATCAAGGTGAACAAGCAAGCCAACAATGGGGTCAAACGCTTTTGGGTGCCAAAGGAAATCATTTCCAACATGAAGAGCACCAAGAAGGTTTGGATCCCGAAAGGGAAGTGAGAAGTCCGTCGGACGGGGAATTTGGAGACTTGGCAAAGTTTGGGTGCATTTCATGGGGTGCATCATGATGGACAAATTATTGCCAAGTAGGTTAGTGAATACTATGGACCCAAATTTCCAACTAGATGTCATTACTTTCAATTAGTATTCATTTCAATTGGTTTGTTTTTCAATTGATATACTCTTAAAGCATCTAGTTATCTTTCATGCCTATGTTTGCATTTACATGCTTAAATCTTTTGTCATGCATTCAATAGGTATATCATATGGTAGGCTTGCTCGGTTTCATTATCAACCCTTGGAGCAAACCTACATGGTTTAAAATTGTTTAGGAGCACGCACATAGCTTGTTTTACAATTAATTATCTAATATGTGCCAAAGTCCAAATTGTAGATAATCTCTCCCAAATATCATCTTTCAAATGGTATTTTGATACTTAAATCAATGTGCACAAATTTTACAAGTATTCAACACTTGTGTGCACAAATTTAGGGGTAGCTTAATCTACAACTTGGATGCTTTGAGACTAACACTTGTTCAAAAGGTATCAATTTTTCAAACCTATCACATGTGTAGTAGTCTCATTGTAAGGAAATTGGAGTCCCCGGAGTTAAGCATCATTCTTCAATTGGCATCATCATGTTGATTTCATTTCATATTTATATGCTTTCTCCATGCATTATATAGATTAAACTCTCTTGTACAATAAATTGCTAATTATGCATATGCTTTGCTTTCTACCATATGTATGCATATAGTTAGGGGGAGCTTAGTCTATATAATGTGAGAGTCAAATTTGTGATCCATTTCACTCTATACACAAAGGATCATGAAATTTGACCCTCCCTTGTGCTACTAATGTCTTCCTTTTCGGTGTTTGATGCCAAAGGGGGAGAATTTGAAGGACCAAGACAACAAAAAACAAACAAAAAAACCCCAAACAAAAAACAAAAAAAAACAAAAAAAAAAAAAAAAAAACCAAAACAACAAAAAAAAGCATTTAGTTACAAGTAGCAATGGTCCGAGAAAGGGAGGGAAGTAAATTATGGGTTAGTTAAGTAATGGGAGATTTTTTTAGAAAGCTAGGCTTTAATCCATAATATCACATGGGGACATTTGCAAGGGCGAGACAAGCTTTTAAGTAAAGTTTTAATTGGTATCTGTCAATTAGTATCATATAACCTTGCCCTTCGCATTGCATCCTAGCAAGTAGGTAGTTTTTAACTTCCAAACTCTTATTATTTGCTTGCTTTGGTCGTGTTGGCATCAATCACCAAAAAGGGGGAGATTGTAAGGAAAATGGACCCTAGGCCCATTTACTTTGGATTTTGGTGTTGATGACCAACACAACCAAATTGGACTAATGAATTTGCAAGTGTCTGTTTTGTAGTTCACTAGGGTGCAAGACGTAACTTGGACGAAGGCGACGTGATGATCTGATGATCAACACCTCAAGCAAGACCTTAGGAGCACAAGAGAAGACCCAAGACATCAAGCAAAGTCCAAGCATGAAGATTGGAACCAAGCCGTATGCAGGACCGGATGCTGGACAAGCAACCGGATGCTGCGACCGGACGCTGGGCAAGTGGCTCGGCAGACAGGTGACCGGATCCCTGACCGAACGCTAGCGGCAACCGACCGGACGCAGGACAGCAGCATCTGATCGATTACAGTAAGGTTCTAGAGCGGTAATTCTACGACCGGACGCTGGCCAGCGTCTGATCAATGTATTGCCGGCTCAATGATCGGGACGACCAGACGCGTCCGGTCAGGACGATTCAGCGTCCGGTCAGTAGCAGTTTCGCGGGAATTCGACCCCAATGGCTACTTTCTCAGTGGGTCTTATAAATACAACCCCCAACCGGCCATTTGAGAGGTGTGGAGCTGAGGAAACATACCAAGGGTGTTGATACACCATTTTAGTGATCTCCACATGCATAGTGCTTAGTGTTTTATTAGGTGATTAGCATAAGTGCTTTGCGAAGTGCTTAGGTTGATTAGACCACCGCTTATGCGCTTGCTCTAGGTGTTTGCCTAGTGTTGAGTGAGGTTTGCATACCTCTTGCCACCCCGTGCTTGCGAGCACAAGTGTTGTACATCGGAGGGGCTTGAAGTCTTGCGAGATCACACCAACCGCATTTGTGGTGTGGCCGCCACCGTGTACCAGAGGGAACAAGGCCCGTGGCGTTTCGGCCAGAAGCTTGATAGTGAAGACAGTGTCGATGTTTTAACCACCGATAGCCTGCCACGGGGTACCCGTGGCAGTATGTTCGGGCTTCGGCGTATGCCGAACTCGATGGTTAACGCAAGACACAGTCGATTTATTCTGGTTCAGGCCCTCGATCGTAGATCGAGTAATAACCTTACGTCTAGTCGGCCTTAGCCTTTGCGTTGGATTGATTGTCAAGGGTTGTGTCGTACAATTGTTGTCTATGTGTGTGTTAGCTGCCGATCTAGGGACCCCTGTCCTCCTTTATATAGTTCAGGAGAGGCGGGAGTCCTAGTCGGTTACAAAGTAGAGATCCTAGTAGGATTACGTGTAACTAGTCCTAATAGGATTACATGTAGGAAATCCTAGTTGGACTAGGTCTTCTTTTCTCTTCTCCGTGGGGAACCTTATGGGTCCCGCATCGACAAGCCCCCGAGCATTTCATGATTGAGCTTCAAGGGCCGGGTTGTTTGTAGACTTGTTCCGGGTTCTTTCTTGAAGTGAAATCTTGAGATGGTCTTCTTTGTCTTTTCTCCGGCTGATGTGCACTTTTGAACAAAAGTGCACTCAGTGAGTGTAGCCCCCGAGCCTCTTGCTTGTTGGGACAAGAAGCCAGAGGGTCCCTTTAGTCTTCTTGGTTGCTCTGAGTTCTTTTTGGGTGGGTGCAATTTTTCGTAAAAATTGCACTCTCTGAGTGTAGCCCCCGAGCCTCTTGCTTTTGCTTGCAAAAGTTGGAGGGTCCAGATTCTTGTCTTCAAAAAATTTTTGGGGTTATGTATCCCGCAGCCCCCGAGCCTTCTCCGAGTACTTTTCTTTAGAATAGAAATCGGATGAAGGGTCTTGATGTGTTGTCTTTGTTGTAGTCTTAAGTACTTGAGCCCCCGAGCTTAGTGTTTGACTAAGCCGTGATGCTCTTCCGAGTTGTTTTTATTCATCTAGGTCATTTCTAGACTTCTCTGGTTCTTGATGTACCTCTTCCAGGTTGTTTGCACTTCGTCCAGGTTCTTTCTGAACTTATATGTACCTTATCCGGGTTGTTTTCTGATCAATCCAAGTTCTTTTTTGTCTTGATTTCTGTTCCCAACTTATCTGATCTTGTCTTGGTCCTTGCCGCACCTTGTCGGGGTTCTTTTTTTATTAATCCGGGTTCTTTCTGATCTTGTGTTGGTCCTTGCCGCACCTTGTCGGGGTTCTTTTTTTATTAATCCGGGTTCTTTCTGATCTTGTGTTGGTCCTTGCCGCACCTTGTCGGGGTTCTTTTTTGATCAATCCGGGTTCTTTCTGATCTTGTCTGAGTAAAATAGCTCTCAGGAGCGTGTTTTTCCCGATCTCATGGTATAGATGTAGCTCCCCTGCCTTGGTTTATGGACGAGTCGTTGATCACTGCAGCCGGGTGGTCGATCAGTGCGACGTGCGGCCGAGTAGGTAGAGTAGACTTGATAGCTCTCTTGTCGCTTGGTAGCCGGACAGTTTGGCCGAGTAGTTTGTTGATGGGGTAAACCAGTCGAGTGGCCGGTATGTCGAGTATTCGGAACAACTCGGAACCTGTCATCATGTACTCTGAAGCCTTTGTCGTGGTCGTTGCCGACAGTGTGCGTACGGTGCATCCATCCAGCTTGACGTGTGTGATGAAGTTGTCGCGGGTGCCGGATGAAAGTTGATCTTTGTCTGTGTATGTGTACTAGTTCACATATCCATCTTGTAGTCTTGTATGTGTCCAGTAATCAATTTGGATGGCTTCTGGTCTTGCTTGTACGTATATATACACATACGCCTTCCTTGTATTTGTTTGTTGTTGTGGCGATGTAGTCAAATGTCTCCGGATATACAGAGTTGAATTCGGATGTCGCGTTCTTGGAGTTGAACTCGGATGTTCTCGGATAAATCCCAGTTGTCCTCCGATCCAGCTGCATCCATGAGCCCTCGAGGTGTTCGAGTTGTAGTCGAACTCAGTTGTCTTCTTGTCGAGGTGAAATCCGGGGCTGGTTGTCGGACGTAGCATATACACCATACGTGTTCGTGCGTGTATATACATATATATGCTGTCCTTTTTTTTTGGTAGGCTGTGCGTCTTCTATCTGGTCATACCTCCGTATCCGAGTTGATAATGCTGGGACGTACTCCTTGCCGAAGTTGATGTTAGCTGATCCAACATGTGGTGATGTCGGACTCTTCGTCGTGGCCGAGTAGTTCACTGACTCCTGACTGGTGCCTTGAGTCTTCTGCAAATTTGAACGTGCGGCTTTACTTGCTTGCTTGTTGAATCAGGACGCCTTGGCCTGTCGAGGATGTTGCCGTGATTAGCCGAGTTGTTGTTGATGATGGTCGGCGAGAGTTGTCACGGCGAGTTGTCGACGAGTGCCGTGCGCAGAGATCCGTAGCGAGTTGTTGATCGTGGTTGACGGGAATTGCAGCGTCATGTTGACAAGGGCCGACGAGAACCACGGCGAATTTTGATCTGAGGTCCACCGAGAGTACCATGGAGATAGCCTGTTAGAATCGATCCACCGGCAGCGGACATATGCTCGAACCCGGGAGGCGCAACCTGCGGCTGCTTTCAATAGAACTCAGCAATTTGTAGGCTTAGTTCAAGACTGCTCTGTTTTGTAGTTGATATATATGCTGCCGTGCTGCACATGCATTTGTAGATGCAAGTCAGAATGGATCTATGTCTCCGTGCGTGCTCATATTTGCACTTATCTTGCTGATGTAACAATATATAGATCTTTGTTCCCTTGTCACATGTGGCTGTAGCTGATGTGCGGAGCGTAGATCGTCGTGTCCGTGTGATCATCCACGTCTTGATTGACTTAGGATGAGTCGATTTTTTGTGACCGCCCTATCCCAAGTTGTTTGACGACTCTTGCCTTGAAGAAAAAACTAGAAAATCTCTCTTGAGGATATGTACTCTGCAGCAGCCTCTTACCGGGTTCTTTTTTCAGTGGAAAGAACTCGGATGAAGGGTCCGTTAGAAAATACTCAGGTAGCTGTAGCTTTTAATGCTATTTCTGACTTGTCAGAGGTTGGTGGTGGTTGGCCGTTGAAGAGTAAAGGCATCGTGCTCACAAGTTGCACAGTGATTGGATATTCCTTTGGATATGCTGTCAGGGTGCCCTTTGCTCCATGTGAAGCATTTTGGCAGTCTTGAGTAGTCACGTCTTGTCTGTGTCCTCTTTCTTAGGCGCTGCCGGGTTGTTTAGTTTGTGCACTTGGTCCATGTACACTGCTCCTTGGCTTATAAATACCCTCCTGGCGATCATGTTTGCAGTCCAGTGTAGTTGAAGTGTTGAGCTTGAAATTCCTAGCCATGGATATGTTGGTTTGCGAGGTTGGAATGAGTAGCAAATCTTGTAGGCTTTGAAGTCGGTGCAGGATCTGACCGCCAAGTTGTCTGTTGCTGAGGAGAACTGGAAAAATTTGTGTCGATCCTCCCAATGGATAGCCAATCTTCTTCGGATGCCAGAGGATGAAGGGAAATCGTGGGGTCAATTTGCCTCGTTGATCCCCGTTCGTCTCCAGGATTTCCTCAAAGAAGCTGCCCACGCCTGTGTCAAGAACACACATTTTTTTTCAGATCCGGGTTCTTGCTCCATCGACTCCTCTCGAAAAGCTTGTTGAAGAAGCTTGAGAGCCAAGAATACTTGGACAAGGTCGAGCAGGTGGAGTCTGAAGTTGAAGGCTTGAACATTGTTGTACCTTTGTGTGGTCTGGTTGTAACAAACAATGTTTTTTGATTTGTGTATATATGTCTAGGCTTCGTCCTAGCTTTTGCTTCTTCGTGGCTCCTTTTTTGCCTTGTCTTTTTGTCCATTTGGTCAAAATCAGTAGCCGGCTGTGTACGGTTTTTCCGAGTTCTTTCTCCTTAATTCTGCGTGTAGCTTAGCATTTTTAGCTAAGTACGGCGCGTAGAATGCTGGATGTGAGCCAGTCCTTTCTTTCGGCGTATCCTTGGCTTGCGTTGGCTTGATAACCGTATTCGAGTTTTGCAACTCGGGACGATGTGTTTTAGCTATCTTGTAGACGTACTCAGGCGAGTTGTGACTATCTTGTAGTCGCATTCTCATCCGTGGTTGAAGAACCTGAAAAGGTGAGTGTTAGCTATCTTGTAGCTGTACTCGGGCGAGTTGGGACTATCTTGTAGCCGCACTCTCATCCATGGCTGAGAAACCTGGGAAAGGTGAGTGTTAGCTATCTTGTAGCTGTACTCGGGCGAGTTGGGACTATCTTATAGCCGCACTCTCATCCATAGTTGAAGAACCTGGGAAAGGTGAGTGTTAGCTATCTTGTAGCTGTACTCGGGCGAGTTGGGACTATCTTGTAGCCGCACTCTCATCCATGGCTGAGAAACCTGGGAAAGGTGAGTGTTAGCTATCTTGTAGCTGTACTCGGGCGAGTTGGGACTATCTTATAGCCGCACTCTCATCCATGGTTGAAGAACCTGGGAAAGGTGAGTGTTAGCTATCTTGTAGCTGTACTCGGGCGAGTTGGGGCTATCTTATAGCCGCACTCTCATCCATGGTTGAAGAACCTGGGAAAGGGCGAGCGTTTGTGTGCTCTGATGTGTAGAAGTGGCTTGCACCCGTGAAGTCTGAGTAGGCCATGGAGGTTCCGGTGTGCGCCGTCTTGCATGTCTCAGGCATATTCACGTACTTGCAGGTCGAAGTCGCATATGTTAGCTTGCATGGCCTTTGGTCTTGCATGCACGCATGGTCTAAATATTAGAAAGCACATGCATGCATCGTCTTTGGTGCTTGAGTGGATAGCTTTCTCTCTGAGACTTGTTGTAGCACTCTTGGATAGTACCCGGTTTGAAGACTAAGTAGTACTCGGTTTGGATAGTACTCACTCGGTTTGTTCGCTGCTTGTTTGATGATTTAATAAAACTTACACACGACAACAGCCGTGCCGCTCTCCAAGCGGGTTGATTTCTGATCATCACTGTCCCGTTGCAGATTTGAGATAAGATTTGTAGTCGAATTCTGACTTGATGCAACCGAGTTCTTCGCGGACTCATCAATCCGATGCGCTTTCCGATGAATCGTTGTGTGGGTGACGGCGAGGGCTGAAGCCATTTCCTGTTGACGTTTTGAAGGTTGGAGCTGGGAGTTCAGAGGTTTACCGCACCGGGTTGTTTGATAGAGGGAAACTGACAACTCTTCTACGAACACTTTAGGTGGGACCTTTGCCCTGTCCGATCCGAGCTTTGCAAGGATGTCTGCTGCAACTTTTGAGTCTTTCTAGGTATTGAAATTGTTGCTTGAGCTTGCGTTCTTTGGCGCGATAAGCGTCCAGTTATCTTCGTCGAGGTATTCGAAATTCGTCCCCGGCTTGGTGCGTTGAGGCAACTCAGGATTCGTCTCTGACTAGTGCTTCAGGTGCAATTAGTAGTCGAAGTAGTTTATTGAGGATCTCGGCGAACTAGCTGAGTTGTCGCCGTGGCCGTTGCTGACGGTTTGATGTGGTACTCAGATGAGTATTCAGATGTTTTTGATGGCTCCAGAATTTTGCAGAGTAGTTGATCTTGCGTGAAGGAGAGTCAGGTACTTGTGGACGGTCGCCTGTACGTACGTGTATCTCATTGATAGAGTGTTGTACGTGAAAGCTCCAATAAATTATCTGGCTTGCGTCATCTTCATGGTGCTTTAGTTGTACAGCTCCAAGGCTTGTAATATTAGTATGCTTGAAAGATGCGTACGTGCTCATGCCCACGCAAATATCTTAGTTGACTTCCATGTAGATGTACGCCCTCCTGTTGGCTTGTATGTATCTTGGCTCTGTATGAGTATAGGATCCTCTCGTCGTTCGTGCTGGTCATTTGTTAGCTTGTTCTCTCGATTCGGCTCGACGCAGTTGAATGCTCCATGAGGACGTATCGGGTTCAGGAGCCCGGCTGGAATCCTGTCCGCCAGGTGCTGATCCGAGTAGTAGTCAACAATCACCATGTCTGAGTTGCTACGGAGCCTGATCGAGTCGGATTCTGAAACCTTATAGATGCAGGCCACATGTATATGACTTACACGCAAGTTTATTTGCTTCCATGGGCCAATCATGCATGGCTTTGTTTCTTGGCAGTGCGTGTGCACACATGCATGATATTGCATGGTCTTGTAGATTTGTGCGTACGCGGATCTCTTGTTTGCTTGTTATTGATTAGCGAAGTTTGTGGCAGTAGCAGCCGAAGCCGAGCTTCAGGGACTCTCGTATGGGCCGCTCGATGTGCCGCAGAGGCTTCGGCGAGCCGCTGCTCGCTAGGGTCGCTGCATGACTTGGTACATCATGATGTGTCTGTCACCGGAAACTGGCTTCATGACGTTGATTCTCGTTGCAGGTAGCCAAAAGACATCATCGTGACATCCCATCGTAGACCGCCGTCGTGTGAATTCGAGTTGTTGTAGATGAATCTTGATCTTGAGGTCCACCGGTAAGTTGATCGGTGGTAGTGGGCGAAATAGAAAATTCTTCATGGTGAACCGAATCTTCGAGGAGACGGCTCTAGAGCTTGCCATCGTCGCCTGCCTCGCAGATCCATGAACCGAAGATGAGGGTTGATCCTGTCGAGAAGTTCATGTTGTCGAGGTCCGTCGAGCTCTCGGATGCAAATTCACCGAAAGCCCCTACCTGGCGCGCCAGCTGTCGATGTTTACCACCGGCAACCCGTCACGGGGTACCCGGGACGGTGATTTGTTCGGAGGGGTATCGGCGTCTGCAGGAACTCGATGGTAAACGCAGGGAGACAACGATTTATACTGGTTCGGCACGCCGGAAAAATCACGGCGCCTTACGTCCAGTGTGGGGTGGGATAGTATATTGCGCCCTGCGCTATTTGTTGTGGTTGTGAGTTCTGTCGGTTATGTGTGTGTCCTGTGTCTCTTATCTGCCGATCTAGGGACCCCCTGTCCTCCTTTATATAGTTCAGGAGAGGCGGGAGTCCTAGTCGGTTACAAAGTAGAGATCCTAGTAGGATTACGTGTAACTAGTCCTAATAGGATTACATGTAGGGAATCCTAGTTGGACTAGGTCTTCTTTTCTCTTCTCCGTGGGGAACCTTATGGGTCCCGCATCGACAAACAGCGGGGGAGCATCTGGGAGAGGCTTGCCAAGAGGCACGTCGGAGACCCACTTGCGCATGGGGAAGGCCTGAGGCTATCCACAGAGTTACCCGACGGGAGCTTGGCACTTGCGAGGGATTCCTTGCGAGGGTCTCCAACGAGGACTAGGGGGAAGCTTGCGCGCTTCTCGATACCTCGGTAAAAATACCGGAGTCGTCGATGGGAGTTTACATTTCTCTACCTTGCTCTTTAGCTTCCGCATTTACATTGATTACTTTACTACGTCTACGGTAGAGATAGCAACACACTAGCAAAACCATAGTTGCACATCTAGATAGCATATCTATTTGCATAGGTTTTGCTAGGGTTAGAAAAAGAGGCCATAGTTTAGAGTAAGATTTTTAAGTTGCCTAATTCACTCCCCCTCTTAGGCATCATGGTCCCTTCACCCATCAAAGTATTCTGCTCGGACAGTAGCAAAGCTCTCCTCCCCTCTAGTTCCTATGGCCGACAAGCAGATCTTCCCCTTTAGGACCAACCTCAACAAGCTACCTCCTATAGAAGAGCCTCTAGCCATTGTTCTTGTAGGAGAACCTCACCCTCTAGCCATTGTTCCTCCCAAGCATGTAGCTCTAGTTCCTCCAATAATAAGATATGAACAGTCCTACTACGCCCAAGTTTGTCAACCGGCGCTCCCTCCATCGCATGAGGGCCTACTCCTGATGGACAAGCCGCAGCAGATGAAGGGCCTGACGATTCAAGTGCAGAAGGACATCAAGCTCCTTCCCTCAAGGACTAATGAGACACTAATGAGTGTGAATACCAACAAGTTTGGGGATGTCACATGTGCCAAGTATACTACGGCCACACACCGAGTTACTTTTGATGGAGTCCGAGCTGCACCAGGGCAGATCAAGATCATTCCACTGAAGGAGACACTGAAGAGGTCTGCCCTAGCTCCACTAGAGAGGGAAGAGAAGCGTTAGAGGATGACCATGGCAGCCCTTGAGAAGAGAGTTGATCTCCTTACTCAGGCGGTCACAACCCTCCAAGAAAAGACCCATCTCCTCACTAGGACTATTGAAGCCATGCATAATAGGATGGAATTAGAACATCTCTAGCGGAAGAATTTGAAAAGCAAAATCTCTATCCTTTCCATTATCTTGGGGATAAGAAGCAAAAGTAAGTAATAGGTCGAGTGGTAAGGGTCAAGTGTTAGGTTAAGTGTGATCATGTTTAATGTTTAGGTTTGTCGCTTAGCTCAGATAGTTAAAAGTTTGTGTTAGGTCATAAAAAGTTTATGTTTGTGTTTGTGTAATAAAGTGCCTTATATATTACTAAAGTCTTCTTAATATATGCTCTCTATTTCTTTTGGATATGTGTTTGTCTCCACATGTGTGCATAAAGGTATATAGGAAAACAAGTGTGGGAAGACACACTATGACAACAAGACTAGATTCAATCATGAAAGTAATGAAAATCAGAAAGCAATGGGCCAAGAATTGCACTCGGCAAAGTTGGACCGAGATGCACCCAAGAGCAGGCCACCCGGCCTCCTATATAGGCCACTTGGCCAACCACAGTGCCACCTCACCTCACGCTTCATCCACGGTCAGGTATGAGCCCAATACACTCTATTTTTATATGTTTCATTTCGAACCGAATTAAAAATCCATTAATAAACAACTTAAAACATGAGAAAAGGTTATTTTAGTCATGACTTAAGGATAGACTCACATAATACTTTTCCTGGAAGTCATGCCACTATTGGGAATTTATTATTAGGGACCCCATGTCACTTAAGTTGTTGTGGAATGAGATATAGTAGAATAATGAGAGCTTGATTCTTGATGTCTTGTTATTGGAGAATTTTATTTTGAAAAGTAAAATGAATAGCTACACCTCTCCTTTGTGGTAAATCAATGTCCAACCAGAGCCATATTTGATATATAGACTAGGGAACCCTTCTACATATATTACTTGTCATGGTATTGAGTTTGGTCAAACCTTGTGACCCATGTTGAGAAAACTTATCATGCTCACAAGATCAAGATCACGTACACTCCACATGTTTTCCACGCTGGGAGTATGCAACAACATGTTTTCCATCCACCCAAAAATGTTCTACTCCTACACTGGGAATAGGCACAAAAATATCCTTAATAGGATAAATGCTCCAAGTTCTTGTAAATGTCTCTCTTGAAAAGTTTCAATTACAGAAAAAGAGGTATGGGCTGTGCAAAAGTTATTCATGAAAAGAGAAAGTATTGGAAAAAATGGACAAGTGTCCGAGATATTGAAAACAATGGGTACTTAGATGTCCGCCTGAAAAAAAAGAGAGATCAATAAGATAGCCCATGTTTTTTTGCAAAGGTATTTTCAAGTTTCAAATAAGAGAGATGTTTCAAGGAGCATAGTAGAATTAGGTTAGCCACCATATATATATCCACCCACATGCACATCTTGATGTACGAGTATGACATCTTTCTCCTTGGATCCTTGTTTTGACTTTACAATATATGCAATGCAAGTATGTTTTCACATTTATCCCTGCCTGAGCTCCACATAAGCTTTTAGAAGTAGGTAAAAAGAAGGCAAAGACATCTATGCCTTGGTGAGGATCCAAAAATACCATATATATAGAGTGATTTGAGAGTACCACAAAAAGGAGAAGGTAGGCTATGTTTTGTTTCAAAAATCTTAAATGTTTCTCCAATTGACTTGACTAAAGGAAGATGGTGATCTGTTTCAAGCTATTCCATTCTTCAACCACACAAAGTTTCATGGTAGACACTTTGAATCCCACGGTATAAGTATGACTAGGAATGGTTTTATGTTGATGCCTTGTCCTAAGGTTTTAACTTGAGTAATCCACCCTTTTATCGAGGACAAGGAAAAAGCCTAAGTGTGGGGGAGTTGTTGACAGTAGTTATCATACATATTTAACCATCAATTAAACATGTATAGGGGCATAATTGAATCACCAATGTAGACTTAGGGGTTTAAACTGATAAATTCTATGAGTTTTGGTGAATCTATGTTTCTAGTAGGATTTAATAAAAAACCACCAAGGAGGACCTAATCATCAAAGGAAAATACAGAATCCCACTGCAGTACCTACGTGGGAAGACTCTAGAAGGATCCAGGAGCCATGTCACCAAAGCATAGGACCAGAGGATGACATGTGGGATAGCATGGCCCCCTATGGTCCCACTTGTCAGCCTTGTCACTATGTCGGGTTCCCACTGCCTCCTAGGATGCATCTTCACCGTTGCTTAAGTCGATTTGATCCAAGGGCTCACATTGGACCCTTAGGGCTATATAATCTAGCCCCTGCCTCTCCCCTCAGGCATAAGCCTCATTTGATCCTACGAGCTGAGAAGCCACAAACCCTAATTCATATGTCCACCAGGATCAGGGCTACCAATCAAGAGAAGATTAGTCCTTGATATGATCTAGTCTTGTTCTAGAGATAGAGAGATAGAGTGTGAGAGAAGAGTTTGGAGGAGTCTCAGCTTGTCGATGCTCTCTCTATGGCTTGTACCCTAGCGGAATCAAGTTCTTCTTGAGCTTGCTTCCTGAGATTTCTCTGGTAATCGACTTCTAATTCAAGTAAGCATCTTGTTCATATTATTCTTTAGGTTCATGGACTCTCTTTTGAGTACTTTAATCCTTGTAGCTCCTAGGTTAAAGTAGTATTTGTAGTGTAAGCGTGGTGCTTAGACTCAGTTACTTGTGGATGTACCCTATTTTCTAGATTGGTGGTAGCTTACGAGGGTGACTCTTATAGCCTCGTTGAATCCTCTATAGTCCACCTCCTATAGTAGGCCTAGCAGGGACTTTGTTACTATAGGAACATACTCTGCTTGTGTTTTCTCTAGTACTATTCCTAAATTTGAATAATAGAAGACAAAGCTTACTAAAGTTAGAACTAGAAGCCTTAGCAGTCCTCCTATACCCTCCTATTATCTAGCCTTGATTGTGAAGTTAGGTTAAGTTAGAATCGGTTATTCTCACCCCCATTCCTTTGGGTTCGATATAAAACTAGGTTACTCTCGATGAAGTGCTACAACGGTATAATATTTGTGCGCTTATAGATTACTCTATGTGCATTATTTTATACCAACACTCAACATGGAGGTCACAAAAGAATCGACCCTCAACCTTGGGTGACCCTTCTTCAGCACTACCGAAGCCTAAATTGATGTTGGAGCATGATAAATCAGCTTCAATATCCATGGTAATGAAGAGAAATTCGCCTTTATGCCCAGGAAGGAGCAATGCTCCATGATTTGTATCAAGTATGAGGCAAACCTCAAATGGTGGGCATGCTTGTGAAAAAGAACAAAGAAATAAAAAACAAGCCAAAGCAGAAGAAAATCAAACAAACCACAAAACAAGAAAAGTCGAAAGCCATTCCCACACTACCAAACAAGAACAAGCCGATGTGGAAACCAAAGGAAGATACTCCAAAGTCCACCACCACACCACCAAAAACAAACAAAATAGTGTGGAGGCTGAAGAAAGAGCAGCCCCTTGCATCCACTTCTTTGGGATCGGGCGCTCCATCAAGCAATTGAACGGAGAAGGGTCCGACTCATTGGACCTTAAAAAGTGAGTCCTTGCCAAAGGTAAATTGGTAGTTATCTTTTATACTTATGCTAAAATTTTGAATTCCTAGTTTACGCACTAATAAAGGAAAATGAGAAAATAATAAAAGGGTTTTGTCTGAAAATTGCCTCTTAACATGTTTTGTACAAAGTATGTTTTGGTTTGGGTATGATTTTTTCTGGTAATCATACTTTCATAGGCATGGTGGTTTTTAAAATTAAGCATGGTGCTTAGATTTTTTAGCCTACCCTGATTAGATATTCAATTTAATCATTGAACCAAAACTGCTAAGTATAGACACTAGTTGAAATAAACAACATAAATTCTAGCAAACCATATAAAACAAAGAATGCGCTAAAGTTTACCTTCCGTCTCCATTAATGAAACTTTGTTATGGTTTGATGTTCTACACAAAGTATATTTTGGTATGAAGTTTGGTTTCTGGTCTACCATGCTTTCATAGACTTTTTAAATTAAGTAAGGTACTTAGGTTAATCAGTCTATCATGATCAATATGTTAGCTTGATCATTGTACCAAAACTACTAAACATAGACGTTTGTTGATACACTAAATAAAAATAAAATAACCTACCTCAAAGTCATCATCGTAGGTGACGAGCTAGCTTGGGGGAGGACCCCCGTAGAGGTAAGTAGTATCTTTTATTTTCAGCATTTTAATTTTTGCATTATTTATTTTCTACATTTATTTAATTATTAGTATTTAATAAAAAATAAAAAAAATGTAAAATCCAAAAAAATGAAATATGATAAAAACAACAAAAATATTTATTTTACTCTCATATGTGATTTAAGAATGTTTAGTTTCTCCCATGTTGAAATGATGAATAGTTGCTCTGTCTATAATTCATGTGTGCCTATGCTATAACTTAGTATTTTCCAAGATTTAAGTTCATTGGCTAGAATGTCTCATCCTAAAACTTGAAACTTGTGGGTTGCAAAGGATTATCCTTTTCTAAGTTGTTGCAAGTTATGATATGGTAAATAGAATTTGCTATGACTTTGTTCTAAGAGAAGCTTGACATCCGGAGTTTTCATTTAAAAATGCTAAAATCAAAAGTTCCTCAATGGTTATGAATTCCTACCACGGCCATATGACATGATTCAATTCAAAACCCTAGTCATATGCTACTTATATTCACATTGAGTTTTATCAAATTATTGTGACCCTTGTAGAGATTCTAGTAATGCACCCATGATCAAGATTCACATACACCCATAAACAAAATGCTGACTTTTACACTCAAAGTTACGCAAAAATATGTTTTCCGTCCACCTAAAATAAAAACTCCATTCATTTGTCATGAGTCTTTCTCTCCAAAGGTTTCATATGCCAAAAAGAAGTATGAGGCTATGCTAAAAAAGAGAGACACATGAAGCTCTCAAAATAGCAAAAGAAAAGAAGAAAAAAATGGAACACATGAAGGTTCCAAGTGTTGAAAAAAGAAAAAGAAGAGATAGCCCATACTTCTAACGCAATTATCAAAAGAGAGAATGTCATGATCAAAGGGTACCAAAAAATACATGTAAGTATTCCACACACTTACATCTCCTTGGATCCAATTTTTGACTTAGCAATATATGTGATGTAAGTATGCCTCTCATTCATACCTACCTAAAACTCCACTCAAAGCCTTTTAGAGATGGGATGAAAAGAAGACAATCAAATGCCTTGGTGAGGATCATACACATTGAGCGATCGAGTGAATCATTTGAGGAACTTACATTTTTTGCAAAACTCATAAAACCTCCGAATAGAAGGTTGATCAATGAATGAATGATTGGTAATTCTGTTACAACCGTTCTATCTTGCAACCACCTAAGACTTGGGAAAGCAATAAGCCCCATAGGGATTAAGTTAAAAGGGTGGATAGAATGCTAAACTTATTAAAATTGAGAAAGAATACTTTGTTATAGGCAAGGCACTTGTGAATTATATTCGGCATAGTTGAGAAAGAATACATGGAGAAATTTACCGAAAGGCACTTTTCGATGCTGATTTGCACAAAGAAATAACAAAGATGCCCATCAACTTGACTCAACTAGGGCAAAGCACCACCAAGGAGTGATCCAAGTCCAGCCCATAGCCTGCCACGCGAAGGCGGTGGCGAGGAGGCTGAGTCATGGGGTGACTGACCCCTAGGGGCGGGCGACCCCCTATCGGTGCTCCTCAGCCACCCCTTGCTCTAGCGGTGGCATGTGGACATGCTAAGGCGGTGGAAGCCAGAGATGCACCAAGAATAGCCACGACACCGCCTCTACCCCTTGTATAAATAGTGCGGTACCCCCCTCTACAACACACACCACATTGAGCAACACCTCTCACACCTCACTCTCTAGTTGTAGCTTTCACTTTTTAGTAGTTTAGAGCAAGGCAAAGCTACCTTGGAGAGCTTGGCTCCTTGGAAGAAGAGACCTTTGGGTATGAATAGAAATATGAGTTCTTCCAAAGTTATGCTCTCATATGATATTTATGGTCATACTTATGAACTAGAGTATAGTTATTGTGTTATGATCTTGATATATGAACTAGTCTATAGATGTGTCATGAATAGCACATTTAACTTTATGCTTAACCACTCATATAACTTATATAATCAGAATTAGAGCTAAGTTGAGGTGGTGGTTCATCGTACTTGTCGACCCGTAGGGTCGAGGACCTGGGGGGAATTGGGTAGTTTCTATATATGCAAGCATGGTGCTTGGGTATGGAGAGACATGTGAATGCATTGTCCCTTTCCACGGTTGAGGGGTAGGTGGCAGGTGGTGACAACCCTATCCGTAACTTGTAATCCCCCATGTTCGACTATGGTATAGGAGTCTAAATTATCACATGAGGTTGCTAGTAGACCAGTACTCGGTGGCCTCCCGACCTGCTTCACACTTAACCCTAAAACTAATTATGTAACTTGTATGATTATTAACTAATATTTGTATGACTATACTAGACCAATGCCTGCTCGACTTCAGTTATTCTTTTATTCTTTCTCTTTATTTTATCCTTTGAGGAATGCCAAGTGTGTGTCCACTATCTTGAAATCACCATTTTTATCCCTGCTATAAACAATTGGTATACTTGCAAGCATTATTATTCAAGTTCATATCCATACTAGACTCTTAATCAAATGCCTTCTTTTAGGAAAATATAAATAATGATACCCTGAATACCTCCAGGTGAAATGCTACAATGATAGCTCCATGCGTTTGCGGATAAATATCTAAAATTGTTAAGGAACTATCAAGGCTATTACTTAGTGGCATTACTAATTATTAGTGATGACGCTAAGAAATACCAACAAGCACTTCTGGCGCAGTTGCTGGGATACAAAACTAGTAGCTACGCTAAGAAGTGCCAACATGGATCAAGGTCAGTTCAATTTGAGGATCGAGATGAGGAGTTGCCATGGATTCATGGGCTCACATGATGCCTGATGACCCCATTAAAAGGACCCCCTACCTCCTCCAGAAGGGGGCATGTCAGCAATCAAGAGAACAATTGTTCTCAACAATAGATACTATCCTTTGTAAATAGAAAATAGTGAGATAGAGAGTGAGAGAAGAGTTTGGAGGAAGTGTTGGCCTATCAGTGCTCTCTCTACAGCTTATACCTTAGCGGATTCAAGTTCTACTTGAGCTTGCTTTTGAGACATCTCTGGTAATCAATTTCTAATTCAAGTAAGTTTTGTGTTTATATTGTTTATCAAGATCATGACTCTTTTGAGTACTTTGATCCTTGTAGCTCTTGGGTTAAAGTAGTAATCATAGTATAAGCGTGGTGCTTAGACTTCGTTACTCATGGATGCACCCTACATTCTAGATCGGTGGTAGATTGCGAGGGTGATAGCCTCGTTGAGTCCTTTATAGTCCATCTCCCGTTTGTAGGCCAAGTAGGACCCTTTTACTATGGTAGAACAACCTAATCTAATGCCTCTTAGGAGTACTTGTCTTCCATTAGACACTGAGTACTCAAGAGAGGACACTAAACTATGTAGTTCCATCAAACACACCCCAAGGGAGAACTAAAAAATCCACATTTTTCCATCAGAATCATAAATGAGAGAATACAACTTACAACATTCTTAAGTCATTTCTTACATCACTTTATTACAGTAATAGAATATTACCTCAATTGATTATAATAGCGGAATATAACAATGTTATCAGAGTTACAGAGGAAGCAAAGATTAATTTAATGACATAGTGGAGCATTAACATAGTGGACATTTATATACAAGAGATGCTAGCAAATTTTACATCTTTTCTAATAAAAACCTTTAGTGAGGGTTATAAACAAACACTATGGTTGTAGCATGAAGGAATCCTCTCTAAGCCCACCAGGAGGTTTCCACACACAAGAGTCAGCTCTAAGTATCCTCGGATCACTTGCAATAGGGGGAATAAGACCCTGAGTACTCGGTTGTACTCAGCAAGACTTACCCGACTGGAGGAAAATAAAAGACTCCAAGGATATGCAAGGCTTATTTGGCTTATGGGTTATTGCATCTATGAAAACATTACTAAACGTGTGTCATTATATTTAATTTTATTGGCAATAATCAATAGTTCATTAACTAACCATTCTATATAAGCACCTATGCTACTTTCAAGCAGGTGGTAAGCAATCAGAACCATTTTATCAGCTTTCAAGTTCTAGTTCTTACTATGGTGCTAGACCATAGCCAAGTCATACCATCTCATAGAAATGATGATTCATGAATTAATGTATCATAGTTAGGTATCCCAAAAGACATGCCCCGTTTGTACCCCAGGCACAAACAAGACCAACCCATTCCACGCCTGTCGAGGGGTCCAGTTCCCCATCCAAACTTGGACCCCAAGCCCCCACATTTGAGACCTAGTCTCAGCATGGTGCTTAGACCTTCACCTTTCCCCATCTCCAATCAGTCAGTCTGGAAAGGCCAGAATCCACAACAAGAGCGTAATGAGCCTCCCCGCTCCCATAAGCAAGTATGTGCTCTGGATAATAAGTCTGTGACCTGACTACCATCCACAATAATGAACAGTCCTCAATCAACATAGGTGGAACAAGTGCAATATGAGCCTCGCTCGAATGCCTAACCAAGACCAGATTCAAAGTACTATTCCACCCGATCTCCAATTATCATTCATATATATTCCATGTGGTAGTAATATAATAACAACAATAATATATTTTCTATCTCTTGTGAGTAACAGGTAATCACTCGACTTCTACCAGGTCCTATAGCAGAGCAATCTACATGATCCTCACATACTAGTAGGACTCATAGGATAAGGATATATATGCAAGTGGTTTCATTCAACTCTTTAAAACTTAATGCACAAGCATAAAAAAAAGTGCAGAATACTAGGGGTTATGCACCGGGGCTTGCCTGGATAAGATATAACCAAAAGTTAGCATTCCATCATGGTAACACGATCATCAAGGCACCATCCTTTCCGCTACTCTGATCATCTCCATGATCTGTTCCTATTATGATATACATGGATGCAACGTAGAGACGTAAATAATCAACGGTAGTCGAAACTCTTAGAAATATGATTACGCCTCGCAAGGTAATGAGATAGCTCTAATAACTAATGTGCTAGGCTATGTATCCATGTTGTCGAATAAGGCGTTGTTTCCCGAAAAATGTTCTAGTTTTAAAATTCCAAGATGTTTTGGCATTTTATTGATTATATATATATTTTTGAACTAGGGCTCATTTCGCTACCTTAGCAAACTAATTATCATGGAGCTACAAAAATTATAGTGAACACCTAATAATGTTAGGAATTTACTATGAAAGTTTTAGAGCCAACACTATCACCAATTTATCACAAAAATTCCTACAAGTTTATATCTTGCAATATTAAGCATCTCAAATTAATTAGATAACTCCTGAAAATAATATAAAACTATGTGAACAAAATATACTAGCAGATAGATCATGATTTTAGGAACCTAACAAAATTGCTTTCAAATTTTTTGGTTAACTACATAATTTTATATTGAATTTACAAGTTTACCTTAGAAACTAAATTAGAAAATGCTTTAGAAAACAAAAAGGGCCGGTGGCAAGCATTCAGCCCAGTAGCCCGACTTGGCCCAACGCGGAACATGGGCGCGCGTAGCAAGCTAGCCCAGGAAGTGGCCCAACGCGGGACCCCTCGCGCTTGCTGGCTATTTTGTAGAAAAGACCTTGATCTATCAATTTATTACGTGGCACTATGCGCACTATTCCTACCGTTAGTAACTTGCAACCAAACCCTTGGATGTTTTCACCTTTACCATGGTGAGGTCTCTAGAAACCTCTTGTGCGTCGGCGCGGCGGCCGATGGCATAAGGCGGTTACGCTGAGCAAATGAAGCTCACTACGATGGAAGTAAGGTGATGAGGACATGACACCCATGCATATGACCATGTTTGGCGCATGGTATGGAGGGGTAGTGTAACATCCCGCCTCTCTGAGGCCGGGCCCGCTTACATCTGGCAGCTTCTCTAGGATATAGACTGCCCTCACAGACCAACACATGTCTTTTCTGTGCACTTTGTCCTCACTCGTGCGCACCCGGGAAGAACTTCCTGGTCGGTCACCCATCGCTCCAGGCCAAGCACGCTTAACCTCAGAGTTATTTACAGATGGGCTTCCGAAAAAGAAGTTACAACTTATTGGTATGAGTATCCTATTAATCCTATTAAGCCCTGGGCCAGGATGTTACATCCTTACCCCCTTAAGAGATCGACGTCCTCGTCGATCAATCCCAAGCCAAGAGCGTCCTCTCTTGGCCACGTTCGTGTGTCTAGAGCCAGCACATGTGCCATGCTGTGTGACCATGCCGGATCCACACCAGCCATGTGCACCATGCCTGCGCAACTACAACACACGCACCCATGAAACTATGAGAGTCGGCTCTGATACCATTCTGTAACGTCCCGCCTCTCTGAGGCCAGGCCCGCTTACATCTGGCAGCTTCTCTAGGATATAGACTACTCTCACAGACCAACACATGTCTTTTCTGCGCACTTTGTCCTCACTCGTGCGCACCTGGGAAGAACTTTCCGGTCGGTCACCCATCGCTCTAGGCCAAGCACGCTTAACCTCAGAGTTATTTACAAATGGGCTTCCGGAAAAGAAGTTGCAACTTATTGGTATGAGTATCCTATTAATCCTGTTAAGCCCTGGGCCGGGATGTTACAGGTAGGATGCCAACAAGGGTGTCCAAGTCAAGAAGGAGGCCCGAGGCTAATTCGGTTCGAGTCCCCAAGGTGGAGGCCCAAAGCAACTCAAGTTTGAGTCTGCCTCGGCCTCTAAGACCATTAATGGGAATGGGGATCCTGATCTTCCGTTAGGTAGTGATAACTATCATTGTGGCAAAGAATGACACAGCGACCCGGCTTCAGATCGAAAGATTGAACCCTGCAATCTTAGCACCACAACTCCTCTGGTTATCAATCAAGACATGGATCTAGTTGACCTTGCCAAGAAGTCTAATCCTTGCCTACGCAATGAAGAACACAATCAAGAACAAGAAAGAAAGCAACTAAACTGTAGATGAATGATTAATCTCACGAAGTTGGGGTCTCACAAACCGATGAACGGCGAAACTGTTCTTGACAGATTAATCTAAGCAAAACCCAAAACCTAATGATGGTAGTGGCGTATAATTATAAAGGTCTTAGGGTCATCACCTACCCTAGACGCACCCCCTAATGGGCCCAAACATGATACATGGTCCAATGGACCAAAAGACCTTGTCGCAGCACCTATGTAGATTCTAGATGCTGACTTGTTTTGATGATTCCTGTTGATTCCGAAGGGCTTTTGGCATGAGACCACTTGGATTGGCTTACTTATCAAATTAGCTTTCCAACCATATGTGGATCGTCGAAAACAGATTCCGTATGCGTCCTGGGTGACCAATTTAAGGCAGACTAATCTTATAGTCCGAGGTAGACTCGAACTTGAGTTGCTTTGGGCCTCCAGCTCAGGGACTCGAACCGAATTAGCCTTGGGCCTCCTTCTTGACTTAGACACCCTTGCTGGCCTCCTACCCCTCCATACCATGTGCCAAACATGGTCATATGCATGGGTGTCATGTCCTCATCATCCTCCCCTTCTTGACAAAAAGCCATCCTCGACGTCGATTCTGCTTGAAACTGATCCTACACAATATAAAGGAGAACGGGGTTGCGAAGACAAAGGAAACTAAAATAATTGTGAGAAGGAATGTGACCATGTTTCCAAGTTTCTAGCATGTCATCTTGCATAAAAATTTTAGCAAGCATGTAGACTCCATGATCCGAATGCACACGATGTATGTCAACACTATCCTGCAAAAGATTAGAACTAACCAAAGACAATGCAGGAATAGATGTCTAGCAGACATAGGTAGCAACCAACAATGCTCCCCTTCTTGGAAGTGAACTTGTTTCTTTGAGGAACATGAGAAAATGTTTGTATTATTATGGCTACCCTCTAAACAATCATAATCTTGTACAACAAAAGGAGAATTTATATTACTACGAATGTATACTCGATGTATCATATATTGTCCCTTGTTGTTACATTTGCCAATAACATGATATGTGTGTTTAGAAAACCAAGGTAAATCAGCATATTTAAAAAGGCTCTCCTCCAAACAATCTAGGTTACACAAAACATCAAATTCAATGTAACCCAAAGTATGTAAAGAAGACAATAGTTTGAACTCATCAGTTTTAGTAGCAATATGAATAACATGTTTATTTTCAGCACAAGTGACTGGTTCCAAAACATGTAAAACTAAAGCATCATCAACCAATTCATCTTTATCACAAGGAACTTCAAGCAAATTATCATGGGATAGAGATAAATCAAGATAGGGTTCCACTAACAATTACTCTATGATAGCATGGTTTGTGGAAAAATTTAGTACATTAAAACAATTCTCACCTTCCGTGACTGTAGCACCATGGGCATTACCTGTGTTCTCAGCAGGAGTAATAGGTGCATTGTGAAGTGATGGTTCTAAATTTGCATATGTGGTTGTGAGCTCCTCATTTTCTTTCATGTCATCCTCTCGCTTATGTACATTATCCTGCAGAAGATTAGTCATAGCAAGAGGAATAACAATAGACTCTTCCTCTAATGGTGCACCTCAGCATATGAAATCAAAATAGGAGGTGAATTAACATAGGTTTCTCACATAAGGAGTTTCATATCATTGCAAGTTTGAGGTTTATCAGAAGGATCTAAAGACTCCCACCAAGATAAAAGCAGAATGTCGCAAAACACTAGCTGCATTTTTTACCTTCCTCCTTGGACACATAAAGTGAGTAGCAAATATGTTATCTATGGCAATTTCCCACTCCATGTACTCATCAACACCTATACCATCATAAGTCAGTGGATATGAACAACCTGTCATTGTTAGAAGACAACAAAAGACAACACAAAAGTATTATCCCTATCAAATGACTATGTGGTTGCAGTGTTGTCACTTTTCACAGCAAGTGGAAGCGTCTTACCAAGCTCTTACAAAGTTCTTACCAACGCAAGCAGTGGGCGGTACAACCGGCGGCTAGTTCGTGATACCTATGAGGCAGTGACACCGAGATTGCAAGGGCTTTTTTCTGTACTGATCTAAAGAGTTTGTGGAGTTTGGAAGGCACATAAAGAATAATATGTATATTTGGCACACAAGTCTATAACAGAAAGTAATGTTGAATTATAGTCCAAAGTACTTGTTTTCGTTGCTGGTCTAAAATGTTCCAAGTGCCAGGTGTGTGACAAACAAGTATGGTGGATAGCAAGGTGATAGGGATGTGAAAAACAAGTATGGTGGATGGCAACAGTAACACAAACAAGAAATCAGACAGCACACGCTAACATAGCTCATGTTGGCCTTCTCTATGTGCTCTTCTAGATATTGTTCCTCTTTTGCCCCTCTCTTTTTTCTATTTTTTGGGCTATCGTTGTTTTTTGGGAAATTTTGACTTTTTATTTTTATTTTTTTTTATATTTTTTCTTCACTTATGAGCACAAAATAAGTAACCACAGAAAATATGAGCTTAAACAAGTGAAAGGTGTGGCCTGTGGAAATTTTAGAAGACGTGCTCAAAATCGACAAAAAGTTTCTGACCACGAAAAGAGGATCTTGTGACCAGTTTTTGACCAAATTAAAAATTTCCAACCCCGGTAAGGCCAGGGATGGACGGATACAAAATTTTTTCTGATCAATTATGATATATGGAACGTCGAAATCCGAGTTCGTATGCGAAAATTAGACCAGTTTTAAGAATTGGCTCCAAATTAGAGGACAAAACGGGAACAATGTGCGCAAAATTGGTCACGGAAGCAAATATTTGATGGAAACAATGGAGGAAAACATACAAACTAGACTCTAACATGACCTAACTAGCAACAAGACCTCGACTAGAACACAAACTCAACACGACGGACTCTGAAACTAAAATATGCAAAGGCTATGACGCGGAAGGTTCTAGGATAGGAAAAAAAAAGTATGGCACTGGACTATGGGGCGACTGCAAAACACTCCAAACTAGGGGATAAATATGAACTTGACAGTATACCTTAGCTCTGATTACCACTTAATGGGAATGGGGATCCCGATCTTCCGTCAGGTAGTGATAACTATCATTGTATCGGAGAATGACACACCGATCCGGCTTCAGATCAAAAGATTGAACCCTGCAATCTTAGCACCACAACTCCTCTGGTTATCAACCGAGACATAGATCCAGTTGACCTCGCCAAGAAGTCTAATCCCTGCCTGTGCAACGAAGAACACAAGTAAGAACAAGAAAGAAAGCAACTAAACTATAGATGAATGATTAATCTCACGAAGTTGGGGTCTCACAAACCGATGAACGGCGAAACTGTTCTTGACAGATTAATCTAAGCAAAACCCAAAACCTAATGACAGTGGTGGCATATGATTATAAAGGTCTTAGGGTCATCGCCTACCACAGATGCGCCCCCTAATGTGCCCAAACACGATACATGGTCCAACGGACCAAAAGATGGTGTCGTAGCACCCAGGCAGATTCTAGATGCTGAATTGTTTCGATGATTCCTGTTGATTCCGAAGGGCTTTTGGCATGAGACCACTTGGATTGGCTTCCTTATCAAATTAGCTTTCCAACCATATGTGGATCGTCGAAAACAGAGTCCATATGCGTCCTGGATGACTAGTTTAAGGCTGACTGGTCCTAGAGGATGAGCTAGACTCGAACTTGAGTTGCTTTGGGCCTCCACCTCGGGGACTTGAACCGAATTAGCCTCGGGCCAACTTCTTAATTTGGACACCCTTGCTGGCATCCTACCCCTCCATACCATGTGCCAAACATGGTCATATGCATGGGTGTCATGTCCTTGTCATAAGGAGCCGGCCACCATCTACAACTGAACACGCAAGGATGGGTGGCGGTTAGTGACTCGTAGGCACACTATCGCGAGCTGCAGCAGCGAGCGGCTATCCACGCTGGTGGCACACCTGTTCTAGTGAACCTACATATGCTCAGTAGAGTAGAGGTGGCGGAGAAGCATCAGTGACTCACCGTTGTTTATGCCCTACTGACGGCTGAAGCAGGGGAGCATTGCGATGGTCTGGCCACATGCGAGTAGCCAGGGCGGCGGTGCTCCAAGATGGACACCCATGCATCACCATATCTCTAGTAAGCACCCTAGCCAAATGGCACAAGCACCAAATAGAGGAGGTCAAGGCGAGCTCATAGATACAAACAATTGAACCAATTCGGACCTTACCCCAATTTCACTAGCATGGCAGCGCACCTAGTCGGCGGTGAGAAAAATGCCAAATTGGCAGCCAGTAGTGCTTGGTTGCACCAAGGTGAGGGTCGGGCTGCTAGCTTGCTTTTTGGTCTAACTTCTAGAATGCCAAATTGAGGTGTGGTGCCCCAAACCGCACGTATTTGTCGTGCGATGCAGGTGGAAGGTCCTTGTCTAGTTTTGGTAATTGAGTGACAACCCTAGGTGGACTAATTATGTTTATGTGATATACACAGGTGATTAGTCCATAGGTACATGTGTGTGAGTAACATATGCCATGAAGGTGGAAATGGCTCAGAGATGTTGCAAAGCTCACACATGTGATGATGAAGGAGCTAATTGCACATGAGACATGACATTGAGTCATGTGACTAAGGTGGTGAAGATCAAGACAAGACTTGGCTTGATGGACCAGTTGCAAGCATGAAGGGCAAGTTGGAGGCTTTAGAGCGATGGATCACAGGGCGATGAAGCTTGAGCAAGACTTGGCGCCGATGAACGAAAGCAACGGTGAAAAGCAAGTGAAGTCAAGATCAATGAACCAATATGATCACGTGATGATATGAAGTGGATCATATCATTTGGTGATTGGATGGTGCATGTGTTGCATCAACAGTGGAGGAGATGGAATGGAATGCGCAAGGCAAAGGTATAACCTAGGGCATTTCATTTCATCGGTCATAGGTGTGTAGAGAAGTTTATGACCGAGTTTAGGATAGATGGTCGTACTATCAAGAGGGGCAAACTTGTTTGCATATCAGTCTTCTAGTGCCACTCGAGTGATCTAACTTTGCATCGTTGCTAGGATCGAGTGGCATGGCAAGTTGAGTGGCTAATCCTTTGAAAAATGTTTGTTAAAAGCTAACACACATACACATGGTGGTGTACACTTGGTGGTGTTGGCACATTTGCAAAGGAGCAGAAGTTGGAATTGATCAAGATCAACTTGGTGAAGAAAAGGAGGTGAAAGGAGGTCACTGAGTGACAGATGCTGGCCTCGGCAGGACTGGCTCGTTCGGTCAGTGGAAGTAGAGAGCGTGTGGTCTCGATCATGTGACTGGATGCTAGCATGAAGAGGTGACCTGACGCATAGTGGCCCCATCTGACTAGTGCTGACATACGCTGACATGGTGGCATGAGGTGCAGCAGTGAAGGACCGAACTCAGGTGCTGTCTGACCATGACCAACCTGATGAGTCTGATCGCAAAACAAAGGCTCTGGGAGCTCTTTGGAAATGACAGGACTCTAGCTAGTCTATGTTCAGTCATACAGGGGCGGACGTGTCCAGTTGCAAAATGGAGGCTTAGGGAGCTCTCTGGAAATGACTGTACTCAGGCGGTGGAGCGTCTGATCTTGGCGCAGAGGTGCGTCCAATCATCACTTGACCGTTGGCGCTTGGTAGCCGACCGTTGGAGATCAACACGTAACATTGAACATGGGCACCATGTGGATGGCCAGGAGTGATCGGACATAGGGCCTGGCATGTTCGGTCAGCTCGAAAAACACCAAGTGAAGGGGTAATGGCTATTTGAGCCCATGGGGCTATAAATAGAAGTGTTGGTCGGCCTTTGGCCATCAGCTGAGCAGGGTGGAGCACACTAGAGCCTTGGTGTCTTATGTGGTGGTGCATGGGAGCCCTCTAACTCACTCTAGCTTGATAGTGATCATCCAATTGAGTGAGTGAGCGATTCTAGTGTGATTGCTTCATGAGGTTGCATCATGTGGCACTAGGTGATCGTCGTGCAAGCCAGTGGTGCTTGTTACTCCTAGAGGTTGCCACCTCCTAGATGGCTTGGTCGTGGTCTCCATCGATGCCCACAAGAAGCTTGTGCGGTGCTCTAGAGAAGAGCTTTGTGAGGGGCATTGTGCTCGCCCTGTGGGAACCGCAAAGAGCAACTCTAGTAGAGCGAGACATGAAGGGCGACAAGTGGTCTGGCTAGGTCAAGTGCTAGAGCTTGTGGTATGCACTCCACATGGGAGAGTGTGACTTGTGGGTCACCACTAGCAAGAGGACCGACGACAACCTTGGAGTTTGTCTCAACGGGGACTAGCGTGTTGGCAAGCACATGAACCTCAGGATAAAGATCATCATGTCATCCTTGTATTCCCATTGGTTTGCATCCTTGTTACACAAGCTTGTAATTACTTTCATATACATTGTGCTTGTGTAGTTGCTCTTGTAATTAGTTAGCTTGTGTACCTTGATCATTACCTTCTAGCTTGTGTAGCATAGAAGTAGCTCCCTTGCATGACTAATTTGGTTTGAGTAACCTTGTTAGTCACATTGCTTAGTTTGTGTAGCTAAGTGATTTGTGCTCTATAATTTGGCTTGTGTAGCCTTGTTATTGAGCATTGCTAGTGAGCTTAGGTGGCTTTGTGCTTTTGCTTACTAGCATGTGTAGGAGCTCCCTCGTTGCTTGAAGTACTAGTGGTATAGGTTTGTGTGACCTTGCTTCTAGAATTGGTTAGGTGAGCTCTAGCAAGCCTGGCACCTTTGTTGCCTAACTAGGATCTTTATAAGGTGCTTGTGAACCTAGATAGAGGGGTGTAGTCTTGGCTAGACCGATAGTTTCAATTCTGCATTTGTTTCGGTTAGCCGGCATGATTAAATTTAGAAAGGCCTATTCACTCCCCTCTAGTCCGCCATCTTGACCCTTCAAGTGGTATTGGAGCTAGGTCTCTCATTTGTGGTCTTCACCGACCTAAGAGGATGGCGTCTAGTGGGCTAGATGTTTGTGAGACACACATTTTTTATGGCACAAACTTTGCACTTTGGAAAAGTCACATGCTTGATCATTTTCGAGTGGATTGTCACTAGTGGTCTCACCCATGTCTTGGACCATAGAAATCTCACCAAACCTCCAAGAGTTCTCTATGAACTTGATGCACATCCTTGTTGTTATCTAATGGATGCTTTGAGCTTTGATTTAATGAAAAGGATAAACTATGTGGGAACCACTCGTGAGATATGTGAATCAATCAAGCACACCTTTAGTGATTCCTCCACATGGGATGATGGCAAGTTCAAGAAGGAGGAGCCCAAGGAGGAGGCACATGAGTGTGTTGAGCAATACCACAATTTGGTAATTATGGAAGATTGTTCCACCTCATGGTCTAGTGATGATGTTGATGATCGATCTACTACAAGCTCACTTGACAAGGTTGATGATGATGCCTCAAGTGATGCAAATGATGATGCTACACCATGCACACTTGATGGTGATGATGATTGTTCATGCCTAGATGATATTGCTACAACAAGCTCTCCAACACCTCTACATTGCCTCATGTCACAAGGTGACATAAGGTATCAAGTTGCAATGTAATTGGTCATGATTCATATGATGAGCTTGTGGGTAGACATGCTAGCATGAACATATCTTTAGAAAATGAGATGGCTAAAACAAGTAAATTGGAAAATGAAAACTCATTTCTAAAGAACACATGTGAACAACAAAAGAATCTACTTTATGTCATTAGTTGTTCACATGAGGAGCTAAAATTGGCTCATGAGGAACTTAGTGTTACTCATGATAACTTGGTACAAGACCATGCTTTTCTCACTAAGGAGCTTTCCAATGGAAAAACTAAAACTAGTGAGAGCTCTTCACATGGGTCAATGGATCAATCACATAATGTTGCTAACCCTTGTGATGTAGGCAAGAAGAATGTATCCACCTCTTGTGATGAATTATTAGCTATGCCATATTCTTCATATATAGATGCTTGTTCTACTTCTATGTCTTGTGAGACTAACCTTTTGAAGGAGAACAATAAGCTCAAGAGTGAAGTGAAGAACTTGAACAACAAGTTAGAGAGGTGCTACAACACCAAAGTCACCTTTGAGCATATGTTGAACAACAAAAGAAGCTATGATGACATGAGTGGCATTGGCTTCAAAAATAGTAAGGGCAAGAACATGAAGATGCAAGAAGAAAAGATATCTCATTTCATATGCTACCGGTGCCATGATATGGGACATCTTGTCAAGTATTGCCCAACCAAGAAGCTTCAAGTTGAGCCAAAAGCAAAACCCCAAGTTCAAGTCAAGATCAACCACCAAGATGGTGATTTGATGATAAACAAGAAGAAAACTAGAAGGGGTGGAAAAGAAAGAGAAAGAGCAATGTGTCCAAGGATGAATGAAGATGCAAAGCAAGTGAGCAAGAACAAAGAAGAGAAAATGAAGAAGATTGCTCACATGAGATGTTATAGTTGTGACACATTGGGTCACCTAGCTTTGGGTTGCCCAAACAAGCTTGAGAAGAAGGCTCAAGCAAACAAGGAGAAGCAAGGCAATGGGAAGCATCACATGAGCAAGGAAGAGAAGGCTCAATCAAAGAGAAAGTGCTACTCATGTCGAGAAAGGAGATACATGGCACATTCATGTCCCCTAGGTAACACTCCTAAGTCTATTTCAATTGATGATGATTCTATGCTTAGGAAGGATGGTAATGGTACCTCTATGGTTTCTATTGCAAAACATCCCGCTACTCATACTAAGGCTTTGCCTAAGTATGTTGCACCTAACTTGAGAGGACCCAAACTAGTTTGGGTACCATCAAAAAGTGGGTGAATGATTGTAGGTACCATGGCATTGGAGCCTTGATTCAATTGATTTCACATTGATCATCATATGTTGAGCCAAGTATTGAAGCTTAATGCAATCCTATCCCAACGCCAAGCCAAGAATTAGTGAAGTCCAAGTGCTACATCATACAAGTACTATAATTCAAGTTGCTGGTGATTCATTGGATATATTTGATGGCTTGCAAATATTTGAGTTGAAGCTTGCTAGTTGGATGATCATGAGCTAACCAAGGTATATCTCTTTTTGATCATTTTTTTTGGGTGCATATGAGTTAATTGAATTGGATAAATATGCAATGTTGCTTGCTATAAGATGTTTAAATGGTTAATTGCTTAGTAATCAAGTTTGGATTGATTTGTGTTGGATAAATTTATGATATGACTTTTAGTAAGTGGATTGAATGGATATATGTCTTGTGAAAGTATTCAAACAAATTAGTTTCAAGTTTGATTCACATTTGATGAAGTATAGCTCATGTGAAGAAATATGTCCTATATTGCAAAATCTGAGTGAGCTGTGATCTTAGCCATGTTTGAGTGATCAAAACTTATTGGATTGGCATAAAAATTGGTGTACATGCTCTATACTTATGTTATGAGATGATGTAGAAATTTCATGAGAATTAGATAAGAGATGCTTCAGTTTTGGAGTAGATCTTGTCAGCTATACTGCAGCAGTTTTCAGCATGTAACAATGATGGAAGAATTGAAATATGGTAGCAATCTAGAAGTCAAATGAAGATCAAATTTTACAGCTTCTAGATAACTTAGCGAAGCACATCTCCACCAAATTTTGTGGTATTTGGATTTGTACTTTGGGAGATATGCATTTTTCTTTAAAGAGTACAGAATCTACCAGAAAAGTGACAATTATTGGATTGATCAAGAGCCACTTTGATTGAAAGGTCCTCAAGTTAGAATCATGTTTATAAGTGATTGAGGCACCTAAGTTTGGTTTTGAAATGATCTAGAAGCATGAAAAGCAAAGAGTACAAGGCCATTTGATTGTAGAGTGTACTTTGCACACATTTGGTACTCAAATTGGAAGATCAAGATCAAACATAAGATGAAGATGAAGTTTAAGTTCTAGTGACTATTAGAAATCATTTGGTAGAAAGAAAAGGACTTAAACAAGTAGAAAGTAAACGACTTAAAGAAGGAATGAAGGTTACTCATTGTCGACACAGAATTTTCGCCTCTGTGCCGAGGACACACGCAGGAAGCCGGAAGGGTCCGCTCAATGGAGCAGATCCGCCTGGCTTTAGCGCAAGGGTGGTCGATCCTACGTAATCCTCTCGAGACGTGCCAGTCAATTTGACCCTGCAATTGACAAGGAGAGAAAGCTTATCAGTAATTAAGGGCGGAACATGTTGGTGTTGCCAGACAGTCCCGAATGTGCGACTCCAAGAGCCGATATAAGAGGAAATTGACTAAATAGCCGATCCCAGCATGTTCACAAGAATGAATCGATTAAAGCTCTTGGGGTTGTATAAGAAGGATCGGTTATCTTTTAGGATAAATGTTGTTTAAGCAAATATTAATCAATGGCAATAAGATATCAATGATGATTGGTTTATACTGAGCCAATGATTACAAGTAATCGAACTCCTTTTATTTAAAGAAACAACTCAACACTTATTAACCATTTAATAAAGGTAAATCTAATGAACATGTTAGATCTCATCTATCGCCATGACTAGTGAGGCATGAGGCAGAATCATGCAGGTCATAGAAAACAACAATAGACTCAACGACCCTAACTCATTACTAATATTAGTGGGGCATGAGGCAGAATCATGCAGGCCATAATACCATAACAAGATCATGGGGCTAACGCATCCTTCAACTTATCTCTACTTCAATGGTCTCGTAATGTGAACTGTTCGTGAAAGCATTCGATATCGGCTAAACAGCCGATTCAGGCATAGCGCACAGTTAAGGTCATGCCTTCTCAGGAATGGGTCTACTAACTAACGATCCCCACTCCACGGTGCCAACAGTGGGGTGAGAGGTAGAATCCCACAAGCCATGATGACGGGCCATGGAAAGGTTTTCATTAACTAATAGATCTACTCAAGATCGGATATGCCTTAACCACACACTATGCACGATTAAGATTGATGCAAAACAGCCGATAAAAAACATAACTCATCCTTAAGATGTAGATTAGATCAGTTTTAGATTAGCAAACGATGAGTTAAACAAGATATAAGGCCCATCCAGATCAATCTCAATCGGGTAGAGCGATATTGCTGTAATTAGATAAACAATGAAAGCAATAAGCAATATCGGTAACTTAATGAATCTACCAAAGACTGCCATACTAAGGTAGAGCCGATAACTTGACCTTGATCTAATTCAAGCAGTGGGGTGTGAGGCAGTATCACATAGGCCATACTTGAATTAGACAAGAATTGATAACTAGCCTATACCAGAGTCGCAGTGGGGGTTGACCGGATCAATGCAGCCATACAAACAGAGGTATAAACCATGACGGTACTTGCAGACAAGTAGTGGAGGTCGACCAGATTGATGCAGCCATACTCACTAAAGAACTCGCTGAGATCTACTCCACTCCTACTCCTAAGGGGTGGCCGGAGCTAAAAAAAGTAATTGACTTTGTATTTGATTGATTGTTCTTTTTACAATAGCTGGGGTTTGGTATTTATACCCGGAGTCTAAACATGAACCTTACTAGAGTATGACTCAATACAATCATTGGTATAATGAAAATATTCCTAATTTAAGATAACTTGGACTCTAATCTTTCCCTTTTTGTAGAGTCCAGCATGTCTCATCCCAGCGCCAATGATAGCCTCTGCATTATCTGCTGGCACTATTTGAAGAAAGTCGATTCTAGTGCTGCATACGAATCAGCTAGTTCTGATCCGCATACAATCGATTCCTTGCTGACATGATTTTGGGAGTTCTCGAGCTCTTGAGATCCTCCTTCCAAATTCTGGTGTAAACACTCATCAAGTTAAGTCTATCACTTGGATCAATCAATCAAGTTATTTCAAGTGAGTGTCAAGAATGGTTCACATAGAAGTGGTGATTCGAGGAATATTTGAGATGCTTAATTGAAGCAATCAAAAGGGTTGATCAAGAAAAGCAAGCAACACCCAAAAGAGAGCTAATCATGATATTTCAAGTGGTATTCTCACATTGATGCTCTCATGCAAGTAAAGATGAAATGAATAAGCAAGCTAACCACAACAAGAAAGTGCACTTGATCATATTAGTGGTTCTCAATTATATGGGTGAAGAATGAACTCTATCTATGTGATTGGTCTTCACCAAGCTTATAAATTAGACTTCACATTCATATTGGAGTAATGAATTAGAATCTACGGGACTGTCCTCTACTCTAACATAGGAAAGGTATCATTGTAATATGCATGATCATTTTCATCCCTTACTAGTATGCGGTTAGTGCATATAGTACATGCTTATCGGATCATGCATGATAAATGAAATTTTAAAATTCATAGTGTACCACTATTGCTTGTATGATTAGTTGATCTAGTGGTTAGTATATGAATTTGTTCATGAGTTAGTGAACCCAAGTACTTGATTTAATTTAGATTGCCAACAAGTGACAAGTACAACCTCGATAAGATAACCTCCAAATGAGTGTGAAGTAGCTTAGATTGGGTTCAAACCAGACTTGGAAGCTTAGGCAAATCAATTCAGTTCAAGTCAACCATAAGAGCTCATAATAGTGATAAGAGTACAAGCACAAGACAACAATGCAAATGAATATCTAGTTTGTTTGTTTCAAGTGGTATCTAGACTCAAGTATTTCATCAATAATTCACTAGTGATGTCTAGATCAACTCACAAGTGATATCCTATAAGTGGTACTCATGAAGATTACAAAGGTTCAAGAAATGGTTTTTATTAATAAATCCAACAAGTGGTTCCATGCTAGAAAATTCTTTCAAGTGGTATCACATCTACATGTGCTATCAATCATGCAAGACGATGGTTCCATAAGCAATCCTCAACTTTAAGTGATCATCAAATGAAGAATGCATCCCTCACCTACAAGAGCTCAAGTTTATCAAATGGATGACCCATGCTATGACATAGGGGGAGGTGTCCCACAAATTGGTAGGTCAAAGATCCTATGTGTGGTATCTGAAGGGATACAAGTGGTGTCATTCCGACAATCAAGTGATGTCCATAAAAAATGCAAGATTCAAACCTCAACCATCTACCCCAAATGCAAACCTTTACATCAGTGAGAAGCACACCTTTTATGGAAATTGGTGAGAAAGGGGGAGAGATTGTACAAAGATATAAAAGCTTTGGGAGAGATTGAGACAAAGAAGTAGAGGTTGGACATGGACATGGACAAAGAGGGAGCAACATTGAAGAAAAGAGATGGATCAAACTTCTTGGACAAGAGAAGCACACAATTAGGGGGAGCAAGCTCATAAACTTTGATTGGTTGCATTTCATATGTGCATAGTCATGTGCTTGCTTGCATTGCATAATTTTTTTAAATTTGATATGCATGCTTGTGTGGTGTATGCTAGTTGTAGAACTTGAATGATGATTTGATAACTAGCATGCATAGGATGATAGCTAGACTTGTATTTTTACATGTGGTACTAGAACCTTGCTTATAATGTTGATCTCACAGGGTTTCTAGTATTTTTATTGTCTAGATACTCATGATGCTAAGGATGGTGTCAAAAGTGCAACTCCAATTGGTATCATGCATCAAAGGCTTATTCTTTACACCTTAGCATCATTTGGTAGTAATTACTCTCCCACAACTCCAATCTATGCATATGTGCAAGCTTCAAACCAAACACTCTAGCACATATGTAGGGGGAGCTAATACTACCATTTCGGGTTTGTGGTACTTGTCCAAAATCATTTACACATGGTAAAATTGCTTGGGCAAGCAACATGAATGCAAAAGAGCTTAATTTCCATATCTTTGCAAGCGTGAAGGGCAAGTTGGAGGCTTTGGAGTGATGGACCGTGTGGCGGTGAAGCTTGAGCGAGACTTGGCACCGATGGACGAAGGCAATGGTGAAAAGCAAGTGAAGTCAAGATTGATGAACCAATATGGTCACATGATGATATCAAGTGGATCATGTCATTTGGTGATTGGTTGGTGCATGTGTTGCATCAAGAATGAAGGAGATGGAATTGAATGCGCAAGGCAAAGTTATAACCTAGGGCATTTCATTTCATCGATCATAGGTGTGTAGAGAAGTTTATGACCATGTTTAGGATAGATGGCCATACTATCAAGAGGGGCAAACTTGTTTGCATATTGGTCATCTAGTGCCACTCGAGTGATCTAACTTTGCATCATTGCTAGGATCGAGTGGTGTGGCATGTTGAGTGGCTAATCCTTTGAAAAAAGTTTGTGAAAAGCTAACACACATACACATGGTGGTGTACACTTGGTGGTGTTGGCACATTTGCAAAGGGGAAGAAGTTGGAGTTGATGAGGATCAACTCGGTAAAGAAAAGGAGGTGAAAGGAGGTCACTGTGATTGACCGGACACTAGCCTCGGTAGGACTGATGTGTCCGGTTAGTGGAAGCAAATAGCGTGCGGTCTTGGTCATGTGACCGAACGCTGGCATGAAGTGGTGACCTGACACACAGTGGCCGCGTCTGGTTAGTGTTGACATACGCTAACATAGTGGCATGAGGAGCAACAGTGACACGTGGTAGGTGGTCAAGGACCGGACTTAGGTGCTACGTCCGATCATGACCAACCTGACATGTCCGGTCGCAAAACAGAGGCTCAGGGAGCTCTCTAGAAATGATCGGACTCAGGTGGTGGCGCGTCCGGTCTTGGCATAGAGGTGTGTCCAATCATCACTTGACCATTGGCGCGTGGCAGCCGACCATTGGAGATCAACACATAACGTTGAACATAGGAGGAATGAGTGCCATGTTGGCTAGATGAAGGCCGCCATGACATTGGCTTGGCTGGCAGCGAGGTGGGGCAGCAGCACACCGCCCAGCAGCTGCAGGGTGATGACAATGACACGCTGGGGTCGGCCATGGCCAACCCATGGGAAGATAGGCCAACCAGGCTTGGTTCCATGGCATGCGGAATGCGGCTAGCCACACGATGCCGAGCAGCCATGTGAGGTGACCATGCGCACGGGCCAGGCACATGACGTGCATGAATTTTAAAGCGATGCGAAAACTACTAACAATCGCAAGTGAGGCCCAGCTAATTCCCCTATCCAACAATCAACATTACCAGCAACCTAGCAAAGCCATCACCATGGCTAGAGAGAAACTGAAGAGGGGGATAGGAAGATGCTAACCTGAGCTCGTCGTGCTGAACGCCAGTTCATGAACAGAGCGCCAACAATGTGGTTTACAATGCATTCCAACAAAATTTGGGGATTTTTTACGAGTGCCACGTGACAGCCCAACATAACAACCACCTATGCCATGCTCAAGTACTCACTTTTATGCAATCAACAATACCAAAGCATGCAACTAGTGTTTAAACATTTTAGCTAGAATTTAAATGTCAAGATAGCATTGTCTTACTACTTCTTCCATATTAGAAAAGTTAAGGTTCAATTCGAACTAACAGCCATTAACACTTTTGTTACAATTTTTAAAAGGCCTAAACCTGATTAACTGCTACCAACAAGTATTTCATGCAATAGTCCATACCTTATACTAACCCATACGAGCAAAAAATTTAAGCACCATTTAACTATTTTGCTCAATATAATTTGCCAAAAATGGTATTTTACACAATAGTTCAAGTGTTTGCTAACTTAACGAAAAGAGCTTAAGTTAACATCAAATTTGATTTTTGAGCTCCCAAGAGCACTAGTTAACACTATTTATTTTGATTTTTTTAACCATAAAAGTGAGTCACTTAGAATTGTTTATCATTTCACGTGCGATATAAATTTTTAAAACCCAAAAACTTGTTTGGCTACTTCCTCTCGGTCCTAAATCTCGGTGCTAAGCAAGCTCGTAACACCAGGGGTGTTACAATCTTCATCCTTAAAAGAATCTCGTCCTGAGATTCAAAACAAGAATCAGAAATGGGAAAATATGATTACACTTCGCAGATCTGAAATTACACAAAAGAGTACACGACATCGAACACTAAACCACATGTCACACCCAATTTTAAGGATAAAATGGAGTGCAAAATCTTATGTGCGCCCAGAGATCAGTCACACACATAAGGCGACAAATTATGAATAGTATCATCACCAATGTTTATTACATCACAAACAAGACAGGGTTATCACATAAATATAGCGAAGGTAATAAAAAGATCTCTCGCGGAAGCTCCATTTCACAGGGACGTCGACTGGTTGACCACAAGTCTAGTGGTCCTTAGGAAAATCATCATACCCAAAGTCATCTATTACCCATCCAGGATTTTTATCCAAATAATGAAAATAAACAAGCATAAGTACATGTCGTACTCAACAAGTGTAACACGGGGTTCATGAGGCTCAAAAAGCTTGACATAGGTTTAACAGCATTCATCTTTTAGTTGTCACACTTTTAGCTTATGAGTAGCAACAAGTTGTTTCCAATTCCCAATGCAAAACACATGATCAAATGTAAACATGAATAACAAATAGCATAAACAAATATTACTTAGTGTTCACCTATTCCATAAATGTTCCAAGGCCGCTTGTGACCATGAGCACGGCTGATATACTAGTTTTACACTCTGTAGACGTTGTACACTTTCACTGTGAGTCGTGATACCCATATGCCTGGGTTAATTACTCCCAAAACACTTCTAAGGTGAGCAGGCAGGGGTCACTATGAAGCCTTTCAAAGGTTTGTCTAACAAGTTAGGACCATTAGATTCACTCGGCAAACAGATGTAGAGCCTCCCTTCCCGATGGCACATTGACACGCAGCCTATAAACATAGAGATAGAGGCCGCTCTATACCCGATTCGTCAAGTCATTCTTATGCCAATGAAGGTAACCACTAAAAAGCTAGAAAAGGTCCTCATACTGAGCTAAAGCCAGATCCATATAGCCCTCACAGCTGTACTGTAGGTCTCGGATGATCACTTACAGATAAGTCCTTAGGGAGAGAAATCTGAAGCATTTAGATAGTAGCTAAACACTCCAGCCTCCTATTTCCATGTTGCTAAAAAGTCATGTTTTAATGTTTATTGCGTATACCATTAGTCAAGTTACAAGATCATGGTTTAATCGAGCTCTAGCAAAGCTACCCAAATGCATAACCCATAGGTGACAAGGCAATAGTCCAATTCTAGGAAATTCCTAACAAGATGACACATGCAACATGAATTTAATGAATTTAAGTGAATAGGAAACAAGGATGATCCCATGCTATACTTGCCTTGAGCAAAGTACTCCTGCTAGTCCTGCTCGTCAAAGTCGTACCCTTGATCTCCCACGAACTGCTCACCGTCTATACTCGATAACCATAGCAACATACAAGCATCTAGGATCAATCATGCAAAGCAAACAAGGCTACATATTAGAACAGTACAATAACAGCAAAGAATCAAGATGAAAAGTTTGGAAAACAAATCTACGTCTCGCTACGAACACAAAGACGTGAAGATCACGAAAATCGGAGCTAAAACGGAAAAGTTATTAATTAAACAAGATTTCCTATAGGAAAATAATAGATTAAATCTAAGCTTGAATTTTAAAAGTTGGAAACCTACTTCACAGTAGCTTGAACATGTATATCACTTAATTATGAACCTAACGCAACTTGAATGGATCAAATCGGAGTTAAAACGAAGATTTTATGGCTAAAACAAGGTGAATGGCAAAACTGTGAATAACTAAAACGTATTTCAGTCCAACCGAACGAAAATACGCTTTCAAAAGAAAGAAACGTAATCTGTAAAAGCGCTTTGACTGCGGGTTAACACCAAAATATTTATAAGGACGTATTTGCAAAATCGGCAGCGAAAGGGTATCTCCAGTTTTAGGCCATTGGATTAGATCCGAATGGCCTGGATCTGATCTGGCGAAAGAGAAGAAGAAATCGGCCGGAACAATGCTGGCGGCAGGCTTCTGACGGCGGCGCCATGGCTGGCCAAATGGAGCTCGCGGTTCTTGCTCCACAGCGCACGATTTGATGAAACAAAAACTCTGGGCAAGAGAGAAGGGAAAGGGGATCTCACCCGAATTGGAATACGCGAGCGGGAAACAGCGACGGCGACTCGGCGCTCATTGGACAGCGGTGGTCAGCGGCGGCGCTAGAGCGTTGCTTGGCTGCGACTGCTTGGGCAAAAAATCCAAATGGCAGATGAGATAGAAGACAAAGGAGGGGCACGGGTGCTATTTATGGGGCCAAAACACTTGGGCGTCACGGCACCACGGAGCTCGTAGAAGAAACGGACTCAGCATCGGCGCGGAGGAGTCCAAGCCATCCACGACGTGAGGAAGGAGGAGGGTCCGATGGCTGGGCCCAGGCGGTCAGCGGGCGAAGAGAAACACGTGGGCTACGGGAGTGGCTGGCGTCTGGCTAGGTCGGCGAAGCTGGGCTTCGGCTTGCGACTGGGCCGCACGATATGCAAAGGAAGAGCCGGCTTGGGCTGGCGCTAAGGAAAAGGAGCGCTGGGCTTTGGCCCGAGCGGAGGCAAAGGGCTGCGCAGCGGCCTAGGAAGGAGATAAGCAGGCCACGGGAAAAGCTGAGAGAGGAGAAAGAAATTTATATTTTTTTTTCTTTTTCTAATTTTTCCAAAGCAAGTTCAAAATGAAATCTCAACTCAATTTGAAATCTGACTTCAACCCAAGCAATACAAAAAGTTATGCAATAGCATGAATGCACACTCATTGTTGTTAACCTATATTCAATTTTAATTTGATAAACTTTATTATTCTTCCTAAATTTAGATGCTCACAAAAATGCTTAATAAATCAATTTCCCCTATTTTAAATCGTTGTAAAATTCAGGGTGTTACACCACACCGGGATTTAGAGATACCCGGTTAAGAGCAACCTAGTTCAACCAAGGTTTAATCCAGAAGTCGAGATAGATGAGGACAATGGAGAAATAACAAGAAAATGATTATCCCAAATATGACGTATGTCTAATAGATCCAGAAATAGGAGACTGAGAACTCAAACATCGTGAACCCTAAGACCAAACTAACCAACGGTGGACTTGAACTTCTTTGAAAAAAACCAGATCCCTTCATCTTAGATTACACGATCATCTCTGATAGGCGACCCTAGTTCTATGAGCGATGGCTGGATCTCGTAGCTCTTCTTCAGATTTGAGGGGAATGGGGATGCAAGAGGAGAGCAAGGGCATCTTATAGTGGTGAATGGAGGTGGGGAAAAATCGGCCATGGTGCGCTCCCAACATGAGCTTGAGCAGATGGAGGATAAGGGAGAGGGGAGGGAATTCACTCAACGGGGAGGCATGCAGGCGGCCATGTTCCCAAGAGAAGAAAAGGAGAGGGGAAAGGGGGTCCGATACAGGAGTGAGGGTAGGGATCAAGAGCTAACAAGGTGCTAGGAAATGGGGAAGCACATAGTGCATGAGTATGGTGGATGCAGCATAATGCTGTGCTTACGTGAGGATGGGGTGCTAATGGTCCTTGACACTGACAGCATCCATAGGGCAAGCCACAATAGTGACCGGTGTGCGTAACATGGTCAAGCTAGACATAGGACTTGGGACATGATGTCCACTCAGGCTTTTCCAATCACTCCCTACTACCCGAGGGCTAACTTTTCCTTGTTCTTCTTTTCCTTCCCTTCCTTGTTCACAATATGCGCCAATCTTTTGTATGAACTAAGATCGCGACATACATGCTTCCTCCAAAACCACATCCTCTTGGTTACTTTGGGGGAACACTATTTCATCAACCCATTATGGATGTCCCATCTGAACACCTGAATATTTCCAAGAAGAATATTTTGTATTAAGAGCGGTATGGCGGTGTAACTTGGCAAAGGTACTTGGTCAACAACCTCGATACCAGCACATGTCGTGAAGCATCACCATGTGGTAGTTGTTCCACAGGGGGACTTGGTTTTGTCACAGCACCACAAGCTATTAACCAGGCAACTATTACCAACTTACATGCAATGAAGGCGGTGGTGTCATAGACCATAGAATTAGAGGAGTATTGCAACAAAAGATTCAAACAACAAGGATTCCTTTCTCAACAAGAGACAAGGAATTCAAATCCCACAATGGATTTGATTTAAAGAGATTTAAGTGTTTTGCTAAGACATCCACAATTAGTCAATACAGTGTCCTACATTATCCCATCATGGCTGGTCCGCTGGCACTTGAATAGCAACTTCTCTTGTAATCCTCTTAACATCGCCCTTGAAAACCTTAAGCATGTCTAATGAGACCTAAGGGTAGAAGGACGCAATAAACACAGCGAAATAAATAAAAATGCACATTCCAAACATCCTTATACTAGTACAACGTATAAGCACTTACTCTCCCACTCTCGATACATCATTCACCTTCCCTATGACCAGACGATCTCAACAACTATGGACGAAATACAACAGAAAGATTACAATACTAGAGGACAGTGACAAAAGGCACCACTAACTACGGGTACATCTTCCCAAAGCAACTAATCTACTTTGTTGGACCACACATCTTGATTCCTGGGCTCGATGGTTTCTTCTACTGCCCGGCTATGGATCCACCTCCTCTTTTGGTAGTGGCACAGTGAGGGGAAACAGGGGCTCTACTTTTGATACCTCTGAGGGTGGAGGTGTTGGCGATACTGCAACACCGGTTCTCCTTCTTTCCAGTGGTTGGACATGGATTCCCTCCAAGATCAAGGGATCCTACCTTTCAGCAGCCAGTGTCCTATGCTTGGCCCTGGTGACAAGGTAGGCCTCTCTAAACTGATGGGCATACCAATCTTCAGCCTCCTTTAGGGCTTCCAACATGGCAGTCTCCTGACTCTCTACGGCTGCCACACTGGCATGTGCTTCAGTAAGCTACACCTAGAGCATCCTAGAGAAGATCTTGGCTTCCTCAACTCGCTGATGGAAATTCCTTAGCTCCGAGGCTTGCTGGTCATATTGCTCATCCAAAGCAACCAGGTACATGCTCAAGTGCACCACAGTTGGGTTGTCTTCTTGTGCATCCTGCCCTTGCAAAGCATCCATGCGAGCCCTCCATACCTATCGATTCTTTTCCATAGGTGGAAAGAACCTCATGGGGGTACGAGCAATGGGCTCTTCATACATCTGGCAAAGGTGTTGCAAGGATTTACAGGGCCACAACTTGGTAGGTATCAACAAACTGAAACCTAGTTGTGGTCATATTCTAGGCTTCAGTGATGTCGGGGAACTCCTCACTCTTCCCTATATAGAGGGTAAATTCACACCACTCAGTGCCATGCTTTTCATACTCACGACCCTCATACTCGGGACAATCTTTGACTTTGAGTTTTTGTAGGGTGGCATACAGGATTTTGGGAAAACCCTTAGTGTTCAGACAGTAACTGCTAACCTAGGCTCCTACCATGCCTGGTGGGTGGTTGCAAGGGAGGATTAAGCGGAAAGCTTGCTCAAAAGGAAAAGCTAGGTGAGCTAGAGTGCATCGAGTCATGGTACCAATGGCCAAGATAGGCCCTTCTTGTAAGGGTAGAGAGGTTAGTGGTCCTAGCGTAGTCCACCTTTGGTTCCTATGCGGGGCCACTACAAATGAATCAACTGAATTTTTTGTGCGTTCAAGGCGAGCGATGTCCAAGGCCATTAATGACTAGTATGGCTGCAGGGCAATGGTCCAACAAGAGTGTAGAAAAGAGTACGGAGAGACGTGAGTCACAACAAGCATGAACCATAGACTAACGCAGAGCATGAAGTCACAGTGCAGCAATAACTCCTAAACAAGGACAGGTCCATTGTGCACAATGCGACACACGTGACACCTATGGATGGCGTACCTACAAGCAATATAGGCACGACAACCAAGGCAATACCAATGTGAAGGACTTAAAGATCATATACTACACAAGATCTAGTCCACCAGAGAAGGCCTAGTTAAACCTATTCCAAATGCTTAACCATAACAATAGGGCTACTTATATATTTTATAGTAAAACGCCCTAACTTTTTGCAAAAATAGGTTGTCAAATTTTAATTTAGAAAAGGATTTTGAAGCTTTATTTCCTCATTTATGCTCTGACACCACCTGTGGTAGAACCGCCTAATCTAATGCCTCCCAGGAGTACTTGTCTTCCATTAGACACTAAGTACTCAAGAGAGGACACTAAACTATGTAGTTCCATCGAGCACACCCCAAGGGAGAACTCGAAAATCCACATTTTTCAATCAGGATCTATGGGGGTATGGCCCTCGGTATCCTCAAGACAAGACATAAGCCACACGATCAGAGGTGGCCCAGCCCACAAGATCAAGGCGTGCACGGCGCTGCTCGGTGTGCACCACAAGATATTGTATAGTACCAAATAGGATACTTTCCTTGTAACCCTACCCCTCTAGAGTATATAAGGAGAGGCAGGGGTCCCCTAGTGGATGAGATATATGCATCTGCAGTCACGCAATATCATACGATAGCTAATACAAACCAATAGACCATAGGAGTAGGGTATTACGTCATATTGACGGCCTAAACCTATCTAACTCGTGTGTCTTTGTTACCTTCTTGTTCTTGACCTCATGCTTCCATGTCGACCAATCTACCTTCATGGGATACCCCTTGGAGGACTACCGATGATATTCTATTGATAGTCAATGTGCCAAGTAGGGGCTTGCGTGCTGCTTCCTTGTCGAATAAGATGGCTTTTTCTGTAGGCTCTTCGTCCCTCCCATAGCCTGACCAGATCTTCATGGTCGGATCCATCTCGTGGGTCATCAATGCTGATAGAGTTGGAGAGCCCATTGAGCCAGTGCAGATTGATTCTACATCGATCACCTAAACACCTGCGATCGCAGATCTGATCTCGAAACCATCTCCGAGGTCGCCTTCATCAACAAATTGCCGCCCGCTTCCTTGCTACCAGAGGAGGTGGATCAACAATGATAATCTGATTGCATCCATCAATCAGGTTGGTCTGAAGCTCGCTAATTGCCTCTCCATTGCCAAATCAGCTCTAGACACTCTAGTTTAGCGCCGACCACCCTCCGATCCAGATCTATCGAAGGCTTCTTGGGAAACTCCAGGGGTTATAGCCCTACCCTTTGGGTTCACCAATGCTGGCGTCGCTTACCAACATGCCCTAAGGGGCAGATTCACCAACTAGGTTGAAGACGTCCATCCTCTCGCTGACTAGATAGCACCATACGCCACCGACTAGACATTCTGTCTAAAGCTAAGTCATGCTTTAATATTTTTCTAAATATTCTCCAATCTTCGTTAATCGCCATAATGTTTTTCCGAGTTGTTTTCTCCATGTTTGCTCTCCAAATGATTTTTCGAACCCCCGAACAGTCCTATTGATGCTTGGATGCCTCTAGAGATGGCCCTGTCTCTGGCTCCTCTCTACACGTGCATGAGCGTCTGCCCTCTATGTTATGGGTGGTCGGCAGTGGCTCCTTAGCGATGCTTGTTCCTCCTACACATGCACGGGCTCCGCACTCTACGTTATGGTTAATAGGCTAGCTAGGGCTAGAGACTCAGCTACACACTAATTGTTCGGATGGTTTATATTAAATACATCTTCACACCAACTAATCGCTGAGCTACTTATGCTATTTCATTGTCATTGCTGATTTTTCTCCCAAGTTCATATATTTGTACATCATGTACTACCCGTTCTACATATTTGTATTACAGGATCATCGGACCACCTTATGCTCGGGCTTCTCCATCGATCAACTGGTCAAACTGCTAGGTCCATAGACTTCGTCACCAACTAGTTGGTTGGACTATTCGCTAGTCGCTTCTACTCAATGTTCATTTCGCCGCCAACCAGTTGACTAGACTATTCGTCGCTCGTGCTTCATCGCCAGCTACGTCGGTTACTCTAGGCCCTCGGATTCTTCGTGCTCGAGGACTAAGTGGGCACACTTCGCCCCACTTCACTTTGTGGACAACTAACTGGTTGATCACAAGCCTAATTTCTCCAAACTCTAGCAATCTAGTACCCATCTGGGATTTTTATCCAAATAATTGAAAAATAAAGCAAGCGTAAGTACATGTCATACTCAACAAATATAACATGGGGTTCATGAGGCTCAAAAGGCTGACACTGGTTCAACTATGATTAGGTTTTAATTGTCACAATTTTAGCATAGGATTAGCAACAAGTTTATCACAAGCCCGTATAAACACATGATCAGGTAAACATGAATAATGAATAGCATAAACAGTATTCATTAATGAGCATATTCATCATCAGTATCATCCATGTTCATCATCATTAACCATTAGTGATCATGTGTTCCGTAAATGCTCCAAGGCCGCTCATGACCATGAGCATGGCTGATATAACAGTTTTACACTCTGCAGAGGTTGTACGTTTTCACTATGAATCATGATTTACCCTTTCGCCTAAGGTCACAAGCCTCTTGACCCACTACCTATGAAGGTCGGCAGGGTTCACTATGAAGCCTTTCAAAGGTTCATCTAACAAGTTATGGCAGCTAAGGTTTCCCCATCAGTAAGCATGAACCCCCCACCAAGGAGTGACTAACAAAATACAAAGAAACCAAAGTGCACCCTCTTGGTAGGCCAAGATCATACAAACAAAAGCCCCTCTTGTGCCATAAATGTAACCACTAACAAGCTAGAAAAGGTCCTCATACTGAGCTAAAGCCAGAGCCATATAGCCCTCATATTGTACTGTAAGTCCCAGATAATCACTTATAGATAAGTCCTTAGGGAGAGGAATCTAAAGCATTTAGAAAGTAGCTAAACACTCTAGCCCCCTATTTCCATTGGGCTAAAAACATTTTTTGTGTTTATTGCATATACCATTAGTAAAGTTATAAGATCATGGTCTTTAATTGAACACTAGCATCATACTACCCAATGCAGTACCCCTTAGGTAACAAGGCACATGGTACAAAGCACTAGGAAGTCCTTAGTGACAGTCAAGGTAGACACATGCAGTATGAATTAAATGATTAAAGGTATACAGGACAACAAGGAAGATCCCATGCTATACTTGTCTTAAACTTGCTTTTTATCGAAAACAACTCCCTTAGAGAACATTCAGTTATCTTCTGGTCTTCCGATCTCTGGCGCTTACAGACAACTCTTCTTCTACTCATAGATCGTAGCACACCAACAAACATACAGGCAAACAAATAAAGACAACTAAAAGCAGTACTCCACATGAGACAAAACAACATACTATAAGAGAGTAGCTCTACAGTCATAAGATCAAAAGAAACATCAAAAACGGAACTATCGTTAAAAAGAATCAGCTACCTAGAGTTTTATATTATAAAAGAAATAAATCTTGATTTATTTTAATTAAGGAAATCAAATTAATTCAGATTAGTCAATTTTTTTATTTAAAAACCAAGTTAAACCTAATCGTATTTTTTATAAATGTTGTCGTATAAATTAAGCAAATTAAACTTTAACTTTGTAAGCTAAAATAACATGTGGGAACATCTATTCGAATTATATATGACGCATGTTTAAACTATGCAATTTATAATTCAGAAACATGATTATGTTAGTAATTAATCATATCAATATTTGTATATAAAACACCAAAGTAGAAAATCTATATGGATTTCAATTATAAAACTAGTTACATCAACTTAAATATTTAAATTATAAAGCTCAAAAACATTTGGCATCGCTAATAACACTTGGATCGCGTCGATACGGTACTAACACAACATGAATGGACTAAAACGGGTTAAGATGGTGATGAATCAGGGGAGGTTTAAAGGGTACAGGGAAAGTTGTTGAATATTCCATGAGCAGGTATCTACGAGATTTAATATGCATTGATTGGAAAAAGAAAAGCATCAGATAGTTGAGTGGATGATAAATCTGCATGTGCTCATGAATAGTACGGAAGGCTGAAGATATGTACATGACAGGCAAACATGTCACTAGGTAAATTTTCTGCAGAATCCTTGCATGCTAAATAGGAGGTGTGGCTTGGTTTCCTCTGAATGTGAAGGAAAAACATGTAGTAGATGCTTACATCCGCGCTACCGGGTCTTATGGCAACAGGTGTCTCGCCCGATGGTTAGGACAACAAGGGAACAGCAGCGCAACTCCGACGATGATGATTCTAGATAAACTGATCATGCAGCATGGCATGGTTCTTGATTTTGAAGAAGACAACTAGCACTCCTAGATGCCAGCAGCAAGAAACATAGTTGTATATGCTAAACTGATGTGCTCGACTGCAGTCTTGCAAAGGAGCAATTTTAGAACATCCAGGAGGAGACCAACACATATAACAGAGGTGGTGAAGAGCTTGGGCGTGTGCTCACCGGCATTAGAAGAAGATCAACGGCGTCATGTGGCCAGGGAAGATGCATGTCGACGGAGCGGCCACGATGAGAGGAGGAGAAAATCTAATTTACTACATGAGGGATTTCCCAAACTAGGGGCTCCCCTGATAGTAGTTTTGATTTGCTTTGCCTAAGGAGTTGGTACATATTTATTGGGAGAAAAACTCCCCACATCTACATCAACTAGCAATATAGTAATAATTGATGTTGCACCCTCCACATTTACTAATGGGCCTAAATAATCATTAAAACCCATTAGTAAATAAATGCATGGGCCGTTAGGATTTATTAAGATTATTGCACATCGGCTTTGAGCTTTGCGAAAATGAGAGATTTATTATTTTTGGAATTAATTAATTTCATGAATAAAATAATTCTAGAAAAGTCTAGAATTATTATTTAAGCCATGAAAAATACTCTGAAAGCTCTGAAAATTCATGGGATATTCCTAGAGACATTATGGAATATGAGGAACCCAAATAAAGTATTTGGAGCCCATGATAAGATAATTTGGAGCATATAAAAATTAAATTATGCTCATAGACAAGTAGGAACAAGTTCCAAAAAAAGCTGCAAAAATTCCCGAGAAGTTTTGAGAGATAGGTTAATGAATGAGAAACTCAAAGGAATGATTTAGAGCAGATGAAGAGGATCTTTGAAAATTCCAAATGAAAAGATTAGGATCGAGAAAGCAGGAATTTGATTATAGAAAAAGATAGAGACGAGCCAGAGACAGATAAACGACTTACTAAACGCGTTTTGAGAATTTTACTCACTCATTACACCAAGTCACACAACAAGCAAACACCACATCAAGCAAAACCCATCAAATTAATTTGGAAAAGATTGAAAATTCATTTTTTTCTATAACTAAATTTGCACTACCTTAATCTAAACTTGGGAAATTTTATATCAACATTGAAATTATTTATTTTATTTAGTGTTTTCTATGCATAACCCAAAATCAAAAATTTGGGGTTGTGACAAACTACCCCACTTAATAGGAATCTCATCCCGAGATTCGGAGAGACTAGGGAGAAAGATAAAGAAGATCTTCATGCCTCCACACTTCCTTGATTCGGGATTCTTGTGATGAAGGAATGAACTTGCATGATAAAGTGGATTTGGGATTTGCACAGGATAGCAAGAAACATAAAGGTCAACAATGTTGGTGTAGTCTTTAGGGCCTTCCTTTGGATCACTAAGATAAGGATGACAAACAAGCAACATACCAAACAAGACAAGCATGCATCACAACATCGAAACTACATGTGCTTCTGTAGCAATGGCAGGCATCCAAAGGATTGGATTATGATGAAAGGCCATCGCAAATTTGAATAAGGTGAGACCAAAAAACTTTAGCAAACCAAAGAAATAAAAGCAATAGCTCAAAGGAAGCTATCACGGAGAGAAGAAAATAGGACAAGGATAAGAAATAATCAATTCAAATAGTCAAGGAGATGACAAAGTAGTTTTGTAGCAAATTCTAAACCTTAGAACGACCAGTTTCTACTAGGCTTGCGTCCTAAAGTCAGCATTGCTCTGATACCACTTTGTAGCACCCGGTTTTAAAAACAAAACTAGATACGCACCATATATGAGCCTAGGAAGTCAAATCTCACATATAGCTACAAATAAGGGTACTATCAAAAGACAATGCTTATTACATAGCGTATTAAGAATACAACCTCAGAATATAGACAGAGGAAAGACAACTCCAATATTCAGGTGAAGACTCGACTTCCATGGGGACAAATGACTGGTTGATCACAAGCCTAATTCCTCCAAACTCTAGCAATCTGGTACCCATCCGGGATTTTTATTCAAATAATTGAAAAATAAAGCAAGCATAAGTACATGTCATACTCAACAAATATAACATGGGGTTCATGAGGCTCAAAAGGCTAACTGTAGCACCCGGTTTTAAAGACAAAACCAGATACACACTATATGTGAGCCCAGAAAGTCAAATCTCACATATAGCCACAAATAAAGGTAATATAAAGAGACAATACTTATTACATAATGTATTAGTAAAAAGGAAAAATAACCTTAGAGTATAGACAGCGGAAAGTTGACTCTGATCTTCTGGCGAAAACTCCAAATCCATAGGGACGACTGACTGGTTGACCACAAGCCTAACTCCTCCAAACCAGTAATCTGGTACCCATCCGAGATTTTTATCCAATGTATAGAAAAGTAAAGCAAGCGTAAGTACATGTCGTACTTAACAATTATATCATGGGGTTCATGAGGCTTAAAAGGCTAACACTGGTTTACTGTGATTAGCTTTAATAGGTCATCTTTTTAAGCAATTGAGTGGAAAAGAATTTATCATTCCCATAAACACATGATCAGGTAAACATGAATAATGTATAGCATAAACAATTAATTATTAGTACCATTATCCATTAGTGATCATCTCTATTCCATAAGGGTCCAAGGCTGCTTGTGACCATGAGCACGGCTGTTATAACAGTTTTATACTCTATAGAGTTTGTACACATTCACTGTGAGTCGTGATTTACCCTTTTGCCCGAGGCGGCCAACCTCTTGACCCCCTACCAAGGAAGGTCGGCAGGGTTCACTATGAAGCCTTTCAAAGGTTTGTCTAACAAGTTAGGGCTGCTAGGTGTATGTGGCCCTTCTCTAGGAGTGGCATGCGTGGGCATCGTAGCATGGTACACACAACCTAGCAGAAAAGGAAACATACCCTTATGCGACATAAAGGTAACCACTAACAAGCTAGAAAAGGTCCTCATACTAAGCTAAAGCCAGAGCCATATAGCCCTCACAGTTGTACTGTAAGTCCCGGATGATCGCTTACAGATAAGTCCTTAGGGAGAGGAATCTGAAGCATTTAGAAAGTAGCTAAACACTCCAGCCCCCTGTTTCCATGTTGCTAAAAAGTCATGTTTTAATGTTTATTGCATATACCATTAGTCAAGTTACAAGATCATGGTTTTGATTAAGCACTAGCAAAAACTACCCAATGCAATTACCCAAAGGTTTCACGGTACAAGATATCAAATATCTAGGATATCCTTATTGGTGACAAGGTAGACACATGCAATATGAATTAAGTGATTAAAGGTGAATAGGTAACAAGGATGGTCCCATGCTATACTTGCCTTACACACCGATCCTTCGGTAAGCTTTATTCTTCGATGTCTTTCTTCTTCTTGGATCACCACATATATCTCACCGACTGGACGTAATCATAGAACACCACACAAACATCCATACACATACATGCATAGCATACAATTGCATCTATATCAGAACAATACATCAATCATAGAAAAATAAGTAAAAGAGATTGAAATACGATTCTATGCATTGTTACGATCACACAGTCGCGAGAGGCACGCTAATTGAAGCTACGGTTGAAAAGTTACAGCTATCGAGAGATTTGCTTAATACGTGGAAAAGAAACTATAGGCTTCATTTATGTTAACTATACAAATTCATATACAAAAGATATTTTATAAACAATATGGATTGAATTAAGTTAATTTTAGATTTAAATTATAAAACAAAAGTAAACCAAATTATATTTTATGTATAAAACTCAGTTGCACAATCATTAATCAAGATATGATTTAAACCACATTATTTCAGAAATATCAATAGAGTAAACACTATTACTAACGCGTAAATCTCATCACTACGAATCTAATGCAACTTGAATGGACTATTTCGGAGTTAAAATGAATAAGTTATGATTTAAACAAGTTTTCCTATAGTTAAATAATAGATTAAATCTACTCATGAATTTCAAGTGTTGAAAACATGCCTAATAGTTGTATAAACATGTAGATAACATAAATACGATCCTAACGCAATTCGAACGGGTCAAATTGGACTTAAAACGCAAAAGTTACGCATGAAATAAGATTCAGTGGCATTTCTGTAAATAACTCGAACTCATTTTTGAATTAAAACAATTAAAATCTGAATTTAAATGGTTATTGGACTGGGCGCACTAATTCTGGAAACTTTAGGGGCTAAAATGAATAAAAATAGGACTAAAAAACAATTCTTTTGAACTAATCTGGACTATGGGTTGATTTCTTAAAAATCTAGGGGCTAAACTGCAAAACAGGCGCGGCTGACTACGGTTTAACCGTGTGTTGTTGACTGGGCGACACGTGGCAGCACGTGATTGGTGCGGTGTACCATGTGGGCGTGGGCGCATGCTGACGTAGCGTGGCGCACCAAGTCCACGGGTCCCGGTGGACCGGTTACTTAACCCCGAAGGGGTATCTAATCTGGTCCACTCGTTCCAGATCTAATGGCACAGGTATGATGGAACAGCGGGTCACCGGGGAAGACACATAGGATGGCAGCGCCATGGCCGGTGGCATGCCAAGCTCAGCGGTGGACGCCGGGGCGGTGGTTCCAGCCACCCCAGACCGAGCCGAGGGCACCTACGCATAGCATGGGGTCTCGCGAACTCAATGGCTACCTATCGGGGATGGAGAGCACGTCGGGGAGGTGGTCCCGCGGTGGCGCCATTGTTGGTGGCTTGGGATCTCACTGATATGGCGTTCTAGCGCATGAAATGGCGAATGGAAGGCATTAGGAGGACGAGTAGCTCATCGTGATGCAATTGGAACAGAGCGCGGCGTCCGGGGAGGCTCCGAAGCAAGTCATCGATGGCGGCGGTACACTAGGGAGAGAGAGAATGCATGGGTGAGTGGAAGTCCGAGCATTCCATGGCCAAAACGGTGAATTGAGGGTACCTAGATTCGTGGGGGAGCACGGTGGACCTTCGAGGCTCATCGGCGACGTTGATTGTGCTTGGGAAGGGAAAAACTACCAACAGCGATGAGCTGTTGGACGCGAGCAGAGGAAAGGGGAGAAGGAGCACTCGGTTCCATGATTTATAGGCGGGCAAGGCGCTGTAGAAGGAAAGGGAAATGGGGGTACGGGCGGATTGGGCAGGTGCTTGCCTTGCATGCTCGACGGCGGCGGTGGGCGACGGAAGGAAAGAAAGAATGCGCTGGGGAAGAAAGGAAAGTGGAGGAAGAGAGCGGGGCTGGCTGACGGGTGGGACCGGCGATGTAGTGAGGGAGAGAGCACGCGTGGGTGGCTGACGCGTGGGCTAGTAGGGCAGTGAGAGGGAGAGAGGAGTGGACAGCACGTGCGGCCGTAGGCGCTGCGAGCGTGGGCGCTGAAGGCCAAGCTGGGCCGCATTGGTGGGTTGTGCTTCGGGCGTCGAGTGGAGCAGTGGGCTGTGCTGCGTGGGTGAGGCAGCAGGCTGGGCGTAGGAGAAAAGGGAAGAGGCCTGGGTGGGCCGCCGAGCGGGCTGCCCCAAGCTAGAAGGTGGGAAGGAGGGGAGGAAGCTGGGCCGGCAGAGAGGAAGGGAGCGGGCCAAATCTAGGGTTGGGCTGAAAAGGAAGAAAGGAAATTATCATAATGAATTTCTTTTTCAATCTTTTTCCTATTTTGTTTTCAAAGCCAATTCAAATGTAAACCAAATGCAAATTCAAATAGAGTTTTGAACATACTTTTCATCTCAAATATAAATGAGCAATTTTGGTAAGTTTCCAAAAATAAACTTTTACCATTTTTTTAAATCCTTTTATTTTCAATTTTTCTTTTCTTTTATTTCAAAGCCGCTTTTAATTTCATTTTAAGAGCATTTTAACCATTTTGACTTTTCAACCACTCAACCAATGAGATCAAATGCTATGGCATGTATGCTCAAACATGTTGCTACCTTATGATGTATTTTAATTTAATGAAAATTTTTATTTCCTATATTTCATGTGCACAAAAATTCCAACTTAAATCATTTTAACTCTATTTCAAAAGAGGCAATTTTTTAGGGTGTTATAATTCTACCCCCTTAAGATGAATCTCGTCCTCGAGATTCAGAAGACGTCGACTAAGAGATAGGAATACTCCGTCCTTGGATTCTTCTTTACTTCCTCGTGTAGTTCTAGCGTCTTGCATTGATAAAGATCCACATTACTTTGCATACCTGTTGCCCTTACTCCAAGTAATGTGCCTAACTATTTCCAAAATTTTGACAGGTACCTTGAACAACTCTCAGGTAACCCTAATCACTAGCCCATGATTCTCTTTCCTCATATGTTCACCTTTCAACAAGGCTTCCTTATCTCCTTGGTCCGAAAAAGAATCTATCACCAAACTTCCAAACATTAATGATCCTAGTTAAGTTGCTCGAACTGCGAAAACAACTCTTAATCCTTAGTGTCACCCGAACCTTCTTAGCACAATTCTCCGTTGCTAAGGGCATTGGTCATGACTTCGCTTCTTGAAATGATAGCACTTTTCCAAGTCACAATCAATCTCATTCCAACGAGGTTATCACAAGCTCAAGACTAACTTGGTGAAGATGTACTATATACTCTTGTGATCCTCCTAGATGACACTTTTACTTTCAAGAAGATGGTACTTCCATGCCCTACAATGGATAGCTCCAGATAACCTGTTAGTTCAACTGACACATATAAGGACACATCCCACACCTTCACAAGATGCATTATTGTAGATACAAAGCTCTTGTCCTGATCTAACAAAGCTAATACCTAGGTTTTACTTCGACCTTTTGGACTCCTTCAAACACTTGACTGAAGTCTCTTGATCCAAACTAACTTAAAAACTTCTCCAGTAGCTCTACCAAATTCTTGATGATCTTGCATAAACCTTTCTTGAACTTCTAACCAAACCTCATTGAAATTCTGAGTTCCTCTTGAACCTTTGGGTACCACCACGCTTCCACTGCGCAAACTTGAACGTTTGATACTTCATCTTACCAATTCTTCAACTTGGCTACCCCCCTTAAGATAAGGTAAAGTAGGGGATACCAAAGTATAGCTTGCATCATCTTGTGATTGAAGTCTACTGTTGTTCAAGATTTCCTCAGGGTTTTTGATCATCCAAAATCAGAGATATAAACCGATAAAGTCAGGCTGCTCCGAAGACAGGATAGGAAAAACAGAAGTAAACCATAACCCAACTATTTATTTCATTAATCCTTATACCTTAAACCTATGAACTAAATGAAATTGCGGGAACACCCAACAAGATCATTGCAATCATTACAAAGATGCAAAACAAGCATAAACACAATGATAATCGATAAAGCACTTAAAAATGCATAACTCATTCATCGACTCAACTTGTGATACTATCGTTTTTATTACATAAAGGGGTACAACTCCTATCCTTATCTAAGGATCTTGAATAGTCTAGCATAACTTCTTCATTCATCAATTTCACCAAATGCTTATTTTAGGTTGGTTATCACTGACACTTTCTGGTAATAGTCCAACAGTGATCTGACTCTGGCTACTTCCTTGGTGTGATTGTTGATTCTTCTGTGGGCAAGTTTTAACATAATGTCCTTCCTGCTGGCAATGATAACACTTTCTCTTAGCTGGATCTTTTGTGATGTCATACTCCATAGAATTGTTGCTTAGAGTATTGTTAGCTTGCTGACTCTGTAAGTTCATCATTGTTTGACTGGACCACTTTTTAGCTCGCTTGATCTTTCAGGGTTGAAACTCCATGTAGGTGATTGTCCACCCATCTATGCATACCTCACGTGGAAAGAGTGGGGTAACCTTAGCTTGAGAAACTTCTAATTCTTTAGAGTCTAAGTTTATCTGACCAAGGATTGGAGCTGGATGTGACGATATAATAGAACTCAAATGTTGATTGCTTCCCAATACTTGCTCTATTGAGACCTCCTTTCTCTTCTTATCCACCTTATCCTCATGTACATGCTGAATACCTTCATACTCAATTCTTTCTCCTGACAGTGTGGTTAGAAGCACCGAACGCTAGGCATACTTGATCACTCCTTTACATGCTGACATCCATCCCATTCCAAGAATGACATCAATGTCCACTAACTCTAATACAATAAGGTTTGCTTCAAATTTTACTCCTTTGATGTTAAGACTAACTCCTGGGCATTTGCGGTTCGCCTTCATTTCTCCTCTTGGGGACATAACTATCATTGGATTCCTCATTGGAAGCATAGTTATCTTATGTTCCTTTATGTATGCACTAGAGATAAATGAATATGAAGCTCTAGGGTCAAACAGCACTGTGGCAGAAGCTGAGTTTACTGAAATGAAACCATACACAACCTCCTTAGCTCCATGAGTGGTCGTCATATCCACATTATTCAATCTTCCTTGGATGTAGTTTCTCTTTGCTTTACTTCCTTGCTCCTGTTTCTTCTGGACTTTCTGTTCCTGCTTCTGATGTGGATGATCCTGGCATTCATGTGTTGTCCTTCCAACATCTTTGTTGGACTTTACATTCTTCCAAGCTTCTGCTACTTGTCTCTTCACTAGTACCTTTGGTATGTTGGTTTGACCTTATGGCAAGCACTATTGAAAGCTCCTAGGTTGGGTCACTCCTTCTGGTGCTTGTTGTTGCACAGCTACAAACTTCTCCTTGTTGAATGCAGTCAAGGACAACGTAGCTTGGTCCTCCTGACCTTTGATACCGATGGTCTCCTCATTACGATCCATCTATATAGACAAAGATATAGGATTGAGAATAGAGACAAAGTTTTCATAACAGACAGAGGCTGAAGTGAGCATAAATTTTAGCAAATAACAAGGTTGGAGAGAAAATAAGAACTAAGCAAGATAAAAGCATGCTAAAACATCCAGTTCTATCTAGGCTTGCGTCCTACAGTCAGTATTGCTTTAATACCACTTTGTAGCACCCAGTTTTAAAGAAAAAACCAGATACACACTATATGTGAGCCCAGAAAGTCAAATCTCACATATAGCCACAAATAAAGGTAATATCAAGAGACAATACTTATTACATAACATATTAGTAAAAAGGAAAAATAACCTCGGAGTATAGACAGTGAAAAGTTGACTCTAATCTTCTGGCGAAGACTCCAAATCCACAAGAATGACTGACTGGTTGACCACAAGCCTAACTCCTCCAAACCAGTAATCTGGTACCCATCTGGGATTTTTATCCAATGTATAGAAAAGTAAAGCAAGCATAAGTACATGTCATACTTAACAATTATATCATGGGGTTCATGAAGCTCAAAAGGCTGACACTGGTTTACTGCGATTAGCTTTAATAGGTCATCTTTTTAAGCAATTAAGTGGCAAAGAATTTATCATTCCCATAAACACATGATCAGGTAAACATGAATAATGTATAGCATAAACAATTAATTATTAGTATCATTATCCATTAGTGATCATCTCTATTCCATAAGGGTCCAAGGCCGCTCGTGACCGTGAGCACGGCTGTTATAACAGTTTTACACTCTGTAGAGTTTGTACACTTTCACTGTGAGTTGTGATTAACCCTTTTGCCCGAGGTGGCCAACCTCTTGACCCCCTACCAAGGAAGGTCGGTAGGGTTCACTATGAAGCCTTTCAAAGGTTTGTCTAACAAGTTAGGGCCGCTAGGCGTATGTGGCCCTTCTCTAGGAGTGGCATGCGTGGGCATCGCAGCACGGTACACACAACCTAGCAGAAAAGGAAACATACCCTTATGCGCCATAAAGGTAACCACTAACAAGCTAGAAAAGGTCCTCATACTGAGCTAAAGCCAGAGTCATATAGCCCTCACAGTTGTACTATAAGTCCTAGATGATCGCTTACAGATAAGTCCTTAGGGAGAGGAATCTAAAGCATTTAGAAAGTAGCTAAACACTCCAACCCCCTGTTTCCATGTTGCTAAAAAGTCATGTTTTAATGTTTATTGCATATACCATTAGTCAAGTTACAAGATCATGGTTTTGATTAAGCACTAGCAAAAACTACCCAATGTAATTACCCAAAGGTTTCAAGGTACAAGATATCAAATATCTTGGATATCCTTATTGGTGACAAGGTAGACACATGCAATATGAATTAAGTGATTAAAGGTGAATAGGTAACAAGGATGGTCCCATGCTATACTTGCCTTACACACCGATCCTTCGATAAGCTTTATTCTTCGATGTGTTTCTTCTTCTTCTTGGATCACCACGTATATCTCACCGACTGGACGTAATCGTAGAACACCACACAAACATCCATACACATACATGCATAGCATACAATTGCATCTATATCAGAATAGTACACCAATCATAGAAAAATAAGTAAAAGAGATTGAAATACGATTCTACGCATCGTTACGATCACACAGTCGCGAGAGGCACGCTAATCGAAGCTATGGTTGAAAAGTTACAGCTACTGAGAGATTTGCTTAACACGTGGAAAAGAAACTACAGGCTTCATTTATGTTAACTATACGAATTCATATACAAAAGATATTTTATGAACAATATGGATTGAATTAAGTCAATTTTACATTTAAATTATAAAACAAAAGTACAACAAATTATATTTTATGTATAAAACTTAGTTGAATAATCATTAATCAAGATATGATTTAAACCACGTTATTTCAGAAATATCAATATAGTAAACACTATTACTAACGCGTAAATCTCGTCGCTACGAATCGAATGCAACTTGAACTTGAACAGACTATTTCGGAGTTAAAATGAATAAATTATGATTTAAACAAGTTTTCCTATAGTTAAATAATAGATTAAATCTACTCATGAATTTCAAGTGTTGAAAACATGCCTAACAGTTGTATAAACATGTAGATAACGTAAATACAATCCTAACACAATTCAAACGGGTCAAATTGGACTTAAAACGCAAAAGTTACGCATGAAATAAGATTCAGTGGCATTTCTGTAAATAACTCAAACTCATTTTTGAATTGAAACAATTAAAATCTGAATTTAAACGGTTATTGGATTGGGCGCACTAATTCTGGAAACTATTGGGGCTAAAATGAATAAAAACAAGACTAAAAAACAATTCTTTTGAACTAATCTGGACTGCGTGTTGATTTCTTGAAAATCTAGGGGCTAAACTGCAAAACAGGTGTGGTTGACTGTGGTTTGACTGCATGTTGTTGACTGGGTGACACGCGGCAGCACGTGATTGGTGCGGTGTACCACGTGGGCGTGGGCGCGTGCTGACGCAGCGCGGTGCACCGAGTCCATGGGTCCCGGTGGACCGGTTACTTAACCCCAAAGGGGTATCTAATCTGGTCCGCTCGTTCTAGATCTGACGGCGTAGGTATGATGGAAGCAGCGGGTCACCGGGGAAGACACGTAGGATGACGGCGCCATGGCCAATGGTGTGCCAAGCTCAGCGGTGGACGCCGGGGCGGTGATTCCGGCCACCCTAGATCGAGCCGAGGGCACCTACGTGTAGCATGGGGTCTCACGAACTCAATGGCTACCTATCGGGGATGGAGAGCACGTCGAGGAGGTGGTCCTACGGTGGCGCCATTGTTGGCGGCTCGGGATCTCGCCGATATGGCATTCTAGCACACGAAACGGCAAATGGAAGGCATTGGGAGGACGAGTAGCTCACCATGATGTGATTGGAACGGAGCGCGGCGTCCGAGGAGGCTCCGAAGCAAGTTGTCGACGGCGGCGGTGAACTGGGGAGAGAGAGAATGCGCGGGTGAGTGGAAGTCTGAGCATTTCGTGGCCAAAATGGTGAATTGAGGGTACCTAGATTCGCGGGGGAGCACGGTGGACCTTCGAGGCTCGTCGGCGATGTAGATTGTGCTCGGGAAGGGAAAAACTGCCGATGGCGGTGAGCTGTTGGACGCGAGCAGAGGAAAGGGGAGAAGGAGCGCTCGGTTCCATGATTTATAGGCGGGTGAGGCGCTATAGAAGGAAAGGGAAACAGGGGCACGGGCGGATTGGGCGGGCGCTTGCCTTGCATGCTCGACGGCAGCGGTGGGCGACGGAAGGAAAGAAAGAATGCGTCGAGGAAGAAAGCAAAGTGGAGGAAGAGAGCGGGGCCGGCTGACGGGTGGGACCGGCGATGCAGTGAGGGAGAGAGCGCGTGTGGGTGGCTGACGCGCGGGCCAGTAGGGCAGTGAGAGGGAGAGAGGAGTGGACGGCGCGTGCGGCCATAGGCGCTGTGGGCGTGGGCGCTGAAGGCTGAGCTGGGCCGCGTTGCTAGGCTGTGCTACGGGCGTGGAGTGGAGCAGTGGGCTACGCTGCCCGGGCGAGGCAGCAGGCTGGGCGCAGGAGAAAAGGGAAGAGGGCTGTGTGGGTCGCCAAGCGGGCCACGCTAAGCTAGAAGGTGAGAAGGAGGGGATGAAGCTGGGACGGCAGAGAGGAAGGGAGCGGGCCAAATCTAGGGCTGGGCTGAAAAGGAAGAAAGGACATTTTCATAATGAATTTCTTTTTCAATCTTTTTCCTATTTTGTTTTCAAAGCCAATTCAAATATAAACCAAATGCAAATTCAAATAGAGTTTTGAACATACTTTTCATCTCAAATATAAATGAGCAATTTTGGTAAGTTCCCAAAAATAAACTTTTACCATTTTTTAAATCCTTTTATTTTCAATTTTTCTTTTCTTTTATTTCAAAGCCGCTTTTAATTTCATTTTAAGAGCATTTTAACCATTTTGACTTTTAACCACTCAACCAATGAGGTCAAATGCAATGGCATGTATGCTCAAACATGTTGCTACCTTATGATGTATTTTAATTTAATGAAAAATTTTATTTCCTATATTTCATGTGCACAAAAATTACAACTTAAATCATTTTAACTCTATTTCAAAAGAGGCAATTTTTTAGGGTGTTACACTGACACTAGTTCAACTACGATTAGCTTTTAACTATCACAATTTTAGCATAGGAGTAGCAACAAGTTTATCACAAGCTCATATAAACAAATGATCAGGTAAACATGAATAATGAATAGCATAAATAGTATTCATTAATTAGCATTTTCATCATTAGTATCATCCGTGTTCATCATCATTAACCATTAGTGATCATGTGTTCTATAAATGTTCCAAGGCCGCTCGTGACCGTGACCATGGCTGACATACCAGTTTTACACTCTGCAGATATTGTACACTTTCACTGTGAGTCGTGATTTACCCTTTTGCCCAAGGTCACGAGCCTCTTGACCCACTACCAAGGAGGGTCGGTAGGGTTCACTATGAAGTCTTTCAAAGGTTTGTCTAACAAGTTAGGACCGCTAAGGTTTCCCCATCAGTAAGCATGAACCCCCCTCCAAGGAGTGACTAACAAAATACAAAGAAACCAAAGTGCACCCTCTTGGTAGGTTAAGATCATACAAACCAGAGCCCCTCTTGCGTCATAAAGGTAACTACTAACAAGCTAGAAAAGGTCCTCATACTGAGCTAAAGCCAGAGCCATATAGCCCTCATAGCTGTACTGTAAGTCCCGGATGATCACTTATAGATAAGTCCTTAAGGAGAGGAATTTAGAGCATTTAGAAAGTAGCTAAACACTCCAGCCCCCTGTTTCCATGTTGCTAAAAAACATCTTTTAGTGTTTATTGCATATACCTATCGACACGGAATTTTGTTCCGTGCCGAGGACACACGAGCAAGCCGGAAGTGTCCGCTCGATGGAGCTGGAGATCCACCTTGCTTCAGTGCAGGGGTGGTCAATCCTGCGCACTCCTCCTAAGACATGCCAGTCAATTTGACCCTATAATTGACAAGGAGAGAAAATTTATCAGTAATTAAGGGCGGAACATGCTGGTGTTGCCAGACAGTTCTGAATGTGTGGCTCTGAGAGTCGATATGAAAGGAGATCGACTAAATAGTCGATTCCAACATATTCATCAGAATAAATCAGTTAAAGCTCATAGGGTTGTGTAAGAGCAATCAGTTGTCTTTCAGGATGAATATCATTCTTTAAACAAATATTGGTCACTGGCAAAAGGATATCAACAGTAATTAATTCATGCTAAGCCAATGACTGCGAGTAACCGAACCCCTTTGTATGTAAAAGAAACAGCTCATCATCATTCAACCATTTAATATAGATAAATCTAATGAACATATTACACCTCATCTATCGCTATGACCAGTGGGGCATGAGGTAGAATCTTGCTGGCCGTAGAAATAGAAATAGACTCGACGACCCTAACTTATTACCAATATTAGTGGGGCATGAGGCAGAATCATGTAGGCCATAATACAATAATAAGATCATGGGGCTAACACATCTTTCAACCTACCGCTACTTCAACGATCTCGTGATGTGAATTGTTCGTAAAAGCACTCGATATCGGCTAAAACAGTCGATTTAGGCATAGTGCACAGTTAAGATCATGCCTTCTCAAAAATAGATCTACCAAATAAGGATCCCCACTCCATGGTGCTAACAGTGGGGTGTGAGGCAGAATCACACAGGCCATGATAATAGGCCATGGAACGGTTTTCGCCAGCCAATAGATCTACTTAAGATCAAACACGTCTTAACCACACGCTATGCACGATTAAGAGTGATATAAAACAGTCGATCAAACATAACTCACCGTTTAAAGTGCAGATTAGATCAAATTTAGAATAACAAACGATGGGTTAAACATGATATAAGGCCGATCTAGATCAATCTCAATCAGGCGAAGTGATATTGCTGTAATTGAATAAATAATGGAAGCAATAAGCAATTTCAGTAACTTAATGAATCTATCTAAAGGAACGCCACCCTTAGATAGAGCTAATAACTTGACCTTGATCTAGTTCGAGCAGTGGAGGTCGATCAGATCGATGCAGTTGTACTTGAACTAGACAAGAGTCGATAACTAACTTATACCAGAGTCGCAGTGGAGGTCGACCGGATCGATGCAGCCGTACTTGCTAAAGAACTCACCGAGATCTACTCTACTCCTACTCCTAAGGGGTGGCCGAAGCCGAAAAAGTAAATAACTGGTATTTGATTGATTGTATGTCCTTTACAATAGCCGGGGTTTGGTATTTATACCCAGAGCCTAAAAACAAATCCTACTATAGCATGACTCTATACAATCTTTGGTATGAAGAAAATATTCCTATTTTAAGATAACTTGGACTCTAATCTTCCCCTTTTGTAGAGTCTGATATGTATCTTCTCGATGCCAATCATATCTCGTCATTGCCATCTACCGACATCATTCGGAGAGATCCGATCCTAGTGTCGCATTCAACCCGACAGATATCAATTGTTACTCAATCGACCCCTTGATTGGCACAATATTGGAAGCCTTTGAGTTCCCACGCTCTTCTCCCAAATTTTGGTGTAAACACAAGCCCCCCAATTTTGGGATAAAATAATTTTATCCCAAAATTCTAGTTCATTAGTTTACCATGACGCAACTGTACTATCCCAAGATATACGCACAACTCCTGACTTTCCAGCCTAAGTTTTATATAACATCCCAATAGTATCTTTTGCAACCCACTCGGCCTGTTCGCTTTCTCCTTCTTCCTCAAGCCAACTTTAACAGCCGACGCCATCGTCGCCAGGGCCCCAAACCCTAGCAAACCACCTGTTCTAACCAGCCATCATCCAAGCAGTCCTCGCTAGATTCAAACCAATTTTTGACCGTGATGGCGACCATCGACCACGTCCCTGAGGTATGTCTCCAATTATCGGCCGCTACCTTGTATTTCTTTTCCTCTCAAACTTGTTTCGTCTGATTTCTTAGGAAATGAGGAATGAAATCTTGATTCCATTAGCCATTTCTCCCAATATCTATTTTCTTGGGCCTATGGGTGATCCCGATCCATCTGATTTCATTCGCCAAGAAACCAATCAAATCCCCTTCAAACAATCTACAGTGGATTTATCCTCTTGGAATACCAAAACTCTCTTCAGAAATTGGCCAAATATGCCTAAGGGATGGAGAAATTGGTTCCATAGGATGTCCGAGAAAAAGGGTGGAGATTGGAAACTTTATGATCTGAATTAATGCTTGACTCTTTCATTGTTCGGGATGGAGAGGAACGACTCACTTCTAATTGCTGCATCTTATTTCTAATCTAATGCCCCGAATGCTTTCATCTTTGGTCATGACCCAATGACCACCACCCTCGCCTCAGAATAATTGGATCAATGTAGCCTTACAAGTACTTGAGTGCTGGCTCCAAGAAATTAGCCAAAATAGCAGACTGCACAGGATGGGCTAGTTACACTCTAAACCATGTTGAAGGTGGATCAGTTGTCAGCAAAAGGGAATATGTGGCTTTTCTAAATATGTGGTTGGAAAGATTCATTTTCTACGGGTCATCTTGTGGTCCAACCTATAATCACAAACTCATAGCAGAGCACCAAGCATTGGGCAAGGATATCCCTCTTGGAAAATATCGGCTAGGAGCTACTTATCATCTAATGTACCAGATGGTTGCCCAATTGCTAAAGAATGAGCCAGAGCATACCGTCAGTGGCCCCTGGTGGCTAATACAACTGTGGCTTAACTTGTATATGCATAAGTTTGTGAGGCCTAATCTCAAAAATCTGAGTTTCCCTTCTTCCAATTTTGATGATGAATATAGAGGTGAAGAAGGAAGAACTCGGCAATGCATGAGCTATGGTGAGGATGCATCGGCCATAACAATTGATTTTTATATTGACCATCTCTTCAAGAAGTTTTATAGAGGATTTGGTGTAGACTTCCTAACTTGATTACCATATGATGATGAGAATGATGAGCTAGCCTTCTCATTCAAGTTTTCCTCTGAGTTAGGTTGTTCGGACGATGTGGCGGCTGTAATCTTCAATTCTTTCGTCAAGCCCTGTGTTCTTCTAGCCGAGTTTTGTCATGGCCGTGGTAAAATGGCTATAGGCTCTTTCATTCTAGGCAACCTCTCAATATATGAATTTTACAACCCATCCCTTATAGCTTGTCAGTTTGGTTTTAGCCAATTGCCTCCTCAGCTATTCTTCAAGAACATACTGAAGCCACATGAAGATATCAGTGAAGTACTGGAAGCCGGAAGAGTTTTTTAGCTGGGATCAGATCTTCCTTCTCTCTGCTTGCATGATTGGATTAGAGTCAGCCTCTCTTCTACTCTCTTTGATTCCTGGTGGCAAGAATGACATTCCCATCTTTTCTGTGGACTGATCCACCCTTTGTGTATAGCCCTAGATGGAGAATTTGCTTCGAACAGAGAGGTAATTTGCTATTTCTCTTCAAGAAAACTGCTTGATGAATTCCTCTGTTAACCATCCTAATCGACCTTTTCAGGATGTTGAATTTGATCCTCCGAGCTTGGATAGGAAGGGGCGTCCTATAGATTACCAGCCACCGTGCCCGGTTTTAAGAATGGGATTGACTATGCCATCCCCGAAGAGATTGATGAAAACTCCCGCTGCCCCCATAATTGTGACATATCAATCCTTAAAGCACAAGGTGGTCCAAGGGTGTAACACCCTAAAATTAGCTACTTTCTAAAAAGAGTAAAATGATTTATGTTAATTGTTTTGTTCTCATAAAAACATAGGTAAAAGAATTTTTTCTTTAAATTAAAATCCAATGTAAGGGTAACAACATGTTTGCGCATACATACCGTTGCATTGATACTTTTGTGATGAGTGGTTTGGAAAATAAATTCAAATCTCAATCTTTAAAATATTGCTTTCAAATAGTGGTTTAAAAAGAATTTGAAAATTTGCAAAAACAAAAGTTAGATAAGATGCCTTGTTTTTAAAATCTAAAGGCTTGGAAAAGGTTTTAAGACACGTTAGAACGATGCCTCTCTTTTCGAGAATCTTTCCGACCTTTTTCGGGATTAAATTCATATTTCTTGGAGTTTTATCTTTTTCCTTGATCAATGCAAAAGTCTTTTTCGGGAGCTAAACCACTTTGGCTGTGTTCCTTATCCTTTCATCTATTCCTAGGAATTTTTATGGAATTTTTCGGAGCTCAGAGATATTTTTCAGAGCCTAAATAGTAATTCCTGATTTTCTGTAATTATTTTAATTCCGAAAATCAATATTTACTAAAATATCTCGGATTTCCAAAATATCCAAACCCTACGTATATATATATATATATATATATGCCGGCGTAGCCCTCGACGCGAGGATTCCAGAAGTACAGCCACACGTAGCCCCACAGATCGGACGCCGAAGTTCTCCACAGCTAGGTTTCTGACGAACTCTTCGACGAGCTTTTCTGGCCATCTCGTCCGTTCCCGACGACAACCGCCACCACTAGAAGGTAGCCCTCTTCGTCCTTTACGCCGTCGTGTCTTCCGTTTCTCGAATCCATGTCCGTTTGATGCTTTCCCTAACCTTGTTTTCTCTTTTCCGGCGAGCTCCACCATGGTCCCCGACGTGTTCTGCGTGCTCGGCCATCTTCCGGCGCCGGCTGCTGCCCACGCTGCCATGCCGCGCTCCTTCGGTCATCGGCCGCCTGCCCCTAGGGCCACGCACCCCACGGCCGGCCTCCCTGCTGTGGCTGAGAGCAGCAAGCGCCGCCGCCGCTCATGGCCGGATGGCCACCGCCATAGGTGCGGGCCGAGCGGGCCCAGCCATCCCGCGCTGCCATGGACCTGCGCTGCCCCTGTCTCGGCGCTGCGCCGCTGGCTGGCCAGCAAGCCCCAGCCGAGCCCCTCCCTGCCAGCGCGTGAGCAGCAGTAGCCTTCAGTGAACATGGAGGCCACGTACGTTCCGTAGATAGACCAAGGAGGAAGATGATCGTATTTACAAGAATGCCACTGGTTCGTTAAATCCTCATCGTTCCTTCGTTTTAATTTCGTTTCAGTCCGTTCCAATTGCGTTAGTTTCGTGTCGTCGAGATCTACGCAGTAGCGTTATTAGTTTTCAGATCACATGTTTATGAATTTATTTTATTAAAATATTAATTGTGCCTATAATTAATTAATCACCGATTAATTAAAGTCGATTTAGGTTTTTGATTTCGATTCGATTGCACGAGTTTCATCGCAGTGTGTGATACGTGTTAGCAGCGATGTTTAACATGTCTCACATCTTGGAAATTTATAAGTTAAATATTAATTTGATTTGTGCTTATGTAATTGAGTTTCTAATTAAAAGTAACATAGGCATATACTTCGGCCTTTTATAAATGATTGTAAATCTAATTAATGTGCAACTAGCTTTCTAAATTAATTAAAAGCAATATAGGTTTTCCACGTCGGCCTTAATAAATGAATATTAAACTGGTTATATCGATTTAAATATATGTTTTGATTATAATTGGTTTAGCTGAACTCACGTCATATTCAGTTATAGTGTAGATGCTCTTACATGTTCTTTTAATTTGAAAAGTTAAAGTTTATTTTGATTAAATAATACATGCACATCCGCTCCTTAATACATTATTAATTATTCCATTGATAAATCCTAAACTGATGTAATGCTTACATCATTTTGGTTTTCCTTTTAAAAATAATAAATGCTAGGGCTTATACGTGCTATATATGTTTTGAATATATACTCTCACTTGTTATTATATCTTTGTAAGTCAACAAATTTAATTTGCATAAATGATATCAAAATAATTATAATTAAGATATGAATAGTTTATCTTAGTTTTCTAAATCTAATAACTCAAGTATAAAATGACTTAACTCAATTTTAGATATTCCCCTAAGATATCTTATACATGTTTTATGATCATTAAAATAGATAAAGCATATAGTTTTCTTTCCAACGTAAATCCTTCGATAGATGTTTCTGTTTTACCGTAGCTCTGATTAGTGTGCCTTTCGCGCGTGTGTGATCGTAGCAATGCATAGATTAGATTTCGAATCTTTTCATTGATTGGTGTATTGTTCTAATCTAGTATGTTTGCTATGCATGCTTGTTCGGATGCTTGTGTGGTGCTTTTTGGTCTTGTCCAGTCGGTGAGTTTTGCGTTGGTGATCTATAAGAAGTTGGAGATCAAGAAGAAGAAAACGTTGAAGATTAAAGCTTACCGAAGGATCGGTGTTTAAGGCAAGTATAGCTTGGGTTTTCTTTCTGTGACCATGATCTTGAAACTTGATTAATGAATATGCGACAAACATAAAAGATGACTTGTTAGCAACAACAGGAGGGTTAAATTCCCTCTCCACAAGGTCTCATTTGTAAGTGATCATCCGGGACTTACAGTACAGCTATGAGGGCTATATGGCTCTGGCTCTAGTTGCTTGGGAGACCTTTTCTAGCAGGCTTAGAGGATACTGCGAGTTGGGTATAGGACAGCCTCTGTCCTGTTGTGCCTTGCTATGGAAGCGGCCTTTTAATGGAAGGGGGTTCCTATATCCGATGACCCTGCGGCCCTTCCCGGTTAGACGAACTTCTGAGCAGCTTTATATGATTTCTGGTGTTTGGACCTTGCAAACCCGTACATTTGGAAATCATGACTCACAGTGAAAGTGTACACCTCTGCGCAGAGTTTAATAAACTGATATATCAGCCGTGCTCACGGTCACGAGCGGCCAAGGGATTCTTACGCCAAAGATGAGCACTTGTTAAATTATGCTTAACTGAGTTATTTTGAGCTATTTATTATTCAATTATACTTGATGATGTGGCTATGGAATGCACTACCTTGTTGCTATATTTGCTGAGTTCGACATGGACTCACCCTTGCAATTTCCCCCACACCTGAGGCTGCTGGAGTCTGAAGGAGTTAGGCTTGTGATCAACCAGTCAGTCGGATCCTGTGGAGTGAAGTTTGCACCCGGAGATCAGAGTTGTCTATCCGTTGATTGTTTTCTAAGGTTGTCTCTTTTGCTAAGTTTGCTATATATTAAGCATTGTGAATTGATACTGTCCCTTCATTTGTAGCTATATGTGAGGTTTGATTACCAGGGCTCACATATGGTGTGCATTCGGCTTTGTCCTTAAAACCGGGTGTTACAAGTGGTATCAGAGGAATGCTGACTATAGGATACAAGCCTAGTAGAAATTGGTCGTTCTAAGGTTTATAAGTTACAACAAAAATCCTTGTTCTATAAATCTTGATATTTTCTTCTCTACTACATTCTTACCCTTGATATTCGTTCCCTCCTTGATGCTTCTTTCAAAGCTTTTTGTTCCCATCTACTCCTTGCTTTGATATGCTTTTAGAATCTTGTCTTACCACCTTCTCGCGCAATTTGAAGTTAAGCTATAGGATCTTTACCCATAATATTAAGAAGACGATAGCATCGCAAGTTTAAGTCAATGATTGAATTGTGCACCCTAATTGCTTGTTGGCTTGTCATTATGATTATGTTTTGTTTTGAATATTTGTAATGAGTGCAATGATTTTGTGGTATTTTCCACAAATTCATTTAGTTTATAAGCATAAGACATAAGGATTAATGAATAGATAGTTGGGTTTTGGTTTTCTCCTGTTTTCCTATCCTATCCTTCTGGAGCAACCTATCATCTTTGGTTTATATCTCTATTCTTGGGTAATTAAAAATCATGACAAAATTCTGGAGAACAGTAGACTTCAACATGTTTCTTTGACCGCAAGAATCACCCTGATATCTAATTTGGTTATGGAGTTATCAAAATCTCAAGAGGATATAGCTGTGCTGACTGAGATCTGGAGCAGTATGTGGTTTTCTGGTTATATCACAATACCTGTTCGAGAAAATGTTACAAAATTTCTATGGGATCAACTGGACTTCTGTACCTATCATATGCCTCTGGATTCACCCTCATAGCTATTTTAATTTGGGAAATATAGTCATCACAAGTTGAAGTTTCTGTGCAGTCTAAAACCTGGAACAGTTTCTATTGTGCACTATTTTCGACCAACTTAGCTGTAGAATCTGGAGAAGTCTCCTACATGAAAGTTATAAAGGATTTAATGAGCTTTCCAACGGTGTAAAGTACGACATTATTGGATTTACATAACAGGAATTATAGTAGTTTTACTGCACTGCTGTTTTTCTACTCGCGGATAAACTGAGGTTACTTGTTCCTACTTATACGCATGAGTTCCTCTTGGTTATCAAAGGTCATCCTGATAAGTTAACTCACTTAGAAGAAGATTCAAGCTATCCTTTGGTGCCCTACTTGATCTTTTCTTAAGGGGGGTAGCCAAGGCATAAAGGAATCGCAAGATGGAGGTCTCATACAATCTAGAGCTTCACTTGGAAGTATCGGTTATTCCTATGGTTGAGAAATCACTATCAGACACAAGGATCTTTGTTCAAGATTGTTAACAGGTTGGATCATCTACAAGGAGCTCAAATATTTTGTCAGGATTGGTCTTCGCTTCAAGCTATCATCACTTGGGAGTTCAACCTTCAACTCAAGACAAGTTGGCACTGATGGCATACGAAAATATGATGATTGGACTTCTCTACAGTTGGTTCTTTGGCAACTTAAGTGAGTTTAGTTTGGATGGAGTTCTCTTTTTGGTTGTGGGATGTCTCTACTGATAGAATCATACGGATAATCGCTCAAGAGAGATGTGTCGAGCTAGAACCCGCTTAAGTATGCAAGAGTGATTCAGAGTTCCTCGGAATGGTAAGATTCTATCACACGTTCATTAGAGGTATTATAGTGTTGAACACAAGAGTTTCTTTTATAAAGCGGTTGGCAAGGATATGGATGTGCTCTATGTAAGAAAAGTAGTGAATTGTGCATCAAGACAACTATGGAGGCTTGAGATGGACTATTTGACATATGAGATCTGGAGTTGTCCATTGTGGAGCATAGTGGTATTATCTACTTGGACATGAAGGGTGATATCTATGTGAATCATAAGAATCTAAGGGACATTTTCAGTAAGTTGGTTTGAGATTGTGACATCAGTGTTGGGTTCAAGTAACCAAATGTTTTTGGTTTAGAAGTATGTGTTATCTTTAGGAGAAATAAAAGTCGTTGCCAATGCCGTTAGCAAATTGGAAGAGCTATGCTAAGAAGATTGGACGACACCATGGATTAAGTTTTGTGTTTAAGAGTCACAGCTCAACCTGAGTATATGTATAGTTAATAGTGTTTTGAAGTTGGAATCTATTTTGGACCAAGAGAGAGTAATACATGAGGATCAATTGGAATATGGATGTATGAAGTAGCCGATTTGATATCTTGGACTAAAAAAAATCTAGCAAGACATGTTGAGAAGTATTGTGTTACATTTTGGAATTAGTGAGGACAAGAGTTTGTCACCCAATGGATTCCAAAGTGGTCTTTGTGAGAAGCATATGGAGTGTCAGTGTGAAGAATAAGCTAGCACCCAGCTGCAATAGTTCATTGAGGTTGTTAAAAAGGAAAAGAGAAGAGGCCTAACAATTGGAAGAGTACCAGAGAGTTGGTTTGTGGATACTTGAGAGTTAATTAGAGGGCCTATCAACATCTGGGGATCAGCGAGTATGCTATTTGGAGTAAAAGTAACCGGTGTGCAAAGTCAAGAGGAATCTTTGTCAAGATGGTGGAACTACTCGAGAAAGTGGAGAAGATCCAATGGCAGTGTGCATTCCAGTGTCTTGATCATCATCTTCCGAATCTCGAGGACAAGATTCATCTTAAGGGGGGTAGAATTGTAACACCCTAAAATTAGCTACTTTCTAAAAAGAGTAAAATGATTTCTGTTAATTGTTTTGTGCTCATAAAAACATAGGTAAAAGAATTTTTTCTTTAAATTAAAATCCAATGTAAGGGTAACAACATGTTTGCGCATACATACCGTTGCACTGATACTTTTGTGATGAGTGGTTTGGAAAATAAATTCAAATCTCAATCTTTAAAATATTGCTTTCAAGTAGTGGTTTAAAAAGAATTTGAAAATTTGCAAAAACAAAAGTTAGATAAGATGCCTTGTTTTTAAAATCTAAAGGCTTGGAAAAGGTTTTAAGACACGTTAGAACGATGTCTCTCTTTTCGAGAATCTTTCCGACCTTTTTCGAGATTAAATTCATATTTCTTGGAGTTTTATCTTTTTCCTTGATCAATGCAAAAGTCTTTTTCGGGAGCTAAACCACTTTGGTTGTGTTCCTTATCCTTTCATCTATTCCTAGGAATTTTTATGGAATTTTTCGGAGCTCAGAGATATTTTTCAGAGCCTAAATAGTAATTCCCAATTTTCTATAATTATTTTAATTCCGAAAATCAATATTTACTAAAATATCTCGGATTTCCAAAATATCCAAACCCTATGTATATATATATGTCGGCGTAGCCCTCGACGCGAGGATTCCAGAAGTACAGCCCATTTTTCGAGCCACCACACGTAGCCCCACAGATCGGACGCCGAAGTTCTCCACAGCTAGGTTTCCGACGAACTCTTCGACGAGCTTTTCTGGCCATCTCGTCCGTTCCCGATGACAACCACCACCACTAGAAGGTAGCCCTCTTCGTCCTTTACGCCGTCGTGTCTTCCGTTTCTCGAATCCATGTCCGTTTGATGCTTTCCCTAACCTCGTTTTCTCTTTTCCGGCGAGCTCCACCATGGTCCCCGACGTGTTCTGTGTGCTCGGCCATCTTCCGGCACCGGCCACTACCCACGCTGCCATGCCGCGCTCCTTCGGTCGTCGGCCGCCTGCCCCTAGGGCCACGCGCCCCACGGCCGGCCTCCCTGCTGCGGCTGAGAGCAGCAAGCGCCGCCGCTCATGGCCGGATGGCCACCGCCATAGGTGCGGGCCGATCGGGCCTAGCCATCCCGCGCTGCCGTGGACCTGCGCTGCCCCTGTCTCGGCGCTGCGCCGCTGGCTGGCCAGCAAGCCCCAGCCGAGCCCCTCCCTGCCAGCGCGTGAGCAGCAGCAGCCTTCGGTGAACATGGAGGCCATGTACGTTCCGTAGATAGACCAAGGAGGAAGATGATCGTATTTACAAGAATGCCACTGGTTCGTTAAATCCTCGTCGTTCCTTCGTTTTAATTTCGTTTCAGTCTGTTCCAATTGCGTTAGTTTCGTGTCGTCGAGATCTACGCAGTAGCGTTATTAGTTTTCAGATCACATGTTTATGAATTTATTTTATTAAAATATTAATTGTGCCTATAATTAATTAATCGTCGATTAATTAAAGTCAATTTAGGTTTTTGATTTCGATTCGATTGCACGAGTTTCATCGCAGTGTGTGATATGTGTTAGCAGCGATGTTTAACATGTCTCACATCTTGGAAATTTATAAGTTAAATATTAATTTGATTTGTGCTTATGCAATTGAGTTTCTAATTAAAAGTAACATAGGCATATACTTCGGCCTTTTATAAATGATTGTAAATCTAATTAATGTGCAACTAGCTTTCTAAAGTAATTAAAAGCAATATAGGTTTTCCACGTCGGCCTTAATAAATGAATATTAAACTGGTTATATCGATTTAAATATATATTTTGATTATAATTGGTTTAGCTGAACTCACGTCATATTCAGTTATAGTGTAGATGCTCTTACATGTTCTTTTAATTTGAAAAGTTAAAGTTTATTTTGATTAAATAATACATGCACATCCGCTCCTTAATACATTATTAATTATTCCATTGATAAATCCTAAACTGATGTAATGCTTACATCATTTTGGTTTTCCTTTTAAAAATAATAAATGCTAGGGCTTATACGTGTTATATATGTTTTGAATATATACCCTCACTTGTTATTATATCTTTGTAAGTCAAAAAATTTAATTTGCATAAATGATATCAAAATAACTATAATTAAGATATGAATAGTTTATCTTAGTTTTCTAAATCTTATAACTCAATTATAAAATGACTTAACTCAATTTTAGATATTCCCCTGAGATATCTTATACATGTTTTATGATCATTAAAATAGATAAAGCATATAGTTTTCTTTCCAACGTAAATCCTTCGATAGATGTTTCTGTTTTACCGTAGCTCCGATTAGTGTGCCTTTCGTGTGTGTGTGTGATCGTAGCAATGCGTAGATTAGATTTCGAATCTTTTCATTGATTGGTGTATTGTTCTAATCTAGTATGTTTGCTATGCATGCTTGTTTGGATGCTTGTGCGGTGCTTTTCGGTCTTGTCCAGTCGGTGAGTTTTGCGTTGGTGATCTATAAGAAGTTGGAGATCAAGAAGAAGAAGAAGAAAACGTTGAAGATTAAAGCTTACCGAAGGATCGGTGTTTAAGGCAAGTATAGCTTGGGTTTTCTTTCTGTGACCATGATCTTGAAACTTGATTAATGAATATGCTACAAACATAAAAGATGACTTGTTAGCAACAACAGGAGGGTTAAATTCCCTCTCCACAAGGTCTCATTTGTAAGTGATCATCCAGGACTTATAGTACAGCTGTGAGGGCTATATGGCTCTGGCTCTAGTTGCTTGGGAGACCTTTTCTAGTAGGCTTAGAGGATACTGCGAGTTAGGTATAGGACAGCCTCTGTCCTATTGTGCCTTGCTATGGAAGCGGCCTTTTAATAGAAGGGGGTTCCTATATCCGATGACCCTGCGGCCCTTCCCGGTTAGACGAACTTCTGAGCAGCTTTATATGATTTCTGGTGTTTGGACCTTGCAAACCCGTACATTTGGAAATCATGACTCACAGTGAAAGTGTACACCTCTGCGTAGAGTTTAATAAACTGATATATCAGCCGTGCTCACGGTCACGAGCGGCCAAGGGATTCTTACGCCAAAGATGAGCACTTGTTAAATCATGCTTAACTGAGTTATTTTGAGCTATTTATTATTCAATTATACTTGATGATGTGGCTATGGAATGCACTACCTTGTTGCTATATTTGCTGAGTTCGACATGGACTCACCCTTGCAATTTCCCCCACACCTGAGGCTGCTGGAGTCTGAAGGAGTTAGGCTTGTGATCAACCAGTCAGTCGGATCCTGTGGAGTGAAGTTTGCACCCGGAGATCAGAGTTGTCTATCCGTTGATTGTTTTCTAAGGTTATCTCTTTTGCTAAGTTTGCTATATATTAAGCATTGTGAATTGATACTGTCCCTTCATTTGTAGCTATATGTGAGGTTTGATTACCAGGGCTCACATATGGTGTGCATTCGGCTTTGTCCTTAAAACCGGGTGTTACAAAGGGGCAACCCAGAAAACCACTACTAGGAAAGAGGCTCCATAGAATGAGACCATCAACTACTCAGGTAAACAATTCATCCCCTTCTCAAAATGATATTCACTTGCTGACATCGTCTCTTCACAGCTATTGAGCATTGCATCCCAACCTGCCCTAGGTGCGGAACTGCTATCCCAGGCGTCCGACTCAGCACCAACTAAACTCCCATCGGCTGTTCCATGAAAGGAGCCAATCTTGGTTGAAATAACCAATACTTCCATAACAGCAAAAAATGTGAGTTTTATCTTCGATGCTTACCAGGGTATTTTTCTTCAACTTCCTTCATTCAATCTTTTACCCTTCATCTGACTTTTGTTTGTGCCAGATACTTCCTGATGAAACACCTATGCAAGATCAGGAGGCTGATAGTCCGCTCAACGATCCTGTCGACATTGAAGGTGGTCTTGTTGCCGTCAACACTCAGGCTATTGATTCCCTAGTCCAGCAAACAACTGATGATGAGGTAGTTATTTGCCCAACTTATCTCTCTGCAGTAAACATGTACTAAAAATCTTTCAATGTTTGTAGATGTCGATGTTGAGATTTTTGAGCCGATTCAACCAGATACAGATACTACTGGTGTATCATCAGCTATTCCTTCCCTTAGATGGAAGCTACCACATAAAGGTGTTGTATCTCATTTTACTTGTTCATTCTATTATAAACTGATCCAATCCCTCTAATAAAGTTTTTATTACACATAGGCACTCGATCCTCTAGCCTAGAGTTACTCTTTCAATCTTGAGGAATATTTTGATGAAGATGAGATCAGATCGTCAACCACTTCCTCTAGCGATGCCCTACTGGAGGAGATCAGAAATCGGCTAAGAAATATACTGCCAATATTTGAGAGGAATATAGCAGATTTGGTCCAAGATACTGATTCAACGCAGAGAGTCTTCTTGGCTATTAAGGGTGATCCATCCCTAGCTCTCTCCAGAGTCTTGTTGATGAGCCCATGGATCCACAAAATATTCATGCAGATAATTCTAGCATTAATTTAAATATAGCTACCAATAATTCTTTGAAATCCTCTGTTCTTAAATTTGGAGCTGTCATTTTTAATGAGAAATAGATCGCAAATATGGAGAAATTTACTACTGGTGGCCTATCTTCAAATATCATCTTTGGCGGTGTGACATTCAAGAAAGCGCAAAATATGAAGCCAAGAAACAATATATTTATCGGCTCCATACAGGTTGATATCACTTGAATTGTTATGGCTGTGGAGAAATAATTGGAGAGGTGTGGGTAATATCAAATATCCAGACGTAGAGATATGAAGGGCAGTCCAACCTGAGCACGCCATGGTGAAAGCTCTAGTTTGGTTTTGGTGAATTGATGAAACCCTTAGTGCTAACCTAGTTCATCAAGTGATCATGAGACAGATAGCACACTTCAAGTAGAGAAGCAAATGAAGATCATAATATGACAATGGTGATAGCATGGAGATGATCAAGGGCTTAAACTTGAAAAGAAGAAAGAGAAAAACAAAAAGCTCAAGGCAAAGGTATAACTTGTAGGAGCTATTTTGTTTTGGTGATCAAGACACTTAGAGAGTGTGATCATATTTAGGTTTGATAGCCGTACTATTAAGAGGGGTGAAACTTGTATCGGAATGCGGTTATCAAAGTGCCACTAGATGCTCTAACTTATTGCATATGCATTTATGATCTAGTGGAGTGCTAACACCCTTGAAAATATTTGTGAAAATATGCTAACACATGATTCGGCGCTTTTGGAAAAATGAAATGTCTATTTTCTATTGCGCCGGATGCAAAATTCTTGGTGATTGGCACATTTGAAAAAGGGTGAAGAAGTTAGAGTTGAAATGGAGTTAGTCGAAATGATGCTGGCGTCGGTCTACTGACCGGACGCTGGGTCACTCAGCGACCGGACGCTGAAAGGCTGCGTCCGGTCGAGCTGTCAGATGACATAGTAGGCTAGGGTTGAGCACCGGACGCTGGTCTGCGTCCGGTCAAGGTGGACCGGACGCGTCCGGTCGAAAAAACATGCCTCGGGGAGCTTACTGGAAACGACCGGACGCTGGGGCTTCAACGTCCGGTCAGTTTTGACTGGAGCGTCCGGTCAGCCTCGTAGCCGTTGGAATCTGACGAACAACATTTGAAGGCGATGACACGTGGCGTCCATCGGGCGACCAGACGCTGAGGGCCAGCGTCCGGTCAGTATGACCAGAGCGTCCGGTCAGAGCGCGTTTTGCCCAGTGAAGGGGTATAACGGCTCTATTTGATTGGGGCTCTATTTATAGCCCCATGGCCGGCTGTGGCTCAGATCTTTGGCCATTTTCATTGACATAGCAACCTTGTGAGCTAAGCCAAAGCCCTCCCACTCATCTACATCATTGATTCAATCATCATAGTGAGATTGGGAGTGATCCAAGTGCATTGCTTGAGTGATTGCATCTAGAGGCACTTAGTGATCGTGTTTTGCTGCGGGTTTCGCTTGTTACTCTTGGTGGTTGCCGCCACCTAGACGGCTTAGAGCAGCGAGGATCATCGAGCGGAGGAGGTGATTGTCTCCGGCTCAGATCGTGGTGATTGTGAGGGGTTCTTGACCTTTCCCCGGCGGAGCGCCAAAAGGTACTCTAGTGGATTGCTCGTGGCTTGTGTGATCCTCATCTTGTGTTGGTTGTGCGGCACCCTATTGAGGGTTTGGCGTGTGAAGCCAATTAGCGCGTGAACCTCCAAGTGAGTGAATCGCCACAACGAGGACTAGCTTGCCGGCAAACAAGTGAACCTCGGTAAAAATCATTGTGTTCATCATTGATTCTGAGGTGATTGGTCATCATTGTTATTCATCTTCGTGATTGATTGGTTCATTCATCTACACGGCGGTATAACCCTCTTGATCACTCTCTTTACTCTACCGCAAACTAGTTGACAAGCTCTTTAGTGTAGCTAGTTGTGAGAGCTTGCATGCTTGGTTGGTGTGGCTCTTTAGTTAGCCTTTGAGAGCACACTAACATAGGGTAGTGTCATTGATCTTGTGTGAATTGACACTATCTAAACTAGAATTGTGGTAGGTGGCTTGCATTTTGAGTAGGCTAGCGCAACACTCGCTTCGCCTCATAATTGTCTAACCATTTGGTTAAGTGTTGTTGTAGAAATTTTTATTAGGCTATTCACCCCCCCTCTAGCCATTAGGACCTTTCACATGGACTTGGGCTATCCAACCTAAGCACGTGATGCATTTATTTGCTTAATTAAAATAGAGTTTATGGTAACTAGCTAAGTAGCCGCAATATTATATTATTATCCCTGTATGTGTCATGGTGCCTGCATGCACTAATTTTGGCCAGGCCAATTCTGGCGTCGTGCACTTGTAGGCCAAGTCCGACTTGTTCCAAAGTCTGGTTCGGTGGAGTTGGGCTTGCATGCCTTTATCTAGGGGTGTCCCCTTGTAACAAAGGAGGTTGAATTTTATTTGCGGTCTTATTCCTCGTCGAGCCGCCGCTCGGAAGACCCTAGATGGTGTTCCCATTAGGTTCTTCATCTTGAAGATTATCTTCTAGATTCTTGTCGATCTACGTGGAGTGTGTGATCAAGCTGCTACGGCTTGAGTGCGTCACTTGGAATTCGTGGAGTTCCCCATCTTCTGATCGTGGTTCATCGTGGCTGCGGGTGGAAGAAGTTATCTAGGGTTTGGTTTGCAACTCTTGTAACTCGACCCTTTATCTGGTTACTGAACGTGTTGCTACGGTGTCAAGTTAATTAATTTTGCTTGGCTGACATATATAGCAATTTTATTCAGCCCATTGGCTTCTTTATTAGTGCCGAATTCAACATCCTGTTATTGCTAGAATATTTGAGTCCGAATCAATTTTCTATTCCTGCATTGAACAATCGAGAAGGGCTCTTGCTACTTGTGCCGACCATCATTTATATGGGGTATAGCAGACACCTAGTGCAATATTGACAAACTTTATTACAGAGAAGCTAGCGTCCTGAGCATTACGTTGGTACTTGTGTTACCTTTGAAGATTAGGCTTTGAAGGTGAAAAAGGCTTAGAGAAATTTGTCCAATCGCGAAGCCCTGCTGGCCAGGGGGAACTCCAACAGGCAAGAGGCTAAAGAGCTGGCACAGTTGATTGATGACTAGAAGAACTCCTCCCTTAGGACCAATCTAGAGTTGTCCCAATTGGAAATCAAGCGTGCAGAACTTGAGAAGGAGCTAGGAAATGTGAAGGCTGCCATTGATCATCGCAAGTCCACTCTAGCCCAAATACCTGATGCCATCAAACAGAAGAAACAGGCACTATTGGCCAAGGTGAAAGAAGGTAGAGCGATCCAAAGTAGCCTTGAGAGCACTCCTGGAACAACCGAAGAATACGAGTAAAAGATTGCAGAAGGTGATGCTATCCGGTTAGAAGTACTGAAAGTCATCCAGGATGTCCTAAACCTATAATATGTATGTTAACACGTATCTCATGTAGGATCAATGATAACCATATTTTTGTTGCCTCGTTGTACTTCTCGTTTCAGCCAAAGAGCCAATTTGAAATAGCCGACTTCATATTTCCAATCTCAATCCAATTAAGTCTAAAAACTCGGCTTTATCAAGAGAGCCTTTTGATTTTTCTGTCCCCAGTCGCCCAACACCGTATTCTCATTGGCATTAGTGAAGTGGCGCTTCGTCTTCTATTAATTGCGGTTGCCTTTTGCGCGCCTCGAGGCGTCCGCCTCTTTGCTTCATGTCTTCAAATACCAGCCGATGGCTTCGGCCTCAAACACATCTCCACTCACAACTGTTCCTTCACTCTTCTCCGCCTACCAAAACCCTATAGCAGTTTTCTTTCTCCCTTCCGTAGATCCAATCATCCTCCATGGCCAGCGAGCACAACCAAGGCAAGTGCGCGGCGGAGGAAATCCTGGAGGAGAACATGCCGATGAACCAGCGTCTCCGACACTTGAGGTGAGATTGCCATTTCTTGTTTATGATTATGAAACCATTCTGACTCACCTACAGTTTTCTTGTGAATGACAGTCTCTGCCATCTTCCCAGGGCCGGTGAGCCCTCTAACGCTACATCTTCTGCGCTAGCCTCGTCATCGGACTCCTCCAATTCGTACAACGGCGACGACGCTTGGTGCTTTCTCCGAGAGTGGAGGGTGGCCCAGAACCGCTATTCCAAAGCGACTTAGGAAAATGGTCAGCTTGAGATTTGTCTTGGGGTCTCTCAAGCGGCCTTTTATGTCGCCAAAGAGGAGGTCAGTGCCGTTAGGGTATGGCTGGCCAAATCCAACACCATGGTGGCGGGTAAAATGAACTCCATGAACGCTTTTACTCCGACTTCCATTGTTTTTCAAGTTGACATTCCTTCCATCTTCTGTGATCATCAGCATTGACAGTGCAATTGGAGTCTCTCCAACTGGCAGGGAACGCGGCCATGAACGCCATCAATGCATGGGGTCCCGTCATTGACGCTCGCCTCCATGACGTTCTGGCCCACGTTTAGGAGATAGCCCTTCATGGCGTTTGTCATGGTGCGGCGGTGGCGCTGACCGTGGCACAGGTTCAGACTGGGTACGAGCTCCATGCCATGGAGACTGGCTTCCTAATGGGCGATGGCCCTAAGGAACATGAAGACCTGCTCGAAGAATTTGTCATGGCAGTGGAGGCCATAATGGATATCACATCCACTTAGGATGTGGTGAACAAGGTCTTCGATTAATTTGTATTTAGGGCGAATTGATGAATGAAATCTTCTGATTTTCCACGATTGTCTTAGTGCAATGCCCTTGTGTATGACTATTTTTGCTTTTTTTGCTCTATAGGCGATACATATCGTATCAGCTTTTATTGTCTTTGAAGATTTTCATTTTTTTTGAACTAGAGGCGATACCTTTCTGGTACCGTCTATTAGAGCCGAGAACGAATCGGCTATCGAATGTTGATCAGATGTTAGGATAACATCCCTTTAAATATCTTGCCATAGAACTCTTCATACCAAAGGCTAGATGACTGATCACCTCAGGTCAAGTATCCATTAAGCGAAACAAAACTCCTTTAAGAAATCTATTAATTCTGATCTGCACTTAGGATTCCATTTAGCATTCATACATCAGCCTAAACTCATCTCTAGGACTAATGCTTATTTTTCCTTAATCTAATGGCCGACGTGAATTTGTGATTATTCATTAAAACAAACTCTCAAAGCCGATCGCTTGCATCGGCTAATGACTTTCATTGCTGATCTTAATGAAGCCTCCTACCCATAACTTGCTAGAAAAGCATTCGAAGTCTTCTAGTTCTGAGAAGACTGGATTGGCTGATGTGATGCTCATAGATTCATCAGCACGGACCAGCTCAACATCATCTCCATGCCATTGGATCAAACATTGATGCATGGTTGATGGTACACAATAGTTCGCATGAATCAAGTCACGACCAAGGAGCAAACTATATGACCCTTTTTCCATCGATGACAAAGAATGTGGTGAGCAGAGTCTTACTCCTGACTCTTAGTTCGACGTTTATTGCCCCCCGGGTCTTAGATGCATTACCTCCAAAATCTTTAAGCATCATGTCAGTCTCCATCAGATCTCCTGGTCCTCTGCCAAGTTTGTGAAAAGTGGTGTAAGGCATAAGATTGATAGAAGCACCTCCATCCACTAACATCTTGTTCATCGGCTTTGCATCAACAAGACCTTTCATATATAAAGCTTTTAAGTGCCGATGCTTGATGGGTTTGTCAAATATTGCTTCTTGTACAACCGTTAACTTGGCAACTATCTCCTCATATTCCGATTCATCAAAATCCAAATAAACTTCATGATCTACCGGAGCTCTAAACTCTGATGGCAACAGAAAAGCCATTTAGATATTAGATGATGGTTGCTTTCTATCGGTTGTTTGTTTAGTACGCCACACTTGAGGTTTACTGGATGCCTGAGCCTATTCCGTCTCTTTATTCCTTAGGCGATGCACCCTCCTCTTCTGGCTTCTTGTTAAACCTCCTAGACACCATTGGCCTTCCTACCAAACATATTTTCTTTCGTTGCCTTCTTCTTCATAATCAGCCTAGTCCTGGTCAACAACTCTTTTTCCCAGCCGATTATGAACACTTCCATTTTTTAAGCATCGATCCATGTTATTATGATGATATGCATCTTGAGTATGGATAGATCGGTGGTTGGTTTGAGATTGTCTAAACTCCCAATATTGATTGCTGTATTCTGGACAGTCATGTCTGGTAGGCAACTTCAAACCTTCATTCCAGCAATGTCTAAAGAAAGGACAATTCTAATAGAATTTGTCTTGTTTCCTTTCATACCTCTCTTATTTCAGTTAATGTTGGTATGCTTGATCCTTTAACCAACGCTGATAATTCTTTTCCTTCTGCCACTGCCACTTATTCAACAGGATCTGAGATGTAACTCGTGGCATTGTCGCCCCATCTTTTGATGTCTCCCCCTGCTCGTATCGGCTCTTTTGCTTGGTGTGACATCTTCTAATTTCTCTGTACTCGTCAACCGATATTTGCATCTTGGGATCGACTGTTCCAGCTTCTCTTAATTTGGCTGATGTTAGGACCTTAGTCTTTCCTTTGAGTAGCCCAGCATCAACCATGTTTTGATCTCCTAGGAAAGGATTATCATCAACTTTCATTTTCCAAGGCGTACCAAATTTTAGCCTCCCTTACTGAATAGCCCTCTGTATATGCTGCCGGAAAATTCTGCATTCATTAGTGGAATGAGAAGTAGCATTATGGAACTTAGAAAACTTCTTATTCTTCAACTAATTAGGGGCAACATAACATGACCATCGGGCAACTTGATTTGCCCCTTCTCAAGTAAGAAATCGAAGTGCTTGTCTAATTTTATGACATCAAAGTCATAGCTCTCCTCGACTCCTCTTTCCCAAGGATTTGGCACCATTACTATTTTGTTGCCCCAATTCCATTTAGTCGTAGCAACCTCTTCTTCATCTTCATAGCCGTCATTAACTGAGTATGGATTATAAGCTTCGGCCACTATGGTACTCTTCTGGAATCGAGTATCTCTGCACATACTCTGGAATTAGCTATTGAGTGCTACCACTCGTTGAGTCAATTGACCCAAGTTGTCAAATTCTTGTCCCAGCAGCTTTTCTTTCCATATTGGTACATTCCTTGAATGGCTAAAGCAGCTAGTTGATCATCAGCTAAGTTTAAGGAGAAGCACAAGTTCCTGTTTTTTTGGAACATCTGAAGAAATTCAGTGTCCGATTCATTAGTCTTTTGTCTTATAGTTGTCAAATCGGTAATCTTCTTTTCTCCAGTCCTAGTGTAAAAATATGTATGAAACTTCTTCTCTAGGTCAGCCCAGTTGGCAATGGAATTGACTAGTAGTGATGACAACCAAGTGAAGGCTAGCCCTGATAAGGACAAGGAGAAGAAATGAACTCGATGGGCATCCTCAACTGATGCTTCGCCCAATTCTGTAAGATACCGACTGACATGTTCTATCGTGCTTGTACTGTCTTGGCTAATGAACTTGGCGAACTCTGGGAGCTTGTAATTTGTGGGAAGAGCAATCAAATCATACCATTTTGGATATGGACGTTTGTACGAAAAGGTCAGCCCCTTGGCTTCAGACCAAACTAATTTTTCATCATCTTGGTCACCCTCAGCAGCAACTCATTAGCATTTGAATTTGGATTTCTCTGTACCTACTGACCCATCTATGGATTGAAATCCCGTGTGGCTTGATATCCTGGATTTGGCATCATGTGAAGGATGTTATAATCTGTGCCATAGTGATACCCTAATGGAATCTTGATCTGCTGGGTTCTTTGCTAGCTTGCTGCTTGAAGTCTCTGATTATAGACATAAGGGTCTATATCTCTACGGATCCTTTGAATTGATGGTGTTATTTTTTGAGCCAACGATGGTATGTGGCCTAATGTGCCAAAATTGATCACCTGGTTTTGACTTTGCCCTGCCGGCTATTGCACATGCTGTACTGATGGTCTAGGATTGTACTGTATTTGATTCGTAGTAGTACCTTAAGCTTGTTCAGATGGACCCTGAACTACCTGGACATCACCATTATCAGCTGGTGCTGCTTCTTGATGGTTGGTACCGACTTGTTTAGTCCCTTGGGTCAATGAATCTAGAATGTTGTAATAAGTCGGCCCAACTTGACCAACTGGAAACCTATGAATCATTTCTTTCATGGCGTTGTGGAATGTGTCCAAGAAAGCTTCTTTTTGGCTTGATATGGCAACATGAACAGATATATCTACAACTTCCATAAAGAAACGCATGTCTTTAGCTTCAGTTGTATCTATCTGCCTGTGTAATAGAACTCTTGGTAGTGGAAATTTTTGAACAATTGTGTTGTCACATGTTTTGGTGTAGGACAATAAACACTTATTCTGAAACTCTTTTGTAGCTTTGCTGATGACACCTTTATCTCCATCAGGTAGATCTTCATAATGTATCATAAGGATGTCATTGTTGTTATGAACCACCATGACGATTGTGGGGTCCCACCAGACATGCCAGAAACGTGTGTCGACACGGAATTTTATCCCGTGCCGAGGACACCCAAGCAAACCGGAAGGGTCCGCTCGATGGAGCTAGAGATCTGCCTAGCTTCAGCGCAAGGGTGGTCAATCCTACGCACTCCTCCCGAGACGTGCTAGTTAATTTGACCCTGTAATTGATAAGGAGAGAAAGTTTATCAATAATTAAGGATAGAACATGCCGGTGTTGCCTGATAGTCCCGAATGTGCGGCTTTGAGAGCCAATATGAAAGGAGATCAAATAAACTGTCAATTCCAGCATATTTATAAGAATAAATTGGTTCAAGCTCATAGGGTTGTGTAAGAGGAATCCGTTATCTTTCAGGATGAATATCATTCTTTAAACAAATGTTGGTCACTGGCAAAAGGATATCAATAGTAATTAATTCATGCTAAGCCAATGACTGCGATTAACCAAACCCCTTTTTATATAAAAGAAATAGCTCATCATCATTCAACCATTTAATAGAGATAAATCTAATGAACATATTAGACCTCATCTATCGCTATGACCAGTGGGGCATGAGGCAGAATCATGCAGGCCGTAGAAACAACAATAGACTCGACGACCCTAACTTATTACTGATATTAGTGGGGCATGAGGCAAAATCATGTAGGCCGTAATACAATAATAAGATCATGGGGCTAACACATCTTTCAACCTATCGCTACTTCAATAATCTCGTGATATGAACTATTTGTCAAAGCACTCGATATCGGCTAAAACAGTCGATTTAGGCATAGCGCACAGTTAAGATCATGCCTTCTCAGAAATAGATCTACAAAATAACGATCCCCACTCTATGGTGCTAACAATGGGGTGTGAGGCAAAATCACACAGGCCGTGATAACGGGCCATGAAATGGTTTTTGCCAGCAAATAGATCTACTTAAGATCAAACACGTCTTAACCGCATGCTATGCACGATTAAGATTGATATAAAATAGTCGATAAAATATAACTCATCGTTTAAAGTGCAGATTAGATCAAATTTAGAATAACAAACGATGGGTTAAATAAGATATAAGGCCAATCTTGATCAATCTCAATTGGGCGAAGTGATATTGCTGTAATTGAATAAATAATGGAAGCAATAAGCAATATCTATAACTTAATGAATCTATCCGATGGAATGCCACCCTTAGATAGAGCCGATAAATTGACCTTGATCTAGTTCAAGCAGTAGAGGTCGACCGGATCGATGCAGCCGCACTTGAACTAGACAAGAGTCGATAACTAACTTATACCAGAGTTGCAGTGGAGGTCGACCGGATCGATGTAGCCGTACGAACAGACGTATAAGCCATGACGGTACTTACAGACAAGCAATGGAGGTCGACCGGATCGATGCAGTCGTACTTGCTGAAGAACTCATCGAGATCTACTCTACTCCTACTCCTAAGGGGTGGCCAGAGCCGAAAAAATAAATAACTAGCATTTGATTGATTGTGTGTCCTTTACAATAGCTGGGGGTTGGTATTTATACCCAGAGCCTAAAAACGAATCCTACTATAGCACGACTCAGTACAATCTTTGGTATAAAGAAAACATTCCTATTTTAAGACAACTTAGACTCTAATCTTCCCCTTTTATAGAGTCCGATATGTATCTTCTCGATGCCAATCATATCTCGTCATCGCCATCTGCCGACGTCATTCAGAGAGAACCGACTCCAGTGTCGCATTCGACCCGGCAGATATCAATCCTTACTCAATCGAACCCTTGATTGGCACAATCTTGGAAGCCTGCGAGTTCTCACGCTCTTCTCCTAAATTTTGGTGTAAACACATGCCCCCAATTTTAGGATAAAATGATTTTATCCCAAAAATCTAGTTCATTGGCTTACCATGCCACAACTATACTATCCTGAGATATGCGCATGACTCCTGACTTTCTGGCCCGAGTTTCATATAACATCCCAACAGTATCTTTTGCAACCCACTCAGCCTATTCACTTTCTCCTTCTTCCTCAAGCCAACTTTAATAGCCGACGCCGTCGTCGCTAGGGCCCCAAACCCTAGCAAACCATCTGTTCTAACTAGCGCTCCTGGAAGCCAGCAGCAGAAAACACAGTTGTATATGCTAAACTGATATGCTCGGCTATAGTCTTGCAAAGGAGACCAATACATATAACAGAGGTGGTGAAGAGCTTGGGCGTGTGCTCAGTGGCATTAGAAGAAGATCGACGGCATCGTGCGGCCAGGGAAGATGCATGTCGACGGAGTGGCCACGGTGAGAGGAGGAGAAAAATCTAATTTACTACATGAGGGATTTCCCAAACTAGGGGATCCTCTTACGATAGTTTTGATGTGCTTTGCCTAAGGGGTTGGTACATATTTATTGAGAGAAAAACTCCCCACATCTACATCAACTAGCAATATGGTACTAACTGATGTTGCACGTTCCACATTTACTAATGGGCCTAAATAATCATTAAAGCCCATTAGTAAATAAATGCATGGGCCGTTATGATTTATTAGGATTATTGCATATGGGCTTTGAGGGTTTGGAAAAATAAGAGATTTATTATTTTTGGAATTAATTAATTTCGTGGATAAAATAATTCCAGAAAAGTCTAGAATTATTATTTAAGCCGCGAAAAATACTCCGAAAGCTCTACAAATTCGGGAAAAATTCTTAGAGACATTATGGAACATGAGAAACCCAAATAAAGTATTTGGAGCCCATGATAAGATAATTTGGAGTATCTAAAAATTAAATTATGCTCACAGACAAGTCGGAACAAGTTCCAGAAAAAGCTGAAAAAATTCTCGAGAAGTTTTGAGAGATAGGTTAATGAATGAGAAACTCAAAGGAATGATTTAGAGCAGATGAAGAGGATCTTAGAAAATTCCGAACAAAAAGATTTGGATCCAGAAAGCAGGAATTTGATTATAGAAAAAGAGACGAGCCGGAGATAGATAAACGACTTACTAAACGCGTTTTGAAAATTTTACTCACTCATTACACCAAGTCACGCAACAAGCAAACATCATATCAAGCAAAACCCATCAAATTAATTTGGAAAAGATTCAAAATTCATTTTTTTCTATAACTAAATTTGCACTACCTTAATCTAAACTTGAGAAATTTTATATCAACATTGAAATTATTTATTTTATTTAGTGTTTTCTACGCAAACCCAAAATCAAAAATTTTGGGGTGTGACAGGCTCGACGAGTAGGTGATTCGAGCGACGAAACGAGTGCCACGTCGGCTAGATGAAGGCCATCGTGACATCAGCTTGGTCGGGAGCGAGGTGGGGAAGCAGCGCCCCAGCCAGCAGCGACAGGGTGATGACAGCAGCCTGTTGGGGTCGGCCATGGCCAACCCATGGCCAGATAGGCCAACCGGGCTCGGTTCCATGGTGCACAGAACACGGCCAGCCACGCGACGCTGAGCGGCCACGCGAGGTGACCGTGCGCACGGGCCAAGCACATGACGTGCACGAATTTTGAAGCGAAGCAAAAACTACTAACGATCACAAGTGAGGCCTAGATAATTCCCCTATCCTACAGTCAACATTACCAGCGACCTAGCAAATCCATCGCCATGGCCAGAGAGCAACCGGAGAGGGGGATAGTTGGATGCCAACCTGAGCTCGTCGCGCTGGACACCAGTTCATGAACAGAGCGTCAACAATGTGGTTTATAGCGAGTTCCAATGAAGTTTAGAAAATTTTTACGAGAGCCATGTGACACCCAACATAACAACCACCTATGCCATGCTCAAGTACTCACTCTGATGCAATCAACTATACCAAAGCATGCAGCTAGTATTGAAACATTTTAGCTAGAATTTAAATGTCAAGATAGCATTGTCTTACTACTTTTCTCATACTTAGAAAAGTTAAGGTTCAATTCGAACTAACAACCATTAACACTTTTGTTACAAATTTTAAAAGGCCTAAACCCTATTAACCGCTACCAACAAGTATTTCAGGCAATAGTCCATACCTTATACTAACCCATAGGAGAAAAATATTTAAGCATCATTTAACTATTTTGCTCAATATAATTCGCCAAAAATGGTATTTTACATAATAGTTCAAGTGTTTGCCGACTTAATGAAAAGAGCTTATCTTAACGTCAAATTTGATTTTTGAGCTCCCAAGAGCACTAGTTAACACTATTTATTTTGATTTCTTTTTTCAACCACAAAAGTGAGTCACATAGAATTGTTTATCATTTCACGTGTGTTATAAATTTTTAAAACCCAAAATCTTGTTTGGCTAATTCTTCTCGGACCTAAATCTCGGCGCTAAGTAAGCTTGTAACACCATGGGTGTTGCAGTTACTATGGAATAGCATACTCTATTTGTTCTATTTTTAGTAATGTCTCCAGGTGAATACTAGAATACATAGCTTATCTAAGTTAGAAATAGAGAATCTTAGTAGTTATCTTTACACTCTTGTTTATCCTCAACCTTTTGCTATCCCTGACTAAGTTCGACTTAGTTAAACTCACACACGTTTCCTTGAGTTTGATATTCTGGAATACTTCTGATAAAAAGCTATAGTTGTATCCGTGCGCTTATGGATTAATCTGTTTGGGCATCTAAAATATACCAACACGAGTGCCATGATATTCTAATATGGTGTGTTGTAGACCTTGTGACCGGCTACCTCCGTGAACTCGGGTTCTAGGTTGCGAGATATTGAGTCTCGCATCTGTCCCCGATTACGACTAGCATTGCTTCGACTGCGCTCATGGTCATGATGCTCCCGATCAGCTTCATTCGGTAGCCGTCTGCGATGGACTTGATCCTCATTGTTCTAGAGATATGCCCTATAATGGGCGAGGGCTTCCTTGTGGTGCTCTGCTCGGGCACGTCGAGCAGCTTTGTTCTTATTTTTCTTCTACCAAGCGTTCTTGTCTTCCGCAGTCTCCCCAGCTGGTGCAAGATCATCATCAAATATCTCGCTTGGCGTTTCATCATCTGGGTTAACAACTGGATGCTGTGGAGGAATTGGAGGAGGTCGCCGCATCAAGAAAAACTCACGAGTATGGCCATGACGCTTGGAGTCACCAGTGCTGGACTCCACAGTTGTAGCACTGGAGAGAATCTCGGTTGAACCTTCTTCTTCCATGGCCGGAAGCGGGTGATCGAACTACAAGGATAGCTGAGCAATCGCACCGACTACCCAAGATGATGGATTCTGAAGGGGCCAATGAACAATGCTGCCCTTGGACGTAGCAGTGAAAACTAATCCTTCTTGGGCTCCCCTCAGTGGAATCTGTTGGCCTTGACGAAACGTGCCACTGATCAACTCTTGGTAGGTGAGGGCAGAGTTCTTCAGACCAAACGGGACACAGGTCTGAGGCATATCCGAGTAGGACACAAACTGCCTCCGAGTCATGATGGAGTCGAAGATTGAAAAATTCTAGATTTCTTCGACGAGATCCACCAACGAGTTCTGGAATTCCACCGATGAAGCTTGATCTGCATGCACTACCAGAAATGCCTAAGTTGCCGAGTGTCAGGTGCTTTGCCGAGTATTCTTTTTCGGGCACTCGGCAAAGACGCCTATGCCGAGTGTTTTTTTTTTTGACACTCGGTAAAAAGGCTATTTGCTGAGTGTTTTTTTAACACTCGACAAAGAGTCTCTTTGCCGAGTGTTTTTTTTTTGACATTCGGTAAAGAGCTTCTTTGCCGAGTGTTTTTTTGACACTCGGCAAAGAGCTTCTTTGCCGAGTGTTATTTTTTTTACACTCGGCAAAAAAAAATTCAAAGCACATTTTGAAGCAGTAAATTAATTCAAATAAAAAAGTTTTCAACTACAAAGTTGTATAACTCATCAAGATGTACAATGTTTGTTTTGGTCTTTTCTTCATACGACAAAGTGAAAATAAATTTGTTCACAAATCTAACATATCTCTCTTGTAGTTTATGAAACTACAAGAGAGATATATAAGATTTGTGAACAATGTTAGAACGACCATGTCGGATGAACAGATGATCAAACAACCAAAATAAACTTTGTAGATCTCGAAAAGTTATGAAACATTTTAGTTGACAACTTTTTGATTTGAAAACATCTTGTCATGCAAAACTGTGTTTGAATTTCAAAATTTTAAAATTCAAATTTTGTAAACGACCTCGGATGGAAAAACTTCCTAAACTAAAAGTGTAGATCTCGAAAAGTTATGAAACTTTGTAGTTTACAACTTTTTTATTTGAAAACATCTTGTCATGCAAAACTATGTTTGAATTTCTAAATTTTAAAATTCAAATTTTGTAAACGACCTCGGATGAAAAAACTTCCTAAACTAAAAGTGTAGATCTCAAAAAGTTATGAAACTTTGTAGTTTACAACTTTTTTATTTGAATTCGTTTAGGGCCTCAAACATGCAATTTACACTCGATTTAGTATAATATATTGGGAACTAAAACGGAATCCATTCACAAGTGATAGTGTGGTGTAGTGGTAGAGGAGGTACGTGCACAGCGGGAGGTCTCGGGTTCGAATCGCGTCGGCCATGTAGCCATGAAATTCACGCGAAAAATGTCGTAGATGGGTAGGCGCTGGCCGGTGGGGGCCTCCATTGATAAAAAAAAATTCATTTTTTTTGGTAAAAATTCCTATTTTTTCGGGGTTTTTTTCGGTTTCAACTTTGCCGAGTGTCGGGCACTCGGCAAAGGCTTTGCCGAGTGCCCGATAAAAGACACTCGGCAAAGTTGGCTTTGCCGTCACTTTTTTTGGCGAGTGCTGTTCGCCGAGTGTTACACTCGGCGAACCATTTGCCGAGTGTTTTATGCCTTTTACCGAGTGTTTCGGGCACTCGGCAAACTCAAGGAGTCCGGTAGTGATGGGCCTTGATGAGGTGGCTTTAAAGCTTGCCGTTGTCATCCGCCATGCAGACCTAGGACCCAAAGAGGAAAACAGAACCTGGCGAGAAATTCATGTTGATATCGTGGTCCGCCGAGCTCTGGATTGCAAATTCGCTGAAAGACCCTATCGGGCGCGCCAGCTGTTGGTGTTTGATGATCGGCAACACATCACGGGACTACCTGGGATGATGATTGAAGGGCTTCGACAAACATAGAACTTGACAGGAAACGCGAAGACAACGATTTATACTGGTTTGAGCCCTTATTGTCGAGTAATAGCCTTTACGTCCACGGCGACGTGATGCCTTTTGCATTGGATTATTGTGTATGAGATGTTGTACAAGGGGTATCGCCTTGCCTCTCTTTATATAAGTCAGAGCGCAAGGTGCATATTCTAGTCCTAGACAGTTACAATAGAAGAGTCCTGATCTTATTACTAACTTTCCTAAAGTCTGACTAGATCGGTTCTTGATAACTTGGAGTACATGCCACCCTGATATGTGTCTTCAAGCAAGCTTTAGATTGGTCTAGGCCCACTCTTGGTAGTCGACCCGGTAGGGAACCTATAGGATCTTGGTCTATCATTTATACCCGACCTTCCTCGGAATATAAGGGGAAGGTCGGATCCCAAAGACACGGGCTGAGAAATCTGAGTTCAGTCGAACACCGAGCAACCGAGAGGGACAACAGTGTTCCTCCCACGGCAACCTAGCAAGAGAGAAGAGCCTTTCCCTTACTCACTGGGGAAGAAACCTCATCGCTGACAAGTTGTAGGATAGCATCAAGTGATCCCCTAGCAAACTCTCATTCTCCTTCGTTGTAACCCCTCGATTTGGATGCTCTTGAATACGAAGAACTACTCACTGTTGGACGTAGGGCCTCGATTACCTGAACCAGGATATGTCACTATGTCTTCTCTTGTGTTCTTTAGTACCCAAGCCACCGAAGACCCACACTTCTGACATTCGATGAACAACGATGCTTTCCATGGTAATGAACCCGTGACAACTAGTCTCATTAGAAGTAAGTGTAAGAAAGGAAGTCACTCTCAGGAGCATAGGAGCTACACCAGGATAATTAATCACTTAAATTTGCAAGGGTGACAACTTGACCTAATTTCCTCGGTGTGACTAAGGACCAACCCCAATTTGAGATAATTAACTTGATGATCAACTTTGGTAATCTCTACTCAAGCGAGTGGTAAGGTCACCGTGAGTGTAGGATCTCAATTAAGTGATGTAGCTCGTGGAGTAGCTAAGAACTGTTCATTGGGATAGCAAGTTTGAGTAACCACCCGTACATGCCACATATTGCAAACGGGGGTGATCAACTAATTACTCGGTGGTGACTCATTTATCGCGCGGATTCGGCGTGAAGAGTAACATGTTGTAGATGCGATGGCATTACATTGGTACTCGGTCAAACCGTTTGTGCATATGAGAACCACGTTGAGGAAAGGATGGAACCATGAGGCAACGCCTATCTGGGCATGGGTATGGAGGTGCGTCCTTGGTGTCTGTGTGGGTATAGTTGTACACCTCTGCAGAGTTTATTTCAAAGCCTGAAGTCCTTCGGGACAGAATCTTTTTGGTTGTTCTTACTTCTAGACTCATTGTAGCGATAATGATGATGATACTTGATTATGAGATGAAATATAATTTTGATCACCTTAATTATTTTCTTATGTTTTCCTGAGCACCAAAATACATAATTAAACCAATTAACTCTATTTAAAGAAATGCAAATTTTAGAGTGTTACAGGTCCTCCTCCTCTCATTGGCTTGTACTTGAAGGAGTGACGTCCTAATCAATGTCCATCGGCAAAGGTACATACTTTCATAATAGTACTAGGCACATTCAGCCGTCGGTGGTCTCTATCAGCAAATACCTAGAAGGATGTTGTCCTTAAGCAAACTATGCCAGTTAAAAATGATCATGTAGATAGAGTGTTGCAGAATAATTATACATAGAGCTATTATGTGCAAACTTCTTGGTTTGCGCTCAAATGATAATATCATATACTTTTACATATCTACTATGTGCAACTTTTTTTTAAATATGCAAAAATTATCATTTTACTTGAAAATTTGAGCTACATAATATAAAAAATAATTCAGCGACCTTTACAATAACTTCCACTAATCCCTACAAATACATATGTGCTTATGTTCTTCATGGCACTCCTTGTGTCCCCAACGTATTTAAGAAGGCATCTGCCATCTCCGCTGGTTTTCCACTTGCTAGGAATCTCATGCAGATTGGAGGTTCCACATTGAAGAAGCCTAATATTGATGATGGTAGATACCATATTCCATCTCCACATACTAAGCCTGCTGCAACTGCTGATGACAATAATTCTGCACTTTGTCGATTTACCTTGGTCCAGATTATTAACAATATTGAACCTAGAGCAAAATCAATGGTGAAGGTAGGTCCAACGAGGAACGGTAGTGCTATTGCTGTCATACAAGGGATGTAATGTTGCACTTTCCAACCTTTTCTCTGAGACACCAATCTAATTGTTTCGAGAGCTATTGTTATGAAGATGGTGATGAAACAAAACGTGAAACAATGTTTAGGTAGCTCACTTACTCCTCCGGTACTAAGTAGGGAAATGGCACGATACACTGCTGCGGAGGGGCATGGGTATATTGAATTCTTTGTGCCAAGGGGGGCAGATTTTTTTGCATGTGCTTTAAAGAAAAGATAGATGAGTGGGTTGATAATAGAAGCAATTAGTACACCATAAATATGCCCTGCAACTACAACTCTTGGAGAAGTTAGTGTCATATAACCTGTCTTGAGGTCTTGCATTGCTTGACAAGAAACATTAAGAGAAATCAATGCCAGACCGCAAGCAGCAAGGCTGGCAATAACTGCACCAGGTTTAGCGATCCATGCTGCTATAATGAAAAGTACAACCTTGCAATAAGTTGGTGAAACTGTCCAATCTGTGAGTCCTGTCACATATGTATTGCTGAAGAAGAACACTGGAAAAATGGTGATGAATAATGTGGCTACGTGATAGAACTTAATTTGATGGAAGACCCAAGGGTAAATAACTGAACAAATTATCCCAAATGCAATGTATCCAACCACTCCTCCAATAATAGGGATATGATTACCAAGAAAAATCTCAAGCCTTTTACGATCATCATAGTTAAGACTGGGGTGTTTCAAGATATACTTAGACATCCCTGAATCATTTTCTTGCCTTTTGTTGTAGAAGTCAATTAACAATACAGTCATGAGTGTAATGAAGTTATAAATTCCCTCGGTGACGACCATAGTTAAGCCCATGAAAACCTACCATGAAAAGAGTCAGTCTTGCTTTGCCATGAAATTATTACCAAATGAATCGTGACATTATTAATACAATTGGATACAATGTATAATGTGTGTATTCACAAATACCACATTATACAATTGTTAACATCTATCTTGCTTTTACCTAGCTTAAACTAGATAAGTCTAGGTTTGATATATATGTAACCATGTGAAATGTACGAAAAAATGTACTCCATTTCTCAGTTTCTGTTTACCTTATTATCATAGTCCTACTACAAGTTTTCTTTTGATTGCTTCAGTTTCTTGTTGAAAAAATAGTGTTGATTGAGTAAATCTAGGAAATATGCAGTCTGTCTAGAACTACGTATACATGTGTGTAAATGAAGTTATTTGGAGTAATTTCTCAATTTGACATAGTAAAAAAACTCCTAGCAAAATGTACTTTCTGACCATACTGAGCACCATCTATACTTCTTGCCAAACTGAGACCCTTAATCCAAATGTACTCACTTTCATTTTTTGTGAAGGTCCAGAGTAACTAAAAAACATATGTATCGATCCAAGCTACTGAACTCGACAACCACAAGACTTAAAGGGGGGTTTGGTGAGCATAATAAGAAATTAGTGTGAATCCCAACGTTGCATTATTCTAGTTTCTAGGAATCATTTTTCATTGAATATTGAATTGTTTGGCGTAGATGTTTTTATTTATTCTAGGATTACTTGGAATTATAGATCTATTTGTTTAGATTTAGCATGGAAACATGCATGAAAACAACCATTCTATGTCTTAAACATGTTGGGACTGCCACTTGAGGCCCACCATGAGCATCGAACAAGATAATTCCAGCAATAAATAATTAACAATGATCTCTAGTTCACTTGTGATAAATATGTTAGTTTCTATATGGACTCCTCATCAGCTAGCAATGACAGCTCAACATCGTTGAACTTGCAAATTGAGATAATGATTCCATGGCCATGGTAGCTCCTGCTAGAGATGAAGATTTATTTCTAGGGTTTTCCATTCCATGAAAGGATGGTTAGGTTCTTTGGGGAGGAACTTGTCCACCCAGGTTGAAGACCACAACTTGGCATAGTGCTCATATTTTCATAGATTTATTGCAAGATTTATCAATGCTATTCTTTTGATAGGTTGGTAAAGTGCTCATCAACGGTGATGCGCGTATGGTGATTTCATGAACATTGAGATTTTCTAGCTTAGTCGTCCAAAGGTGATCATAGAGGTAGGGTTGGCACAGGTGAGTGTACATTTGCATAGGGATATGTGTCTGTATTGTTTAATTCACCAAAAAACAAGGGTTAATACTATGATGAAACATAAAAAGGAAAACAATGCATTGATTGAGTTCATTGAAAACTGATAGATTGCTTTAAAAGATAGCAAGGACAAACTGACAGAGCTGGGACTAGTAGAAAAAAGGTTATTGATGAGGACAACTGCATCTGAATCACAACTGAGAGAATATATTGCTTTAAAAGATAGCAAGGACAAACTGACACAGCTGGGACTAGTAGAAAAAAGTTATTGATGAGGACAACTGCATCTGAATCACAACTGAGAGAATACAGGGCTTATATAAAAGTGCTTCAAATTTTTTCCACAAATTAGTCTAGTTCTGGGCTACCACATATATAAGGCCTTCAATTCAGTTGACTATATGTGGCCCTTCATATCACATTTTCCATGGCATATGATTCTTCGTAGAAAAACTATCGAATGTGATTAGCTCTCCACTGTAACTACTTGGATGACTGAACATAGAATTCCAACGAACAAATCTTTCTTAACTAGGCACAAAGGAAGGGGATCAATTACCACTACTACGAATCAATTTTAGTAGACTTTGGCTTTTATTTTCAAAAGTGGACCTTCTGATCTACAACCTCAGGAAATCTTGGGCACAATAGCCAAATTCCACCTTTAAAAAAACAATTTCTATAGGCAGTAAATTTAAGAGGCCTACCTCTGCAAATAGGCCCATTTTAGAGGTTGCCTTCTTAAGAAGCCCACCGCTAGGATAGAGGCCATGCCCATTTACTAAACCCTAAATATACAACTCTCTCCCTAGGCCTGTTTGTCAATCACTCCCGAGTATCTCTCAGTTAGTATCCTCTCCCCACTAATATATTCTCACCTCAATGTCTCTTCTATCTCCCTCATCCTATATGGTCCCACGAGGAAGCACATTGTTTCATCCCTCCTTGTCCCCAGATTTGAACAACCTTGCAATAGAAGCATTTCTAATTTTGATCCACCTAAACCAGTTTGTATGTGCTGGAACAAGGGATTGGTGGTGTACATGAATGTGTACTACTTTAGAGGTAGGATAAAGTTGGCATCTCTGCATTGACACCTTCAGGCAACCACTAGTGCACTGCAACATGGAGCTAGGCTTCATGTACATCCTATGTGAGGTGTTCAAGGACTACCTCCACAACAATGTGCCACACTACACAACCAATATGCATTGCCTACTAATCCACAGCTACAACTACTTCAGTAATGAGATCACACAGTTCCACATTACTGTTTGCATACCCATGTACATCCCCAACGTCCACTATTGAGTATGGTGGTCACCCTTGTTCCAAGGTGATAGTGACATTGTTGTTTTTTGTTCTTTCCAAAATCATAAGGTGGGGAAACTACTTCAGAGTCGGCCAGATCCACCATCTTAGGAAATGCTTCATTTTCACTAACTATTAATTAGAGGATGTGATACTTTTTGGTCATTCTATAAAATAATTTTGTAGTAGTGCACCAAGTGTTGTTCATCCTAGTGTTGGAAGCACTCAATAGGAGTTTGTGTAAACCCATATCAGGAGCAAGGATAACCATAACCACTTAATTTTTTCTATATATTGGTGATTGGTTACTTTAGGTATGGTGGCCTATGGGGACATTGAGGGTTTGGGAAAACCACATGACTGACAACATATAATAGAAAGTTCATAGTTTCTCCCATATAAGCAGATTCTAGACATAAGGTGTTACAGATGGTATCATAGCATGAACCCTTGATCCATGTGCCTATGGAGGGGTATACCAAGGGGTGGTCTTGGACATCTGCTGCGTATTGTGGTGAGCTACCAAGGGCGTCAAGCCTTAACGGGGGTGAATGTAATACCGTTATAATCCTTGTCGTTCAAAGAATAGCACCTTCAAGTTAACCCTTTTATACGAAGCGAGGACGAACGTGTAAGAGAGGTGCTACCCATATTCAGGCCCGTTCCACATGTGGAGCTACGCCATATAAACAGATTTTAGACATGGGGTGTTACAGGTTGTGTGCCATTACCCTTTGCTAGTGTAGCCTATGCAAGTTGATAGGATTTTCTATAGGCTGCAAAACTTTTTGTGTCTGGGTAAGTAGAATAACTATATAAACTTTATGTGCACATTGCTAGTTATTTTATTAGTTTGTCTAGTATTAGTTCACCTCCTCTCCCTCTCAGGCCAGACCTTCATATGTTTGCTAGGGCCATCATTCCGTTTAGCTATAGCGACTAAGCTGCCACAATCCACCACCAAATATCAACAAACACCCTTGGCCCACACTTCTTCCTAGCAAGAAGATAGTGTGCTTTAAATTTTGTATCTATTATTTGCTTTCTTTGGTCATTTTGTCATCAATCACCAAAAAGGGAAAGATTGTAAGGAAAATGGACCCATGGTCCAATGGACCCATGGTCCATTTAGTTTAGATTTTGTTGTTTGATAATCAACATGACCATTTGGACTAGCATCATTTGCTAGTGTTTTTTGATATAGTTCAAAAGGTGTAAAGTGGACTTGGACTTAGGCCACCTTGTGATTCAGATGAATAGCTCAAGAAAGACATTAGAAGAAGTGATGAAGACCTATAATTATATGCAAGAGTCCAAGACATAAGATGGAACCAAACCAGATGCAAACATCATGAAGAACCAAGTCAGATAAGGGTATTAAAGGGCGTTGAACCCTCAAGGGCACCAGGCCATAATTAAGATAGAGCAAACCCTAGCATAGGCGTCCAGAAGGCATCATAATGAGCAAGAGCAGGGCATCGAACCATACATCAAATGATCACAGCAGCAATCGCGTCGGACCGACCAGGAGCAGGCAGTGTTGTACCAAATATGTTGGGTCTAACAGCATCTAGAGAGAAGAATTGGGCATCAGACTGCTCCGATGGTGGACACCAGACCATACACCATGAAGATCTCCAACAGTCGGCAATGGCTACTAGTTCAATGGCTAGTCGTGGAACAGAGGCGTCAGACTATTCGATGACCATCACCAGATGGTCCGATGAGTGCGCATAATCTCTGTACATGTTCCAAAGGCTATGTCTCAACTTGGCGGCTATAAATATGACCCCAACTGGCCATTTGATAGTGTGAGGAGCTCATAGAAGACTTGCAAGGTATCTCTAGTAGTTCTAGCCACAAAAGTGCTTAGTCATATACTTAGTGATTAGCACAGGTGCTTTGCAAAGTGCTTAGGTTAGTTAGACCACTGCTTTAGCACTTGCTCTAGGTTTAGGCCTAATGTTTATTGCTGTTTACATACCTCTTGTTATTAGGTGCTTGCACACACCGTTGTTGTACACCGGAGGGCTTGTAGTCTTGCGAGACCACACCAACCGTGTTTGTGGTGTGGCTGTCACCGTATAATAGAGGGAACAAGGCCTGCGGCGGTTTTGCCAGAAGCTTGATAGTGAAGATGGTGGCGAGCGGTACCGAAGCGGCCATCTCGGGGGGGCCACTTGCGTGTGGGGAAGTCCCAGCTATCTACGTAGTTACCCAACCAAGAGCTTTTCCCTTGCGAGGGCATCCTTGAAAGGGGACCAATGGGGGCTAGGAGGGAAGTGAGAGTTTCTCGATACCTCGGTAAAAATACCGGAGTCATCGATGCGAGTTTGCTTCTCTATCACCCTTTTACTTTTCGTATTTATATTATGCATCTTGGTTGTGTGATTAGTTTCCTTGCTTAGTTATAGGCTAGTCGATAGGATTGGAACCTAGGGTGCATAGTTCTTTTGAGATAGAGATAGCAACACACCCAGCAAAGTCGTTGCGCATCTAGATTGATTATGTATTGCATAGGTTTTGACTAGGTTGAAATTAGAGGCCTTAGTAAGAAGTAGTTTTTAATTTGCCTAGTTCTCACCTCTTAGGCATCATGATCCCTTCAGGTGACATATGAACATGTCACATGAAGTGAAACTCACTTTGCCCACTTTTACATATTTATCACATCTAATATTATTTACTTCGGCATTTGCTCTATTGTATGCTATTTTTAGGGAAATTTTGTTGTGGGACATCGAACAAATGTTGTACTTGCTGGTGGACACCGCCAACTTGGAAATATGCCCAATACCATTATGAAATTGGGTTTCTTTGCCACCAGACACTACAACCATTAAAATATTAATTTTCACAGTTTGGGAATGAGAAAGGGCAGTGAAAAGACCATATTGCCCCTACGATCATCTTCCTCCTCCCGACTATAGCTGGTGAGGTCCATCCATGTCCTCCAATCGCTGGCGGGAAGGAATCGTTCTGGCCAACTCCAGCACCGGCACCACCTGGTTCGTCAAGTGCATGGTGATTGGAGGTTGAGGTTCATGTTCGTCTATGTCGCGAGCGTGAGCAACCATATGCACTAGTGAGAGGAGGTGAGCATGTGGCGAGGAAGTACTCAAGCGATTGAGCGAGGCGAGCATTGGGGCCGCCGAGGAAAGACACAGAGTGGGACATCGAAAGGGAGCCCTTAAGCGTGTCGATGTCAGCTAGAAGGGACCAGAGGTCGTTGATGACGCTAATGAAATCCTAGAAGTGTGCATGGCAGAGCTCCCCGATCTCAGCCTCGCAGTCCTACGCCATGCCTTAGAGCGAGTGAGTAGGGGCTTGGGGCGGTCGCAACCGAAGGCGTAGCGCATAAAGGGCTCAGGTCCTTCCCGGCCATGATGGCGGTAGAGAGCTGCACAAGCTTCGCCTCGGATAACGATGCTAGGGCGGCGGAGGTGAGGGCGCAACTGGTGGATGACGCGGTGGCGGGGAGATCTTGATGGGGTGGCGATGCTGGAGTTGGGCAGAGCGAACCTGCCTGCCAGCGATGGGGATGATATGGATGGACCTCACCAGTTGGAGTCAGGAGGAGGAAGATGACCACAGGGGCAATATGGTCTTTTCCCTATCCTTTTTCACTCCCAAACTGCAAAAATTAATACTTTAATCGCTGCAGTGTCTGGTGGCAAAGAAACATGATTTCACAATGGTACTGGGCATATTTTCGAGTTGGCGGTGTCCACCAGCAAATACCACATTTGTCCGATGTCTCACAACAAAATTTCCCTATATTTTATCCTCCGAGCATATTAACTTCTATAATTTTATATTTAAATGTTCGTAACCATTAGCATGCTCATGTCAACTGTAGTTACAACAGTACTATTGTTTATTTGGCAATCAACCTTAGTTGGCCCTTTATTGATTTTATTACCTAAATACTTGTTGATTGAAAATTAGTAGAGTATAAAATTAAAAGTCTCATGACCCTTGTCTTTGAAGTCTGCCATTTTGCGCTTGTATGTTGCCACTCATTAGCATATGATACATATGGTCCTTTAATACACTAGACAAACTAACATTACTTGTGTTAAGCAGGCCCTATAACAAAGATATTATCAATGTGCCCAAAAGAAAAGTACCTAATTTTCAATTATTTCTTTGATAGAATAGTTGACATGACCAAAAAAGTGAAAAAGATGTCTGATTTAGTAAAGATTTTGATATTATTTTTGTGTATAGTCATTTAGGTGATTTAAAGAAAATATTATGTTTGGACTAGAAGGAATGAAGTCATCAATTATTTGTATTGAAATCAAATTGCAGGTATGTTAATGCTCATAATTTGAGCAATTATGAGCATCAAACACAAAGAAAAGCTACATCTAGGAAAAGGTAATGAAATTTTAAAATTAGATTATTAGAAATTGCACCACTATGCTACAATTATTGCATAATCTGATTAAAATTTGATATATTAACCCCAGTGTTGTGGAGTTGTGGATGCATAACTCCACCTAGAATAATTAATGAAAGAAAGAATGGCCACTTATGTCATTACTGCCTAGCAAAGGCTTGAATTTACCTGCCCTTGTATAAAAACAAATGAACTATATATGGTTGTGTGGTAGTTCAGATGATGTTATATATAGAACATTAGTGTTTCTTAGAATTAGGATTTTTAACCGTGGACTATGGAGATATTGTTACAAAATAGTTACATAGAAAATTGGGACCGGTATAGTTTGATAGACAACTGAGCCTTGTGTGTTTGATGAACAAAGCATTCTTTAAAATAAACTAATATTTATATGCATTATTCAAGGGTACCTTGTATCCGTTAATTCCATTCAAAGATGATCGACTTTCAGTGTAATACCATTGCCCACGTTTACTTTGAAGGTAAGGATATATGATTCCTCCGGAAATGAAGCCCCCAAAAAGCAACCCAAAGTTTACAACACGTGGAACAATCATACCAAGACCAACCCATGACGCAGAGAAATCAAAATAGAACCTGTAAATATAAAACACATGTTAGTACTTTTTTAGAATGTTCTTGTAAATGCTTATGCTACATTGATGATGAAAGGAAACCTTTTTGTGCTCTCATATGTAGTCATTTCCATGTTTGTTTCCTCACAGCCCAGGGGTGTATATATCTTATATATCTAGCCCAACATAAGTTTACATGTATATATATGTTGTAGTTAACCAATCCACTGGAGATGGAATGTAAAGTGAGTATGTCAGACGTGTGGTGTATGTGAACATATGACTACTCTCTCCATCCCATCCCATAACAAATAAGTTTGTAAGGTTTAAAATTTGTCACGAAAAAATTAACATTCTATACAAATATGGAAGATTATTGTCTCCTAATGCGGAAGCTAATTATGGGTGTGTGTAGACGATAACTACCAAATTCAAGAGACATCTTATGGGAAAGGACAAGAGATGAGGGTACATGCGTCTTTCGCCAATGTCCTTAATCTATTTAAAATTGTTTAGAAACCTATTTTCTATGGGACGGAGGGAGTACTATTTATATGTCTATGGAAGTAATACAATGGTATATTAAAGCCTTTATCTTTCTATGTTTTAAAATAGTTTGCTTTGGAATATCATAGGATGTGTGTATCAGCATACTCAAAGTGATAATATGTAAGTGAACATTGGAAAGCGGTCATGTATTAATGGTAGAACCAACTACACATTCGTGTGGAAAGGAATTAGAAAAAAAGTGTAGCTTTTATTATAATAATGCATTTCTACGGCATGTCATTGGTAGGGATGAAAATAATCACAAACAGTTGTATTTACTGTACAAAAATAATTCCCTGTTGATCAGAAACTCACTATGTTTGCATTTAGTAAAGATATTAATAAAGTGATAAAAAGAAATTAGAAAAATCAAAAGTTAAATACGGTAATGACCAGAAATGGCCATAAAAGATATTACTATTATGGAAATGAGCCCCAGTAAATGGAATATTTCATTCTCGCTTTGATCGCCTAGTCATTGGATAGGTCAAAAGACGTATTAAATTATAATTGATTTCATACCCAATTCAACCCAAGGTACCAACTGTTGGTACCTCTAATGTTATGATCAATGGTATATCTTCAATGATACTCTCCCAAACTTTTATCTCCAGAATTGATTGTATTGATGTAAACATTTAAATCATTGGCAAATGTGAAATAATGTGATTGACTCTTGATGAATGGTTGGTGAATCCAGATCACTAGTGTAAGTTTATTTGGTTGATTTATTCTCTTTTATTTTATAATCATCACAATGTGCCCGTGTTGGACCAACTACCCATTATTAACCTATCAAGAAGCAATATACAAATGTTTCTTCTTAGTGTTAAATCGTATATGTAGAACCAGGCTTTGTGGTAAATTTGTTATTATGGACACGGACCTTTGCCTCAATCTTGAATGAACCCAAGACAATATATACAATAAGAAACAAACAAAATTCTGCCCTTGATATTTCATGGATTAAAAATCCAACTTTAACCAGTGGGCACTATTCAAACATTGTGCCCCTATTCAAACAATGCCTTTCTATATCATAAAAGGACTTTTCATATTATAAAAATTCATATTTACTCTTGTAGAAATTCTGTAGCTACTTTTTCTTGTGGGTTCAAATTTTTAATCTAAATACTTAAAAAATAAGGAAATTCAGAAGCACATTTGATGCGAATGAATTTCATTATAGCTATTTTGTTATTGTAGAGTTAGAAAATAATATACCCACAAAACTTTCATAGAAAATAATACTGGAAGAAATGCTACAAAATTGAAGTAACGCCATGTTTAAAATATTGTTGCTTGTTTGAAGAATTAATGATTTGTCCCAGTAAATTGATAATATAAGGCTGTATGTGGGAAAGAATGATCATATATTTTAGGACAGATTAAGAGAGAACAAAAAAGATGCATGTGTTCTCATTTTATTTACTAATTAGACACTATCATTGATTAACGGTGATTGGTTAATGGCAAGTAACATTATAATACCTACTAAATTTATGCAACTATTTAATGCAAAAACTATTTTGTCCTGTCCCTTATATTTTAGTACATTTTTGAATGCTTGAATGCGCTATATTACAAGACTAAGAGAGTACTCATCTATATATTCATAGAAGGAAAGCCCCGAGGCAAAGGCGCAGAGTTTTCCAAAAAATTATGGTCTATGGTTATCTTTCTATGGCGCACAGTTTCTGAATAAAATGACAATTCTTTGTGATATTATGCACGCGATCACAAATAAAAATTGTGGAGGAAATAATCTGAATAAATTCCCCACCTATGCTTATAAAGTTCTAGCCCAAATGTTGGGAAGACCTGAAATCCGCAACTATCACCTCCAGTATAGAACCATTGGAATACAGACCAAAAAATGCTTCCGAGAAATGCTTTCAGTAAAGCACGTACCTGCAACCTGAACTAATGTTAGTGCAAATATCCTAAAGAACATATAAATTATGTCACTTACATTTTCAGTTAAAGGCTAAACTTTACTTTGCTACATATGCCCCTTGAGGGGTATGGAAACAATTTATAAGGTGAGCCACAACTGAGCCTGTTGGAAATAGCAGTCTGTAATCAAGGATCATGACCTACAGTGAGAACAAAAACAGTAAGTGGAGTGTCATTATGTCCACAAGTAAAAACCTAATTTTCAAACTTCCATTATTACAAATAAATAAATATTGTTATTAAAGATGCTTAAATGCTGATAATAATATTTGGTTGATAAATTATCATGTTCTTCTATGTTTGCTAGGATTCTTATATTGGCTACATTCATAAGCCTCTACAAATATGGACCATATAAGGCCCATGATTTGATGATACTATTGACGGCTACACTTACATTTAACTGGCAGTTAGTAACTTCAGGAGGCTGATCATCAAACGCTAAACGCTAAGCAGCTAGACGTAACCTCATGTCTGGTTTGTTACCTCAGGTAGTTGATGATGATATAATTAGTTTACAGTATTCTGATGACAGTTCACTGTTTTTAGAGGATGACATTGAAAAGGAAAAGAATCCAAAATGGTTACTTATTTGTTATGAGCATATGACTGGTATGAAAATCAATTATGACAAAGTGATTTGCTTACTAATTGGCTTTGAAGAGAGGATAGGGCAAATGAGTTTGCTAAAACTTTTGCTGCAAGAGAGGGAGTTTCCCAATAAAATATTTAGGTGTCCCCTTACATTTCTCATAATTGAAAATAGAAGATTTGCAACCTGTGATTGATAGGGTGATTAGAAGAATTGCTGGTTGGAAGGGTAGGTTGCTGTCTTATGTAGGCAGGCTGACCCTCCTTAAGGCTTGTTTGGCTAGCACTGCCATTTACTTGCTGTCTATCATTAAGTTTCCTAGATGGGCAATTGAGATGATTAACTCTCAGATACCTCATTTATTTTGGAATAACAATGAAGATAAACATAGGTATCCTTTGGTCAATTAGCAGCTATTAGCTCAAAAGAAAGAGGTAGAGGGCTTTGGGACCCTGATAAGAAGTCTAAACCTTTCACTTTTGAGCTCTTTGATTTTTAGCTATGATTTAAACTCTAATTCCATTTGGACAAAAACTGTGGACCATAAATACAGGATGAATAATCCTAATATATTTTGATGCCCAGATTCTTTTACTTCACCTTTTTGGAAAGGGGTTTTGTGGGCTGCAAAGGCTGCGTTGATGGGTATTATATGGAAGGTGGGTAATGGTAGGAGGATTCGTTTCTAGGAGGATCACTGGATTGATAACTCTAGCTTAGCTATTCAATTTTGGCCTTTGTATGTGACCAATGTGCAAAAGGAAAATCCATTAGTGAGGTTTTGGGATGGGGAGGCTTTAAAACTTTCTTTCATAGGACTGTGTCAGAAAGACTGATGCATTTATGGTATGAGCTTTTCGAGGTGGTAGAGAGTATTAGTCTCCTGAATGAACAGGATCAGATTATCTGGGGCTTTAGCTCCAATGGAAAATTTTCGGTCCGATCTCTATAAGCTGTGATTAATCATAGAGGTGTTATGCCTGTTTATGTGCATGCTGTTTGGAAGCTCCAAATTCCTCCTAGAATGCAGATCTTTTTGTGGTCATTAGCTAATAACAGGTTGCTATCTAGAGATAATTTTCCAAAGCGTAGAGAGGTCATGGATCAGTCTTGTTTGTTCTGTAAGGAAAAGGAGACAATTATTCTTTGATTGCTGTGTAGCTAAGAGAGTTTGGACTACTGTTTTTGAGGTGTTACATCTAAATGAGGGCTGTGATTTTGAGCTTATTGTTTCTTGTTGGATTGTGAATAAGAAGCATGCAAACTTTAATACTATTAGTTCTTCAATGCTTTGGTGTTTCTGGAAATTATGTAACAAAATGTGTTTTTCAGGGCGAGTTTTGTACCACCGGGGAGAAAAGCTTACTTCGATGGATTGTTAGGATGCTAAGAAGACAGATGCCAATGTTAATTCAAGCTGATATCAGGAGTTGGATGTTATCGTTTGTGCAACATCTGGAGAAGTACGTAGATCAACCACCAAGAATCAAACTGGAAGGCCTCAGAGACGATTCAGGAACTCAGTGGGGGAGGAGATAGATGGACTCTCGGCTTGTAGGGAGCTCCACCGCTGTGTGTCATTCCATGGTTGAAGCTGTATGTTTGAGTTGCAATTTATGAATCTGTAATGCGATCAGCTTAAGCTATGCCGGGAATTCCTAAACGCTTGGACAATTTTAACGTTGTAATGGTACGCTTTATGTCAATGAAGCGGGGGGATAGATAGCAGCGATCTGTGAATAGTGGAGGATAAATTACCTTAACCATGGGTATCATTGCCATTATTCCCACCATACTAGTGAAGAAAATTAATAGCCCATATCTTCCCATCGGTACGTCCTCAACAATGTCTTCTTTGTCTGGATTCTCACTGAGAGATTTTGCTAACTCAGAAGTCATTGCGACAAGGTACGTTGCAAAACCACCTAATAGAAAGAGGGTAAATTAAAATTTGATCACTTAATTTGAATGCCAAAAATAATTGGTATGCAATGCATGGAAACAAGTAGACAAAAAAACAGCATACATACTACGATTCTTAACGTGACACGGTTGATTATTACATACTAATCTACGTATGGAATATTTTTTACGACACACACACACACACACACACACACACACACACACACACACACACACACACACACATATATATATATATATATAATGGAGACCTCTATAATGTTACAACGTTATATATATACTTACTTGCGACTGCCACGTTAACACATGTGATGACACTGGTCTGGAGGAAGACATTCTCCTGCCGGGTGAATGGGGCCGCAGCTATACCGCAGCGCCGCAGCAGGGACACGAGGCCCCTGAGGGTGGCGAAGCAGAGGATATTTGAAGGCATGTTGAATGCTCCTACAAGCCCGACGATCATGTAGATCCGTAGTGACACCATAGAGAATATGAACGCATACACCACCGCGACGGCCATGGATCGCAGTGTCACCAGCCCCCAGAACCCAGGATATGGCTGACCCTCGAATGCCCTCTCCACAGAGGGTGCCGACTCTCCAATTGTGGCATCCATGATGGGGCCTGACTGCTTGCTCGAGCCGTCGAGTGCAAGCTCCCCCTTGTGATATCACTAGTGTTTTTTTATTACTGATAGAGGAATATAAGTTAGTTTCTTAAGGAGGGGATGCATGAGGTTGGGAGAGTCGAGAGGTCGAGAGGTAGTATAGCCAGGCCGAGAGTAAAAATAGAATTCCTAGCAGACGCTGAGGTTGGAGGCAGAGGATACCTGGTTTTGCAAACACAGAGCAGAGTGACCACAAGAGGAAGAGGTCAAATACAGAGCAGAGTGACCAGAGGCTGATAAATTAGATGTCCCCCTTTTTTATTTTAATTAGAATAAACAGAGAGCTTTATTAAGCCTGTGTTACAGCCATCCTGATGATAAATTAAATGCTCCAAACACCTATGGATCACTGGTAGTCCAGTAATTGAGGAGTAAATTCCTGGACTGTAATCGGAAATTAGCCTAATCCCTTGAGTGTGTCACTGTTTGAAATTTTCATTTCCTACCACCAGTACACGATTGATTTTCACTTATTATTGCTATTTTTAATTGGCGGTTCATAATGTATAGGCGCCACTAGAAATTAAACTGTGAATCCAGGGTATGAACCGCCAGTGTAAATTTATTTATACCGGCTATTTTTCTTAAGTTTACTACTAGTAAAAATACATGATTTCTACTAGCGGTAGCCTAAGAAAATAGCCAATAAAATGCATTTATACCGTCGGTTTTCCTAACCTAGCGCCACTACAAATAATTTAAAATTAATTATTTGAGCTTTTCAAATGATCTTGGATGGAGAAATGGTTTGAACAAAAGTTGTTGGATTCGAAATGATCTACAACTTTATGGTTGACAGCTTTTTCATTTAAAATCATTTCGGGCATAGAAATTATATTTTATGATTAATGATTTTTAAATTCATATTTTTTTAATTTCTCAAATGATCTCGGATGGGAAAACGATCAAAAGAAAGATTGTAGATCTCGATGATATCTAAAACTTTATAGTTGAAACCTTTTCATTTGAATCTGTTTAGGGCTTTAAACTCCATTTCAAAATTTAGGAGAGTGAATACTAAGGGAATATTTCTGCTATTTAGTCACAAGTGACTTCGGGGTGCAGTGGTAAGGGTTGCAACATGCCAGGCTTGAGGTGCTGAGTTTGTTTCTTGGAGGTGGCATATCCATGCATTTCTCATGAACTCGTGAAAATGCTTAGAATCATATGAGCCTTCATGCACAATTTTTTTTTGCTATTTTTAGCCCGATTTGCAATTTTAGAAAAGCATTTATAGTGGCGGTGTAAATCGATTTACAGTAGTGGTTTTTGTAAGAAAACCACTTGTGTAAATATTTGTAGTGGCACTTCTCTAAAAAACACCTTTGAAGTTCATGATTTTTACTGGCCTTTCACTGGTGGTTGGTCAGTGAAAATAGGTTTAGAACCTCCAGCACTAATGTTCTATGTACTAGTGTAACATGCCCTTTTTGCCTAACGGTGATTGACTGACAAACAAAATGTCTATTCTGTCCTTATCTTCTTGATTATCCCTCCTCGAATCAGACTTGATTGTCTTTTGTCCGTCCGGTGTGCAAGCATGCGAATCATGTGACTGAGGTTGCGCTACACGACTACTACGTCGTGTGTCGTTGAAGCACCGTGGTGATTGTTGGGGGCAGGCGTCCCTCTTCATAACCCCTGCTTGCCCTCCGCCGTGTCTGTATTCCGTTCTATAATTATTCAGTGAGATGGTGTGTTTGCACACTTCGCGATGCACCTTGCTTTTGGGCTCTGGAGTCCCACGGCGTTCGGAAGAGCACAAAAGCGATAGCACTCGGCGTTACGCCAGTAGCGACCATCATAGGCATGGTAGTATTCGCTGTCCCGTGAACTTGTGCCCCATTTCGCTGTGCTGTGTAAGCGCTCATCGTCATATGCAGGTGGTATCCAGGTTTGGTCACGCCTGCAAGCAAAGTCATGGCGACGATGAGGACGCCCTGGGCCAAATTGGGGCAGAAGCGAAGAAGCCGATTCAAGGGTTAAAGGTGCCACCAGCCGTAAAGACCGATGACGGCCCAGTCCAAGTCGAACCTATCCCTTGTTTTGCTTCTGCTTGCTGCCTCCGCCCTTCTCAGTGTTGGCGATGAAGTCGCCCTTCTGCTTGCAGTCCTTCTTCAGTTCTTCTTGGGTGAGGAAGGCCCTGCTTTGTCATCAGGGCACGACTTGTACTTGCTGAGGTCGATGTTGACGGCGTCTTCGCCGCCGGCGTACTCGTGGGCGAGTCAAACATCTTCCTGGTGGTGATGTTATTTTTCCTGCTGACGTTGCGGATGAGATCCTTGTCGTTTACGCCTGTTATGAAGGCGTTGATGATATTGGTCTCAGGGACTTGGTGAAGCTGATTCTTGGGCTGGTTGAAGCAACTGACGTAGTCGCGCAAGTTTTCGTTCGGCTCACGCTTGCAACCCGAGAGTTTCCATGCCGAGCCGGGCTTTGCGTAAGTCCCCTCAAAGTGGTCATGAAATTCACGCTCGAGGTCGCTCCATCAGCTGATGAAGCCTTCCCCCAGGTGGTTTAGCCAGGTCCTAGCTGAGTCCACGAGGAAGAGCGGTAGGTGTTTTATCATGAAGTCTGGATCTGATGCAAACGCAGCTTTCATGGCTAGCCGGTAGTTTACGAGCCAGGTCTCTGGGTTAGTCTGTCCGTCGTACTTCTCGACATGGCTTGGAGGACGAAACTTCTTGGGCGTAGGTGCCGCCTGAATTCTGCTCCCGAAGCGACCGAACCAACCCAATCCGAGGAGTAGTCTGTCCCCGGGGGCGTCCTATCCTGCGTGTACCTCGTGTTTCTCCCGGCCGGTGAGCGGTCATGCTTGTTATCCCGGTAGGAGCTATGCCCGTTGCTGCCACCATGCTCGCGGTTGCGGGCTTTTGCTCTCGCACCTTCGTGCGTCGATGGTGGGCAAACATCTCTGCCACTGCCCACTTGATCGTGGACGGAGTGCTGGTGATACTCTCGTGGCTGGTGTCCGCCACTGCACTTTCTTGGTGGGTTTTGAGCCCTCGGTTGCTGACGTCCGGAGCTTCTGACATCCTTCTTCTAATGATGGCTGTGGTATATCCGCTGCTTCTCGTAGGGCCTCGGCCAAGTTTTGGCCGGCTCTCAATCGAGGGCGGCCTTCTCCAACGCACTCAAAATAGCTGGCCAATGGGGTATTTATAAGCCCCCAAAGAAACTAGCCATTGGGCAAAGGCAGTTGCTGTGTGCATACTCACCGAACTAATCCGGTGGATGTCCCGACCTAGTTGTTAACTAGCTGTTAGACACTTCGGCAATGCATGGTCCGATGTCCATCACTGTACTAATCTTGTGGCTGTTTTTCGCCCCTGGAACCTTACCCGTGGCGAACGCTTTTCCTGTGCTTGTTCACGATGAATACCGGACTAATCCGATGACTGTTACTGGCATGTTGACGCTTGGTCCGGTGCTGGCATCTTCTGAGCCCCGGACTAACCCGGTGATACTATGAAACCCTAGCTTGCATCCCTGTTGACGGCTTTGTTCGGTGGTGCCCTCTGATGGGCACCGGACTAATCAGGCGCTGCTGAAACAGCATCAGTACGATCTTGTTTCTTCACGGTCTTCGCGTCCAGGTCACTTCCACCTTGTATCTTGGACTTCTAGCACAACTTATAGGTCTTCAACATGTCTTCTAGTGTCTTGCTTAAAGTGTTGATCATCTGGATATCACAACTTTGTCTAAGTCCACATCCACCTGCTTGTATTCTTTTGAACTATATCTTGTATACTAGCAAACAATATTAATCCAAATTCTCATGTTATCCATCAGACATTAAAATCAAACTTAGTGGCCCAAAGGGTCGATTTTCCTTACAACCTTTTTTACTATTTGTGACTATTTCAACCACCGGCTAATTATTATCATACTTTCTAGAGGAATCGTCATAAATCAATGATTTATTACTGTGTGTTGTCGTAGGAAACACGTCGTGGAAGGGTATATTTGTTGTAGTGCACTTGCTCCTGAATAGTTGAATAGTATGAAAGCTCTTATAATTGTGCCATTTGTAATAATGACTTGAATCTAATTAACCCTAAATTTATAAGTTGACGCATCATATATAGTTGCTTCGTCATTGTTTGAAATGGGCTTAAAGGATTGAGGTTTAATTTTTACCGACATTATTAACTGCCTAAGTTGTAGTGTCTCAATCTGCTACTTATTAGTGTGTGTCGATTACGCTTGGAGAAAATGTGTCTCAATCTTACATCGTGGCAGACAGAGACAAATAACAAATTACAAAAGTAACAATTTACTTATGGTTGGTTGTGCAAGAGTGTTGCCTGAAATCATCTTAAAATCTAAACATTTGAAATGATCTAAAAAATTCGGGCACTTGAGATATAGAAGAAGTGAAACAATAATTGTTACCGTACAACATATGACTTCTTGCAAATTAAGCAAAATAGTAGAACTCCAGTGGAGAAAAAGTCCACGGGTTCTATATATCTCCTACTGTGCACTATGCAGAGCAAGATGAAACTATAGGTCCAAGACTACAGGTGTTCTCGCCAGCTGGCAGACGGGGCGCGCAACACAAGCACGCCTCCGCAACTACGCAACATGTACATGCACAACAGCACAAGTCCATAGTAACAGTAATTACTCGGCGGCGGCGGTGTCGACGGTTTCGACAGCCACAACCTTGGCGGTCCCGAACCAGGCTAGCCCTGTCGCCGCCGGAACAAGAGCCTTTCTCGCCGTGGCCGGACGGACACGGCCATCACTGTTCTTGTCCTTGACGTCAAGTGCGGCTGGGTCGCAAGTACCAACGACGGCACTCTTAGCAGCAGGAACGGTACCAACAGCGTCGTCTTTCTTGCAGCTGTGATCAAGGGCAGCGCAATGCTCCTTCTCGACTGGTTTAGAACTGCAAGGTACCAGGTCTCTCGGAGGCAAGAAGCACTCCGTGGACAGGCCCATGATGTTGAAGTCGACCTCCTCGATGCTCCACGTTTCCTCCATGCACGTGCACGTCCTCTTGCCGAGCACGTGGGCCTCGGAGCCGCCGTCGTCTTGGTCGTTGGCGCTGCTGCCGAAACGGGACAGCGAAACGACGGTGCGGCCGGCGTGCGCAACGTTGATGCCGTCGACGGCGCGGTAGTCGCCGATTGCCGACTCCATTGAGGTCTCCCAGTATGCGGTCTCGGCCGACGACCCGCCCTGCATGCGTATGCGCAGCAGGTGGCTGTCCTCGAGGCGGACCAGTAGCCCCGTCCTCTGGCTGAAGTATCCCCACACGGCGTGCCTGACGACCTCGACGTCGGCGCTGCTCCGGGAGCGTAGAGCTAAGGGGTCGGCGTCGACGCGGAGCACGAAGCAGTCGTCGCCGTCGATGCTCTTCTCGCCGACCCACGTGGCTGTCGAGAAGAGGTTTGCCGTTGATTTCGGATCAAGACCCTGCGTGCATCACATGCCATCGACGAGTTAATTACGGTGTACTCGTAGTCGTGGGAGAGAGAAAAGGCACATGGACGCACGTTCGAGTTGAACGCGAATCTTCTGTGCGCAGTGCGTATTGAAACTACGGTACATTACTCTACATTTGATAGCGAGGATTATGAATTTATGATTTCGATGCAAGATGCCACGAAAAATGATGCAATTGATAGATACCTGGACGCATCGACGGAGAGGTCTCGGGGATCCCCGTGAAGCGTGGGCCTGCTGCCAGGTCGTCTGGCGCCAGGCGACTTTGCCGTCGCTCCCGGCGCTCATCTTGGTGCCGCCGGCCACTACCATTTCCACGCACCACATCTCCGGCCTCTTCTGCCACACCACGAAGCCACCGGCAATCTCGCCGCCGCCGTGGACCAAGCCCATACCAGCCTTGGCTAATTTCTGCCCCTTGGTTGTCCTCATCAGTACCTTCCCCACCGCGTACATGCTCGTCGCCGCGCTCAGCGCCGGCTCGCCTCCAGACGCCGCGACGTACTGCTCCACGATGTACTTCGCCTTCGACACCTCCTGGAAAAATCAAAATGTTTCTTATTAGCCACCACGATCAGGATCAACATGTTGATATATTCAACGGAACCGATCGTCCAATTTGGTAGCTAATTAACATTACATACAAGGGGCTCCTCCTTGATGTCCTCTCCGGCCATGGCTTTCCTCGCCTCCACGGGCTGCGGAACCAGCGGCGCACCGATCACCCCGAGCATGAGCTGCACATCCGCCTGCGAAGGCGGCGCGCCATATTGTCGGTGGCGTTGATCCATGCGCGACTGCACCCATGCCTTTACCGTGCGTCGCCGGCGCTGGCCGTGGCCAGACGACGGCTCCTGGTGGAGCTCCGGGACAGGCACCTCGAGCACTGTGTCGAGGCCATCCTCCCGGTCGAGGTTGGCGCACATCTTCCGCATGGTGAACTACACTGAATCAACAATCTCCTAGCTAGCCGCACTGCGCACGACTTGTGACTGGTTAATGGAACAATGGAAGAGGGAGCTGTGCTGTCCAGGAGAATGAGCCCTGCTGGCGATCATATATATGGATGGATGGCCAGACCGTGGATGTGGCTCCACGTTCTCACCCCTTTCGTTCGTTTGGCCGGTTTCCACCCAATCACATTATTTTATGGTTTATTAAGATAGCCCATTTTGCCAGGGACCAACAGTATTTGTTTTATAACAAAACAAAACATCAAATGATAATGGCCTAGTGCGTGTGATGGACCCGCAATGATTCGCAAGCATTCTGAACTCCAAATAACATGCCGATGTTTCAATGTTTCTTCGTGGAGGCAACTTGTAGGGTCAAATGGTGGAACGGCGCTGGGACATTCAGCGTGACAGATGGATCGACGTGCTGCAAAACGACAACCCGACAGCGACGAAAAATGTAGCGGCGAATCTGCACTCATGTGCACCGGCAACAACAATTCAATGTACCTTCCCGAAATGATTTTGATTTCATTGTTAGCTAGCCCGACAATGAAATAAAACGGGAGATTGCGAAGGATCGGCGCTGATTTGGGAACCCAACAATGTGTTTGATTCCTTATTGTCTAGGAGTATAAGGATAATCCATATATATATGATCTGATCACAAATTGTTTTGGTCCATGCTCCATGGTGGTCGTCGATATAACCGACCTGCATTACATGCGTTTAAATCTTGGTGGATCATATACATCAGCATATTCTATTTCCATAACAGCAAAGCGCCCATTATTAATCCAGCTCGAACATAACCTGATCAGGTATTAAACAAGGTATTAGTACTCCCTCCCTCTGTCCCTGTATAAATAAATTTCTAGAGTTATTTTAAGTCAAACTTTTTAAACTTTGACTGAGTTTCTTGAAAAAAATGTTAAGACTTATGGTATCAAATTAGTATCATTAGATTTATTATACAATATATTTTCATGAGGTACTCATTTTATGACCTAGATGTAGTTACTCTATTCTATAAAGTTAGTCAAACTTAAAAAGTTTGACTGGGACGGATTCTAGAAATTGATTTATTTGGAGACGTTCGGAGTGCTGATAAGCCATCAATGTTACAATGCTGGTGCACGTCTGTGAGGCTAGGACTGATGATGTTTATTTGTATAAGATAAGAATCTCTGCAATGGATGGCGCAGCAACGATTTTAAATACCGACTCTAAAAATTGATCTTGAGGCTTAATTATATGGCTCATTAGTATGGATAGTTTGGGTGAAAGGTTAGACTATGGTTCGCATGTACTCCCTCACCCTATAATACAATGTACTCCAATAATTTTAAGACAACTTAAAGTGACACTCAAATGATATATGTACCCATCACTACTCGAAACTGGCAATTTGCCGAGTGCCTGCGGCACTTGGCAAAGTCCGAAATACACTCGGTAAAGGCTTTGCCGAGTGCTGCACTCGGCAAAGAGCAGTCGGCAAAGAATCTGTCGGCAAAGGTTTCATTGCCGAGTGCCACATATCGGGCACTCGGTAAAGTTTTTGCCGAGTGTCACGTCAGCACTCGGCAAAAAAAAACCGACGTCAACTCTGACGGCCTCTTTGCCGAGTGCCACCTCAGCGGTACTCGGCAAAGAATTTTTTCTTTTTTTTAAAAAAAAAATTCTTTGCCGAGTGCCATACTCTTGCACTCGGCAAAGAAATTTTTTCTTTTTTTAAAAAAAAAATCTTTGCCGAGTGCCATGGCTCTGGCACTCGACAAAGCTAGGAAAATTAGGTCTTTGCTTCCCAGCTTTACCGAGTGCCATGGTCACGGCACTCGGCAAAGCCCTCTTTGCCGAGTGTGGCACAAGGCAAAGAGAGAAAAAATGCTATTTTTTTGTTTTTTGCTTTCCATCAGCGCAAACAAAGATATCACATATATATCAACACAAAGCACAGAATATATCACATACACATCCATATTCTATCACATACACATCCATAACCCATCACATACACATCCACCATCCATAATACAGCACATACAAATCCATTGTCCATAATCCATCATACATTCGCATCATCCATGACAATATCCATCACAATATATATATGTCTCTAATAGTAGTCCAACATAAGGCTAAGTCTAACATAAGTCCAAGCAACATAAAAAGAAACAAATAAACGGTACCTACTGCCAGCCTCCCCACCCGGAGTGTGAACTGCCACCTTAAGGAGGGTCAGTTGTCCACCCAGCCTGTGGAGAAGGGCCACCTTGAGGAGCCGGGTTCGAACCCGTCGACTGTTGCTGCACAAAGGAGAAGCGACTTCATGAGTATCTACAGGAGGGCCGCACAAGCTAAAGGAATAAACAACCATATATACTCACCGAAGTCCTACAGGAGAAGGAGGAGCCACAACTAGAGCGAGCAGCGACTGGGGCACAACCACACATGGCAAGGTCTGAAGGCTCGCCATGGAGCTGAACATGTCCTGCAGCCTCCGCGTCTTGGCCGCCCTCTGGGCTTGTACAGCCTCCATCTTCAGCCGATGGGCCTTCGCCTGGGCCGCCTGCTGGGCCTCCAACCTCCGCAAGTCGGCCTGCAACATTCCACCCGCAATGTTTAAACAATGCAAAGGCAAGGTAGATGTGTAAAAGCAATAAATGACGAATAAAACAGTACTAACCTAGAGTTCCGCCATCTGCTGCTGTGAGCTCTGCTGCCGAGAGCGTATGGGGAGGGAGGAGCTCGTGCTCCTTGCTCGAATCTCGGCGAGGTTGGGAACAGAGGCGGAGTCGACTGTGCTGTCCGCCATCCAGTACCGGTCGTGCTGCTTCCCTCCTCCCAGCCTCATCAGGAGGTCTGTGTCTAGGGGCTAGGTTGCCAGATCGAAGTCCTCCCCATGGCGCTCGTGGGCCGCCGAGGTGTACTCGCTAAGCTTGCTGTGGACGCTCGTGCTGGTGTACACCTCAGGCCCGTCCGCCGGGTTGTAGGTGACTTCCGAGGCTGTCGCCTTGCCCTTGTGTGCCAGGGCGTACGCCATGAACTCGTTGCATTCCTGGCCTTGGTGCGCCTAGGACTACGAGGAAAACACAAAGATGATTACAAGTAATGAGAATTGAGCGTTAGAATAAATAAATAAAGATGAAAACACAAAGAAGATTACCCATGTCTGGGCGTACGTGTTAAGGCTCCGGTTGCCTTGGTGGTGTGGAGCCCCACCCATCTGCAGGCGGCAGTCCCGACGGATGTTGTGCTTCTCCGCCCACTCCTCCGAGAGCCACCTGTCCACAATGGCCTCCCAGCAGAGGCGGTGCCTGGCGCACCAATCAGAACATTGCTCCATGCCATCAAGTTATTGATATGTCAGAAGATGAAATGAAGCCTACCTATTCTTCATGGAAGGAGTCAGTATTAAAGTTTCATACTTACCAAGAGGTACTGCTCCTTGGTGAGCGTCTTGGTCCTGGCATCGGCCTTCCTCACCACCTGACCAAGGATGTCAGCGCTGTAGTTGATGATGTACTGGAGTCACGTCTCATGGTATAGGTCCGAGAGTCAGAACCTAAAGACCTTGTCCTGCACTCGCACCGCCCGGTCCTCAAACCCTTCGTCGCACCTGAAGAAGTCCTGCATACAGACATCATGTATCCTTTCATTATTTCAAGAACGACCAATGAATGCGTAGTATTGACCAATTTAGTGCGATGAAGACTCACCCAGAACTCAGCCTTGATCCGCGCCGCAACGGTGCCAAACTCACTGTCCTTGGCGGCGTAGAAGTGGTCCCACATCCAGGGCGGCGAAGTCACCGAGGCGTAGGTGACCATGCCAGGGTAGTGCTGCTGAATCAGAAGGCCCAGGGTGCCATTGATGTGCTGGCCTGTTCCGGACACAACTTCCCAGTTGCTGCAAAGAGTCATTAAGAAGAATTGTTAGTCTTCAGTTCGATTTTCAACATGTCATATGAAATAGTAGTGAAATAATACTTGTCGCCGCTCGGTCGAATCACCGGGCGCCGGTGAAGTGGGATCGGCCACGCCAGGAGCTGCGAGGGCCTATGCAAGTAGACTCCCAACGAGGTAGAGCCAGAGGCAGTGCTAGTGGAACCCCCTGCTGTCACTATCGCCACCTCCCCATGGTCCGACGAGTTAGAGGAAGTGCCACCCCTCCTATGTGCAGGCCCACCGCCTGGTCATCCTCGTCCACCGACGGGGTAGCAGCCGGCTGCACCCTCGTCCTCCTCGTCGGCGGCTACGGCAAGGGGTCCTCCTCAGCATGGGGTGGTGAGCGCTCCCTCATGTAGAGGGAGTTGACCCCCCGACGGGCCTGCCTTCCGCCCGGCATTTTGTCGAGTGCCTGCAATTTCAAAGAGTAAACCAATTAGCACAGTTAAATTACAAGTACTTATAAAGAGATGTAAAATAAACGAAACATAATTGCAATAATAATAATAATAATAATAATATAGTATTACATGAATTAGAAATATTCTTCATGATTGGCAGCGGCTGGATCATAGGTGTCGTCATCACTATCAATATTGTCGAGTAAATCGGGCTCATCTCCATCATTGTCATCATTGTCATCGCCTAACTGTAATCGCTCAAGCATTTGTAAGTCCTTAGCATTTTGCACCTCTTCTCCGTCGTCCTCATCTCCATCATCCTGATCAATGTCATTGTCTACTTCCATGCCCATCAGCGAAAACATGTCTATGTCAAACCTCCCTTCTAGCCCCTCTGGTTGATAGAACTCCCATGTGTTTGGGTCAATGTTGTAATCCTCATCGTTTGGGACAGGCAGTTTACCGTGCGGCGATACTAACTGCACAAGGTACCAACCGATAAGATTGGGGTCTTTTTGGCATGCCCATGGGAGATAATAAACTTGTGTGGCCTGTTGATCCACAATATAGACATCCTCTCCTTGATAGACAGAATCCTATCGAATTTCGACTTGTCCAATCTCAGGGGCTATTCTCGTGACATTAGGATCGAACCAATGGCATTTGAATACGACTTGATTAGGAGCTTTGCGACACTCAAAATTGAGCTCGTATATTTCTTCTACTATGCTGTAGTACTCGTGCTCATCGGTGCTGGGCGTACAAACTCCGGTATTCGTGGTTTTCCGATTGGGCCGACTCCGCTCGTAGTTTCTTGTGTGAAAGCGATAGCCATTCACATCATAAACGGTGAATGAGTTCACCTTGTAGGCGAAGCCTTTGGTGAGCCCTTTCAACTCAGCATCCATTTCTGCATCCTTGCGGGCCTGCAAGGTGAGGCCGGAAAGATCGTTACATTACTCGCTCGTAGAAGCAAAGTGGGATGTCAAAGATTGAACGAGGTAAATTGGACGGTGCCTTCGTATCGAACCAGGATATGAAATCGGGCACACCATCTTTGAGAAGACTATCTTCTTCTTGAGGGGAAGGATCCCTATTCCCTCTCCAGTATTTATTCAGAAATTTCCTGAAAAAACAAGAGATAAGTGGGTTCAATAGATGGAGGATAGTGACAAGGGCGTATGTAACAAGCTCATTGAGAACTTACTGCCCATAAGGCTTGACTTCATCAAGGTTCAACAACACATACAGCATGATAGTGCACCACTCATCATGCCGCAAGGTCTTGGTGCCCGATGCGCTTGCCTTTCTGAGTTGCCCTTTGAAAAGGCTGAGGTTCGATGAACTCTCATCCGCGTTGTAACGAGGGGGACGATTGTGCACGCTGGGAAGGCCATCCTTATAGTATGCCGTTGTGAAGTTTGACACCTCCTCCAGAATGAATGCCTTTGCCACAGAAGCCTCAATTTTGGCTTTATTTCTACACTTTTTCTGAAGAATCTTTAGAAATCTCTCAATTGTATAGCACCAATGGGCCTGCATGGGCCCCCCATTCGTGCCTCATATGGTAGGTGCAAAATCAGATGCTGCATCTCCAGGAAGAAGCCGGGTGGGAAGATCTTCTCCAACTTGCAGAGCAACACAGGTGCTACTTTCTCCAAGTCATCAATCATGTCCCGAGATAACTCCTTGGCACAAAGCTGGCGGAAGAAATAGCTCAACTCTGCCAGCACGCGCCACACATGCTTAGGGACGTATCCCCGGGTCATCGCAGGAAGGAGCCGCTCAATCCATATGTGGTAGTTATGACTCTTCATCCCTAAGACTCGCATAGTGGATAAGTTCACTCCCCTACTCAAATTCGCCGCATGCCCATCAGGGAACATTAACGTCTGGATCCACTGCAGTACTTCCTTCCTTTGGTCCTTTTTCAAGACGAAATCGACCGGAGTCCTTCTCCATTTCTTGCCGGGCGCGGGAGGCTTCATCACTTGCTTTGGCCTATCGCACATCATTGCTAGGTCTAGTCTAGCCTTAATGTTGTCCTTTGACTTATCAGGAATGTCCATGAGTGTTGCAAAACGTGCCTCGGCGATATTCTTTTCTGTGTGCATTACGTCAATGTTGTGTGGAACAAGAAGGTCATTGAAATAGGGGAGCCTAGTCAAGCCCGATTTATGAGTCCACTGGTGTTCCTCACCATATCCAATAAAACCACCTTTCTCTTTATCATCTTTGAGAGCCTCTATCTCAGCATGGACCTCGACACCGGTCATCATTTGAGGTGCAGGGTCGGTGACTTGAACCCCTTTCCTGAAGTTCTTGATGTCTCATCTGAATGGATGGTCAAGAGGGAGGAATTGACGATGTTGGTCAAACGAAGAAAACTTGCCACCCCTCTTCAGCCAAGTGAACCTCATAGCTATCTTGCATATTGGGCATGGGAACTTCCCGTGAACACACCATGCGTAGAATATGCCATATGCCAGGAAGTCATGCAGGGAGTAGTGGTACCACACATGCATTGTGAAGTTCTTCTTTGTAGCTCGGTCGTATGTCAGTACCCCCTTTTCCCAAGCAAGGATCAATTCATCAATGAGAGGCTCCATGAACAAACCCATCTTGTTCCCTAGGTGTCCAGGAATTATCAGAGACAAGAATACGTTCTTGGGTTGAAACATGACGCTGGGGGAGATTGAGGGGGACAATGAACATGGGCCAACAAATGTACGGGGCCGCCAACAATCCATAGGGGTTGAACCCATTTGTTGCCAGCGCTACACGTACATTCCGAGCCTCCTCAGCTTTACCATGATGTATGCCATCGAAATGGGTCCATGCATCGCCATCCGATGGGTGTACCATCTTGTCAGCATTGTATCTTTTGCCATGTTTGTGCCATGTCATCTGTTTCGCGGACTCCTCTGTCATGTACAGCCGTTGGATCCTCGGTATGACAAGAAGGTACCATAGGACCTTCCTGGGGATACCAAACTGTTCCTTCTTGCCATCACTAGTGTCAACCTCCAGATACCTAGAGGATTTGCACTTTGGACAGCGCGTTGCTTTCTCGTGATCTTTCCTAAATAGGACGCAACCATTTGGACAAGCATGGATGTGCTAATACGGCATCTTAAGGGCATGAAGAAGTTTCTATGACTCGTACAAGTTCTTCGGCAGAATGTGACCCTCCGGAAGCAGGGATCCAACAACTGCCAACATACCATCAAAGTTGTCTCAACTCATGCTACACTACGACTTGAACGCCATTAGGCGTCCAATGGCATCCAGTTGTGAAACCATTGTCTTTTCGTGAAGGGGCTTCTGTGCCGAAGACAGCATATCGTAGTTTCGAGCTTGTTGTCACGTACGATGCTCGCAAACCAGGACATGTGGAGATCACATGTGGAGATGTTCTGGTTTGTGAGCATCGTAGATGTCCTAGTTTGTGAGCATCGTTCGTGACAACGTGCTCGAAACTTTTTTAAATTTTTCCACGGGATACGCATACGATATGGCGACAACTCGACAAGTTTCATGATTTTTGGAATTCGTTCGCATTTTATACAATTAAAAAACCACTCCCACGCAAGTTGGCGGCGTTGCCCCGTGAGCACGTTGATCGAAATTTCGAGATAGTTCCAGGATTTAGCCTAAATTTACACTAAGAAACAAGGATAACATTTTTTGAACGAATGTAATCCATTATTCGATGCACCTGCAGTTTAAACTTACATTTTCTGGAAAAATTCAACAAAACAAAATAAACTATAGAAATATGCCAAAAGGCAATGAAAATGTCCCAAATTTAAACATGTTGTTTGTGGTAGTGTACTAAAGCTTCAAAAAATTGGTGGCAAAAAACAAAAAAAAAATATTTTGCCGAGTGCCAAGTTTTGGCACTCGGCAAAATAAATTCTTTGCCGAGTGCCAAACGGGGGGCACTCGGCAAAGAAGACGCCGCTGGATGCCGTTAAGCCCTACCAATCTTTGCTGAGTGTCTGCCTTTGCCGAGTGCCAGCCACTCGGCAAAGACAGCCTTTGCCGAGTGCAGGTCTTTGCCGAGTGCCAGGCACTCGGCAAAGGCATCTTTGCCGAGTGTCATATTTTACCGAGTGTGGCGCTTGGTAAAGCAGGTCTTTGCCGAGTGCCCGAAATTTGACACTCAGTAAAGATTTTTGCACTCGGCAAATCACGTGTTTCCCGTAGTGCATAGATTAAACCCAATTAAAGAGTTTCTCCCAAGATTATGGTTTTCTTTTAACAAATTCTTTCCAATATCTAACTATGAGCACCACATAGAGACGGGTCATGTCTACATACCATGAGACAGAATTGTAGCTCTCGACGTGATATACAACATTGTAGTTGACAAGTTTTTTTTTTTGAAACTGTTTAGAGGCCCAAAATATTGTTTTATGTTTATGGATTTTGAAATTTAAAATTTAATTTTTTTGAAAAACCTCGGATGTTGACATGATTTATACGGAAATTGTTCTTAGCAACACAATCTACATCTTTATAGTTGAATTTTTTTTATTTGAACTCTTTTAGAATCACAAATATGTGTTTTAAGTTTATAGATTTGAATTTTAAAATTTATAATTTCTAAATGAACTTGAATGTTCACATAGTTAATGCCAAAGTTGTAAGGGCTGACCTTATCTACGTGTTCATTGTTCATAAGTTTTTTTTTTATCGAATCAGCAGGGGAATCCTTACCTATTTTTTTTCTTTTTTCAATTAAATGAAAGAATGTTATGTATAGTGAGCAAACGAGAGCGAAAAGAAAAATACAAGGCAACTAGGCCCAAAATAAAAAACTCTCAAATTACATATATAGCTGTCTCTCCAAGAACCAATGGATGCTTGCCTAGCCGGCTTGGCCTTGGTACATACCAGGCCAAGTTCATTCTTGAAGTGTCTCTTCCATTCATTGATATCAACTCTTCCTTTGTCAAAGATGACACCGTTTCTTGTACACTAGATTACCCGACACCCTGTTATAAGAATTCCCCTAAATACGGCACTATCAAAATCAGCTTTGGCTTGTAGAATCATGTCAAGGGGGCTGAGGCTCAAATTCCAATTTATTGGTATGGTCAACCAGCAATCACAGCTGAAAGAACACTCAAAGAAAAGACGAAAGCTAGTTTCTTCACACCCTGAGTTGCAGAGCACACAACTATAGTCATCCAGTTCCATATTCTTTCTTCTCAAAAGGTTCCTTGTATTCAATCTATCCCTTAGAAGCAGCACCAGAAGAAAAACTATGTTTTCCAAGATTACTTGAGGCCCAGAGCCATTTGAATAGAGGAGAAGCTGCAGTGACACCAATTAGGATATTGTAGGCCTTCTTGCTACTGTACTTTGATGAACCCCATGAGTAGCTCCAGATGTCTTTCACATTATCATCCCAATTTCTATCCTGTAAGAGGGAGTCAACAACCTGTAACTAATCTGCAGCTTCAGTGGACAATGGCAGGCTAAGGGTTCTTTCAACATCTTGATCTAGGAAGAATCTGATTGAGCGCTTGGGCTTCCTAGTGAAGGAATACAGCTGAGGAAATTTCTCCTTGAGTGGTCGGTCTGTCCAGGAGTCTGACCAAAACAAGACAGTGTTACCTTTACTGGGAAAGCAGATGCCATTTCTTGAAAATTTTCAAAGAGCTTGAGTATATGTTTCCACCAGAAGGACCCAACAGGACTTGTAGCCTATGGTGGAGTTTGTGAATTAGAGTAGAATTTGTTCCAAGTTAAGCTCACCCATGGAACATCTGTACAATGATAAAACTTATCTAGGAATTTCATTAGGAGGGCTTCATTCTGACTTTTGATATCAATTATGGCCAACCCTCCCTGGATCTTTGGTTTACAGGTTGTCTCCCATGCAGCAAGACAAGATCCCTTCCTGTTAATGTCACCTTTGCTCCATAAACAATGTTTTCTGAAAACGTCAATCTGTTGATCACATGAGGTGGGAGTTTGAGACTGCACATGTAGAATGTTGGAAGTGCAGAGAACACTGAGTTGACTAAAGTTAGTCTTCCATGGTAAGAAAGGAATTTACTAGTGGCTGATAGTCTTCTTTCAATTTTTGATAGCAGTGGTGTGAAATCAAGCACTGAAGGCTTGGTAGTACCCAATGGAAGGCCTAAGTAGGTGAACGGCATACTGCCAACCTTGCAACCAAAGGTATTGGCCAGGTGGGAGGCCCTACTGTTATCCATATTAATTGGCACCAAAAATGATTTACTAAAATTCACATGAAGCCCAGTAGAGTCTAAGAAGGGTCTAAGCAAACCCTTGAGATTAAAGAGCACTCTTGCATCTCCTGGAAGTATGAGCAATGTGTCATTAGCATATTGGACAATTGGGAAATCCCCTTTGAAGTTGTCGCTGATAGGATGCTTAAGAACACCATTCTGCCAGGCTTTGTTGACCACTGTTTGCAAAAGATCAGCAGCAAGTACAAACAGGAGAGGAGAAAGTGGGTCACCTTGTCTCTGAAGGACCGGAAACGGCGACCAGAGGGGGGGTGAATGGGCGCCTCAAATTTCTTTCGAACCACTGTCACAATATCAATCCCTAAAAAGCATACACGATAGACTTGATGACCACGACCCTAGAGAAGGGTGGATACTCCCTCAGAACACAGCGGGTCACCACAAAGCAAACGGAACACAGATCGGAGCCCAAACGAGCAAACTCCCAAAAGAAAACAGCACTGCCCCTGCAAATATCGAACACGTCCGGTATTATATCGGACACGTCCGGTATTTTCAGCAGCAAGCTGACCAAGGGAGAAAAATCCAAAACCTCGTCAAACTATGTCCAAAAAACATGAAATTTTTAACCATAGCTCTTAGACACCAAGGGAAGGTCTCCACCAAATTTCAGCTCAAAACTCCAAAGTTAGAAATATCAGACACGTCCTAGATCATATCGGACGCGTCCGGTATGAGCGAGCAGTTTCTCGGGAAAAATTAAATCAAGCCATAACTTGATCAAATCAACACCAAATGACTTGAAACTTTGCACAAGGGTTCACAATGGAGTAGAAAGGCAACCTCTAAAGGATCATGGCCTGAGACAAACTCTAACTCCGTGAATCGAAGGAATTGAAGAATCCCCAAAAAATAGGTCAAGAACTAAAATTGCCCGGATCTGCGATCTCGTGAGGAATTAGTGGATTTCCTTCGGTGGAAAGCTTCCACTCATGTAATTGATCGATCCAAGGCAACAAGAACAAACCAAAACAATCCCAAAACGAAGAATTGAGAGGGGAAACAAGAGGGGACAAAAGGAGCTCGTGAAGAACACCAAAATCACATCAAGAACACAACTAAATCATGAATCCCGGAGGGCATACGGTGGTTACGGCCACCGATTCCTTCAAAACCAAGTCACAATTTGAGTTGTGGACCTCTCTCATACATGGATGCAAACTAGAGGAAGAAAACCCTAAAGGAGAAAATAAAAACTAGAGGAGGTAAGGGAGATGGGGGCTCCCTCATCCTATTTAACAGGGCTATTACACATTCCCAGTTTTGCCCCTGGATACAAATGAGTTGAACCGCTAAGCCCAAGGGCGTTGTTGTCCAACCTGGTGTAATCTTGATCCGACGACCACCGTGCCTTCTCACCGGTAGCTTCGCTTCGACGCGAACTCCCCGATGCCGCCACGTGCCATCCGTCCCTCCACGGAACCTCCACCCGGGTTTTGAGGCCCAAATCCGTAAACTGTCCATCCGATGGTTTTGAGACCCAAACCATCAAACTGTCCGCGGGTAGCGTGCTCCATACGCGTCCCCTGCCATCCGACGCATGTCACCGCCGTCCTCGACCAGCCGGCCCGCCAAGTCCTCCTAAGCCTCACTCGACTCGCGCGTCCGCCGTCTTGACCCGGTCAACACCGTCACTCCATGTCTTCTTGCACTTGTCGATGTCCCAAGTGTCAGCCACCGCGGCTAGTCACCCGGCCTCTGGGTCCCTCGGTCCAAGCCTCACATCCGTCCTTCACCGCTCTCGGTCTGTCGGCACAGCACGTCCTCCTTGACCTTCACCTCACCGTCGACCACCGTATTCGAGCTCCACACCTGCACAACACAAGCCAAAAGACATGTCGCACACATAGCTTTCGCCATGGTAGGGTTAGTCACCACTCAACCCACTTTATGGATCACATTGACAATCACTCATCACAAAACGAACACACAAGGGTACTTGTCAACCTTGTGTTTGCAATCTCCCCCTTGATGAGTGCATTGTCAACACCAATACACGAACAACTTGAGCAAAAGAAAAAGAAGAAGAGAAAAGAAAGAACTCACCCAAATGACCGAAAACCAAGAACCAGGTCATTTGAAAATGAGCAAAACTTGGTCCCCAAAGACATGGGCAACGGCTCGATGCAACCAAGTAAAACAAAGCTAGCCCTCAAGAAGAGGCAACGGGCTCAACACCACTAGCAAAGCTTGAAAAGCCGAAAACCTGCTAGACCCTCCAGAAGAGGCAAAGGCTCAACACAGAAGAGGCAAAGGCTCAAACCAGAAGAAGCAAAGGCTCAACACATCTAGCAAAATACCTTAAATACAACTCCCCCTGAACAAGTGCAATCTCTCTCAAATGAATGCATATCTCTCAACTTTAGGTAAAATTGGAAGTTTCTCCCCCTTTTTTGAATATTTCTCCCCTTGTGTCCCCTTGTGACATTGTGAGTGTGGAAACTTCTCCCCCTTGTTGACACATGCACTTATCAAGCTAGAGCCCAAGAATTGCAACTCCCCCTCAAAACAAGCTATGAATGCAGAAATGCACGAATGCAGAAGCTTCAAGATTATAGCAAGTAGATTGAAAGAATGCTCTAGTGGATCCTTTCATGTATATATAGCAACACATACAAGTGCTAGCAAATGCTCAAGGTGACCAAATGAGACGAATATGACATTTAAGCAAGTCTGATCAAGTTTGAGCAATTTTAAAAGAGGGTTCACCACCAAAGGAGCACATAGCAAAAATAGACAGGAGATCGACCTTGTGCTACACATGTATGCAAAGTGAACTACCCCAAACAAAGTTCACACATCATGTCAAGAGACAAACTGGTGGTTTGATCAAATTTTAGACACCAATTGAAATTTATCAGAGTTATGCAGCTTATTACCAAAGTTTGTTAGACAAGTGTGTGCGGGAGGTTATCTATGCCATCAAAACCTGACTTAGCGACCATGTCAAGCCTATGCCAAAGGCAATCAGAAGCTTAAGACAATGATCTCGGTATCCATTACAGAGCTCAAGTTCACCAATAAGTGTAATTTGGAGCTGTCTCGATACTCTGACATAGGATAGTACAGACCCATCCTGATCTTTTCAAATCACTGAGTTTGATTTTCAAGTTTTAGCACAAATTCAAGTTTCTCAAGCAAGTGTGTAACTCAAAGTATGAGCCGTAGCAACTAAGCATATACATGAAGCAAGAAAAAGATCTCGACACATTCTACACATGCTAGTGCCACAAGTAGTGGTGAACACATTTCATGTTTCAACAAGTTTTAATCAAGTTCACAGTTTTGAAAACAAGCTTAGCTCATAACATGCATCAATTGATCAAAAGGAGCCTAAGCCAAAAGCACATCATGTATATCCATAACATCCCCAACAAGAGCATAGTGTCAATCTAGCTACTATAAGGATGAAGCTCAGGATGCAATATGATACATGATGATATGATATGCAAGTATGATATAAACACAAAGGCTAAACTTCAAAGAGAAGCAAAACTAGAATACAACAACCAAAGTTTCCCTCCTCTAAAAAGGGAAACAAACTCCAAGCTCCCCTCGCAAGCGAGCAAACTAGGCTTGGTCAAGTGGTTTGGTGAAGATATCTGCGAGCTGGTTTTGGGTATCAATGTGGTGCAGATCGATATCACCTTTCTCATAGTGGTCATGCAAGAAGTGAAAGCGAACTTCTATGTGCTTTGTCTTTGAGTGAAGGACTGGGTTTTTTGCTACACTTATGGCACTGGTGTTGTCACAAAACAAAGGCACTCGCCTAAACTCTAACCCAAAGTCTCTCAGAGTAGCTATCATCCAAAGCAATTGGGAACAACAAGCAGCAGCAGCAACATACTCAGCTTTTGTGGTGGATTGGGCAACGCTAGACTGCTTGCGAGAAGACCAAGACACAAGAGAAGATCCAAGAAACTGACAAGTCCCCGAAGTGGACTTCCTCTCAACACGACAACCAGCATAATCCGCATCAGAATACCCGCAAAGAGAAAGAGAGGAGGAGGCTAAAAACCAAAGACCAAACTCGGGTGTGAAACGAAGGTACCTGAGGATCCGCTTGATGGCTTGACGATGAGACGTGCGCGGCGAAGACTGAAAGCGTGCGCACAAGCAGACTGCAAACTGGAATTCCGGTCTCATCGCCGTTAGATACAGTAGGGACCCGATCATGCTTCGGTATTCCTTTTGGTCCACGCCTTCTCCCTCCTTGTCCTCATCCAGGGCCGTCATGGTTGACATAGGCGTCGAAAGAGGCTTGGCCTCACCCATATCAAATTTCTTGAGCACGTCCTTGGTGTACTTGCCTTGGTGCACGAACGTCCCCTCATGAGTTTGCTTGATTTGCAGCCCGAGGAAGAAAGTCAATTCGCCCATCATGCTCATCTCAAATTCCCTGCTCATAGTATCTGAAAACTTGGCAACAAGAGCATGAGAAGAGCCACCAAAGATTATATCATCCACGTATATCTGAACCAAAAAGGATGTCTGTGCCTTGCTTGAGGAGGAACAAAGTCTTATCTACGGAACCCATCCTAAAACCCTTATCAAGCAAGAAAGCTTTCAAACGCTCATACCAGGCTCTCGGGGTTTGTTTCAAACCATACAAGGCTTTGTGGAGTTTAAAAACATGGTTGGGGTACTTTGGATTTTCAAAGCCAGGGGGTTGCCTCACATAAACCTCTTCCTCTATGTACCCATTCAAGAAGGCACTCTTCACATCCATCTGATACAGCTTGAACCCTTTCAAAGCTGCAAATGCTAAAAGAATCCTAATGGCTTCTAGACGGGCAATAGGAGCAAAGGTTTCTTCATAGTCTATTCCCTCTTTTTGGCAAAAACCCTGAGCCACTAATCTCGCCTTGTTTCTCACCACCACCCCATCCTCACTCTACTTGTTCTTATAAACCCACTTTGTACCTATGGGGTGGCACTCTGGTGGAGGTGGAACTAAAACCCACACTTGGTTCCGCTCAAAGTTCTCTAACTCCTAGTGCATAGCATTAACCCAATCGGCATTAGATAGTGCATGTCCAATATCTCGAGGCTCAAAAGAAGCTATGAAAGCAGAATGAGCAAAATGGGAAATATGATAAGACTTGTAACGCATTACCCTTTCGTCGATGTCGCCGATCATGGTCTGAGGAGGATGGCGTCGCTAGATATGTCGAGGTGCACCCAAAGACGAAGTCGCCTCCCCCTCATCCACAGTTGGGGCCTCCTTAGTCGATTGAGGAAGCGGCTCGCACGGACCCCATGAAGTAGAGGTGGAGGGCTCGAGGCCGTGAGCCGAAGTGGTCGAAGCTGGCTCGATCGGGGTAGCCGGTTAAGATGGCTTGGGATCATCCCAATCGACGTCATCGTAATCCTCAATGAAAATGCTATCACCCATCTCTTCATCACCTGCACGTTCAAAGACAGAAATAGAAGAGGGCATGGTTTCGTCGAAGGTGACTTCACAAGTCTCCACGACTCGGTTAGTCTCAAGATTAAGCACACGGTACGCATGTGAATGAGAAGCATAACTGAGAAATATACCATCCGAAGATCTAGATTCAAACTTGTCAAGATTACCTTGCTTAAGAATGAAGCACCTGCAACCAAAGACTCGGAAATGACTCACCTTGGGTGGACGCCCAAACCGCAACTCGTAGGATGTCTTCTTTAAGAAAGCACGAAGAAAAATGCGGTTTGAAACATGGCAGGCGGTGTTGATGGCTTCGGCCTAGTAACGCCTAGGAGTCCTATGCTCATCGAGCATCATCCTGGCCATTTCAACCAAAGTCCGATTTTTGCGCTCAACAACACCATTCTGCTGAGGGACATAGGGCGAAGAAAACTGATGTTCAAGACCCAAGGAAGCACAAAAGGTGTCAAACTGAGAGTTTTTGAACTCAGTGCCATTGTCACTGTGGATAGCTCGTATGGCATTTTTTGGTAACTCAGTTTGCAACCTCAAGATCAAGTCACGAGCATGAGAAAACGCTTTGTCCTTGCCCTCCATGAAAAACACCCAAGAATAGCGAGAAAAATCATCCACGATCACAAGAATGTACCACTTCCCTCCCTCTAACCGAACCCAAGCCAGACCAACAGTGTCCATATGGAGTAGCTCACTGGGTCTCGTGGTCATGACCTGAGTCACTGGAGGATGGGAAGCAACCACCATCTTCCTGTGGCGACAGGGATGGCATACCAGATCCTTCTCAAACTTAAGTTTGGGCAATCCTCGGATAATGTCAAGAGAACTCAACCTCACTAGGAGATCGAAGCTCAAGTGACCAAGTCTCCTATGCCACTTCCACAACTCAGAAGAAGATCCGACAACCAAACAGCGAGAAGAACCGAAAGACTGAGAGAAATTAGCTATGAAAACTCGGCCGAAAGGAACGATCTGACAAACTAGATGTCCCTAAGAATCGAGCACACGAGAAAGTCCAGTCTTAAAGTGCACCTCAAACCCATCTTGAAGGAGTTGCGAAACAGAGAGCAAATTGAAATGCAGGCTTGAAACCAAAGCAATGTCCTTCAAGATCAAAGACTCATTGACCCGAATGGCCCCATGAGACAGCACCTTACCTTTGCTATTGCCCCCAAATGTGATGTACTCCTTGTATTGCATGGGGTTGAGGCTAGAGAACCATTTGGAACTTCCGGTCATGTGGCACGAACAGCTGGAATCAACAAGCCACATGTTCTCCAGGCCTCTACTCTGCATCAATAGAAAGACAGGGGGTGAGCAAATGGCACAACACTGGGGTTAGTGAAATGAGGAGAATACTAGTGTTGAGTCATTTGCCCTAGAAAAGTGTTAGGAAAAACACCATACATGCCATGTCCCATTGGAGAGAAGCGATCACCACGTGGGGGAAAACATGGTCCGCTAGGAGTGTGGGACTGAAAGCCACCATTGTGAGGTCCAGAGTCATATAGATCATGACTTGGGCCACGCCGGGCACGACCACCTCGTGGTCTCGCCACCTGAGGCCTAGCACCTTGAGGCATTTCACCTCTAGGCATAACACTGTGCCTCTGAACAGGCGGTACATGTATGCCATGGGGAGGACGGTACATGTTCTGGTTGTTCAACTCGTACTCGCGCCGCTCATCTCTCTTCCTCCTAAAGCAAAACTCAGCCAAATGACCATCTCTATGGCAATAGTCATAGTGGTACCTCACCTCTCTCTTGGGTGGTGGTTGACTCACTCTCTTGTGGATGTGGTTCACTCTCTAAGGCTTTTTGGCTTTAGGAAGGGGTGCACTAGAGATGTTGGGTAGAGTATCGAGTGAGTTTCGAAAGTGGTTCGGTTTGGGAACCCAAACTTGCTTGGATGGTGGAGCTTTTGGTGGTTCTTCAAACACACCATCTTTGATCATAGGCTTGGTAGGCTCTGGTGGAGGGATCTTGATCAATTGGGGAGTGTTGGTGGGTTTCTCACTTAGGTTCAAACCACTATGTTCACCAACCTTGCCATAGACATACTCACCCTTCCCACCTATAGCAAAGCCTACTCCCGATGAGTTAGTTCCCCGCCTGAACTAGCTCACCATCATGCCCAACTGGGGCTCACTGCACGACACCCAGCTCAAGATGGACCGAAGTTGTGTGTTTTCTTCCTTGGTTCCCATCTTGTCGTGCCTGCAGGACTCAAGCTCCAACACCAAAGCTTCACATCGAACACATGTAGTGGTGGTGCTATCTGAGTTGGCCTTCTCAAGCTCAGCAAGTTTGGCAACCTTCTCTGCCAACTCAGATTGCAAGCCTGAGCAGGACTTGCACGCACCGAGCAACCCAGAACAAGACTTCAGCTCATCACATTCATCAAGCAAAACAGCATACTTGGATTGCAAGTCAGAGAGGTTAGACATGTGTATAGCGCACTCATCGCACTCCTCCTCCTCTGACACCACTACTCCACTCTTGGCAAGCTCCAACTCCTTCAAAGCAACCTCTAGCTAGTCCTTAAACTCTTTTCTCTCATGGGCAGCACGCTTGAGCAACTTATCTTGACTCATCAATGTATCATTCATAGTATCAAGCTCAAGCATAAGTGAGTCAAGTGTGGGCGGTACCTTGTTTTCATCGTTGTCGACGTGACGTCCTTTTTGAGCTTTGCTCCACCGTCAACCGCCATAGTGCAAAACCCACCACGGTTTGCACCGGCGACAAAGCAGAGACTGTTTAGCTTGTCCTCGCGCTTCTTCTCGGACTCATCGTCGGTTGAGGGAGAAGAAGAGTCATCATCGTTGGAGTCGTCGTCGAGGTTGCTGAGGGAGGCGAGGAAGGCGTGTTCTTGAGCTTTGGCCTTCCTGCGGTACGCCTTCTTGATCGCCTCCTTGTCGAAGCCACCCTTGGCCTTGTGCTTGCCGAAGGTGTAGTCGTGCTTATCCTTGCGCTTGCCAGAGTCGTACTTGTTGGTGAAGGGCTTCTTCTTGGGGCAGTGCGCGACAAAGTGGTCCAGATCTCCACATCCATAGCATCCCTCCTTCGGACCACCACTGCGTCGGTGGTTCAAACGGTTGTTGTGAAACCGAGAGAACCGACTGATGACGAGTGCCAACTCATCATCCCCAAGAGACTCTAGCTACTCCTCTGTGACTGACATCAAACACAACAAAGAGAAGGAAACTTGTGAAGGGTTAGTCAATGAACTTGAACCACTACCTAAGACCAAAGCCATGGTTGGTGCAGAAGGATTCTTGAGCTTGGCTTGGGTTTGGTAGTCGATCTCTGTGGACTTGAACTTGCTAGAAAGCTCGTCGACGGTGAGGGTGTCGTAGTTGGCCGACTCGATGATCACTGACACCTTCACATCCCATACCTTTCGATCAAGGGCATAGAGAAGCTTGAGCGCCCTCTCATGATCACTATAATGTAGGTTGGCCTTGTTCGCTTTTATTTTGTTGATGATAGTCTGAAAGCGGGAAAATATGGCATCGATGGACTCGCCATCAAGCTGAAAGAAGTTCTCGTACTCACGCTTGTACGTCTCGTAGAGTCTGGTCTTGACCTGTGCGGTCCCCTCGTGATAGCTCTGAAGCCTCACCCAGATCTCTTGAGCTATAGTACAATCGGAGACACGCTCGAACTAAGAAAGCGAAAGACTCGAGAAAAGCACACTGCGAGCTTTGCTATTTGTGTTGTGCCGATCCTTGTGATCCTAGGTGGTACGGGTCGCAACAGGGAGCACAACGTAAGTAGCATCCTCGCAAATTTCCTAGACGAGCCAATCAATCCCCAGGAGATGCGTAGACATGCGGATCTTCCAATAAGGATAGTTGGACCCATCAAAGTGCGGTGGTTTGCTGGAACCACACTCCATGTCGCCTTCGTGGATCACGGACCGATTAAGGTGGAATGATCCTTAACCGTCTTTGATACCAATTGAAGGACCGGAAATGGCGACCAGAGGGGGGGTGAATGGGAGCCTCAAATTTCTTTCGAACCACTGTCCCAATATCAATCCCCAAAAAGCATACACGATAGACTTGATGACCACGACCCTAGAGAAGGGTGGATGCTCCCTCAGAATACAGCAGGTCACCACAAAGCAAATGGAACACAGATCGGAGCCCAAACGAGCAAACTCCCAAAAGAAAATAGCACTGCCCCTGCAAATATCGGACACGTCCGGTATTTTCGGACACGTCCGGTATTTTCATCAGCAAGCTGACCAAGGGAGAAAAATCCAAAACCTCGTCAAACGGTGTCCAAAAAACATGAAATTTTTAACCATAGCTCTTAGACACCAAGGGAAGGTCTCCACCAAATTTCAGCTCAAAACTCCAAAGTTAGAAATATCAGACACGTCCTAGATCATATCGGACGCGTCCGGTATGAGCGAGCAGTTTCTCGAGAAAAATCAAATCAAGCCATAACTTGATCAAATCAACTCCAAATGACTTGAAACTTTGCACAAGGGTTCACAATGGAGTAGAAAGGCAACCTCTAAAGGATCATGGCCTGAGACAAACTCTAACTCCGTGAATTGAAGGAATTGAAGAATCCCCCAAAAAAATAGGTCAAGAACTAAAATTGCCCGAATCTGCGATCTCGTGAGGAATTAGTGGATTTCCTTCGGTGGAAAGCTTCCACTCATGTAATTGATCGATCCAAGGCAACAAGAACGAACCAAAACAATCCCAAAACGAAGAATCGAGAGGGGAAACAAGAGGGGACAAAAGGAGCTCGTGAAGAACACCAAAATCACATCAAGAACACAACTAAATCATGAATCCCGGAGGGCAACGGTGGTTACGGCCACCGATTCCTTCAAAACTAAGTCACAATTTGAGTTGTGGACCTCTCTCATACATGGATGCAAACTAGAGGAAGAAAACCCTAAAGGAGAAAATGAAAACTGGAGGAGGTAAGGGAGATGGGGGCTCCCTCATCCTATTTAACAGGGCTATTACACATTCCCAGTTTTGCCCCTGGATACAAATGAGTTGAACCGCTAAGCCCAAGGGCATTGTTGTCCAACCTGGTGTAATCTTGATCCGACGACCACCGCGCCTTCTCACCGGTAGCTTCGCTTCGACGCGAACTCCCCGATGCCGCCACGTGCCGTCCGTCCCTCCTCGGAACCTCTGCCCGGGTTTTGAGGCCCAAACCCGTAAACCGTCCATCCGATGGTTTTGAGACCCAAACCATCAAACCGTCCGCGGGTAGCGTACTCCATATGCGTCCCCCGCCATCCGACGCGTGTCACCGCCATCCTCGACCGGCCGTCCCGCCAAGTCCTCCTGAGCCTCACTCGACTCGCGCGTCCGCCGTCTCGACCCAGTCAACACCGTCACTCCATGTCTTCTTGCACTTGTCGATGTCCCAAGTGTCAGCCACCGCGGCTAGTCACCCGGCCTCTAGGTCCCTCGGTCCAAGCCTCACGTCCGTCCTTCACCGCTCCCAGTCTGTCGGCACGGCGCGTCCTCCTTGACCTTCACCTCGCCGTCGACCACCGCATCCGAGCTCCACACCTGCACAACACAAGCCAAAAGACATGCCGCACACATAGCTTTCGCCATGGTAGGGTTAGTCACCACTCAACCCACTTCGTGGATCACATTGATAATCACTCATCACAAAACGAACACACAAGGGTACTTGTCAACCTTGTGTTCGCAGTCTCACACCTCTCAAACAATTAAAAGTCTTACCAGAAATGCCATTGAGCAGAACTGAGGAGGTCCCAGTGCTTAGGAGATTTTGTATCCAGCAATGTGTCATCAGCATATTGTTCATAAGTTTTTGATTTGAAGGTTTTTAGTATGTCAAGTATTATTTTAAATTCACTAATTTGGAGACTCGAAATTTTCAATTTTTCAAACAATCTTTGATGGAGACACATCTCATACCAAAGCTGAAGTGCTTGACAAGATTTAAAACTTTATAGTTGAAACATTTTCCATTTAAGTTCATTTAGTAGCCAAAATATTCAATATAAGATTATGAAATGTTGATATAAAAAGAGAGCATCCTATATATAGTCCCAAATGTTTATTTGGTGCAGTGGTGTAGAGATGTTGTGGCTAAGTAATAGGTCATGGGTTTAAATCCTCAAAGAAGTTAGATTTTTGGTTTTTTTGTTTTTTAAAACCATTTTTGGGGTTTTCTGAAAACCATTTACGTTTGATTAATAACGATCATTTGCGAGAGGCCAACGTGATTCTCTGCCGCTGAAAATCATCTCCGAAAATTGTTTTCGTAGTAGTGAACCCCTCATCGAATAGCTCTCCTTGCTAATTCATCACAATCTATGTGCATATGGAAAAAGCAAGGCATCTACATGCAAAAATATGTGGACAATACCATAGGGTGGTCATTTTTTCATTGACACTCTGTCGCCCTGACTAGCACGAGGTTCACTGAAATTGAATTTCAAACCACTACTTTTATATATAAGAATACTGGAACTAGAGCAGGCAATAGAGATTCTTTTTTTAGGTTTTAACTATGAGTTAAGGTGCCACGACGGCGGTCACGGTCGTCATCCGGCGTTGTTTTGGAGGTTTGTTGGAATTGTACATTCAGTAACTTTGTTTACTTATGAGAATACCGTAAGGTAAAGTAGGTAATAGAGATACATTCCGTCACTATGTTTACTTATGAAAATACCATAAGGCCGGTAAAGTACGTAATAGAGATTCTGTTTTCATGATTCTACGTGTGATTTAAATAAAAAAAATGACTAAATCAGCGATTGGCTGCGACAATGGTGGCGGCGACAATGTACACACTTGTATGTCTTATTATTATGGAGTGCATCTGTGCATGACTATATGAGAAACATGACATTTGCTACATATATAGACTTATACTGAGTAGTCATGAGAGCCATGACAAGAAAAAAAAAGGATAGCAAAATATATGATCGGTCCAACTGAAGGTATATACATTGTATCGTTCATGAGTTGTATATATACATGATGACACGTACGGCGTATCTTAAAAATGATCTCGAAGCAAGACGACACTAGATATGGTAGTTAGTACGCACAAACGGTTGTACGTCCGAAGTCCGAACCAGACTATACATTTGCAAGAATAGAGTATATAATAATGAAATACAGTTTAGATCTATGCTACGTGTCATGGCACTACGGCAGCGTACAATGCAATATATATTCGCCACGACGCAAGCAGGAGACACGGCGGCCACGTTGAAATGTTCTCATTTAGTTTTGTAGCTAGCGTACGTGTGATCCTGCTCTATTATTTATCTGCTTCAAGACGTACGATACTACCATTTGAATATTTTGGCCTCATCATGTTATGGCTAACGGAGTAAACGGTGACTGGACTAATACGGAGTAATGATTACTGCCGGCGCCGGCCGGCCGGGGAAGCGGCCGCCGCGCGCACATGCACGCACGCGTGCAGTCGAAGTGGACGGCGACGTGTCAATCGGCGCTTCCGTAACCGTGCATGTGCCATATGCGTGGCTGTCAAATCAATGCTATCGCATTTTATCGGTGCGTGCATTGTGCATGCATCTTCGATCCACACGTCGGCGCCAAAGTAGCTAAGAAATTGGAAAGCGGGAAATTCAGGTTTGCCATATTCCAATGTTTACAAGCAAGTACCTCTTATTTTGAAGTCAAAGTCATCACTCATCATCATCGTCATGTTATTGAAAGGAGGGGAAATGTCAATGCACAACGCATGCCGCTTACCAGCCAGCGCCGGAAATGGACGTAGCGAAGGGAAGGCAACTCCATGGCGATAGGATTCTGAGTTCAACTACACAAGGATAATTTAATGTGACAGACCCTTTGATTTATAGAGGTGGTTATAAAGGGAGAATCTGTCTCTAAAAATATACCACGTGTTTTAGAGGCGATGATCTTACTATTTACACTGGATAACTGTACTTTGCCGAGTGCCTGAGACTTTGCCGAGTGCTTTTTATCGGAGCACTCGGCAAAGCAATATTTTGCCGAGTGCCGCACTCGGCAAAATAAAGCACTCGACAAAGATGGCCTTGCCGAGTGTCAGGCACTCGGCAAAACCTGGCTCTCGGCAAAGCTGGGCTGGCAAAAGTCCCACTCGGCAAAAGGTGCTCGGCCCGTGACGGCGGCCACCTGCCGTCAGATTTTGCCGAGTGCCTAACGGATGGCACTCGGCAATTTTTTTTTATTTTTAAAAACTTATTTTGCCGAGTGCCAGCCCTAGGCACTCGGCAATTTTTTTTTTAATTTTTTAAAACTTATTTTGCCGTGTGCCAGCGCCAGGCACTCGGCAAATTTTTTTTATTTTTGAAAATCAACTTTGCCGAGTGCCCCCCATGGCACTCGGCAAAATACTTTTTTTTGATTTTGGGCTTAAATTTTTTTCTGTGGCCTTGTGATAGTATTTCAAACTCTATTTTAAAATTTGGGGCAATTTTGACTTTTTTTGATATATTTCATTAGTTTATTTCGTTTCGTTGAATTTTTTGGGATATTTCAAATTTGAACTGTAGGTACATGGAATAATGGACTTTGGTCATCCAAAAATTGATACTCATGATATTTAGGGTATTTTTAGGCCGTATCTAGGAACTCACATAAAATCTCGAGCATTTCGTTGACGTAACATGTCGAGGTACTTGCCGGAAATGTGATTTTAAATTATATAAAATGCAAACGAAGTCCAAAAATCACGAAACTTGTCGAGGCGACGTGTTATCGCATGTGGAGGCTGTGGTAAAAATTATGAACGTTTCGAGCAATAAGTTTTTAAAAATTAAAAAAAAAATTTGCCGAGTGCCCAAGGCTTACACTCGGCAAAATATGTTTTTAGAAAATAATTTTTTTTGCCGAGTGCCCCTTTCTGGAGCACTCGGCAAATGCCCAATAGAAAATGGGCCGCCGGCCCAAAATCCCCCCACCCCAGAATCCTATCCGCCCGCCCGCTCTGCTCGGTCCCAGTGCGCGCATCCCCGGCCCGCCAACGCCGCCACCCCTGCTCCGCCGCGCCGGTGCGCCCACGCCAGCGAGCCCCCGCCACCGCGCGCCCCCGCCCCTGCATCGCCCGCCCTAGAGCACCCCCCAGCCCGGCCGCGCCGCCCGCCCGCTCTGCTCGGTCCCGGCGTGCGCATCCCCGGCCCACCAGCGCTGCCATCCCCGCTCCGCCGTGCCAGCGCGCCCACGCCGGCGAGCCCCCGCCCCTGCATCGCCCGCCCCCGAGCACCCCCAGCCCGGCTATGCGGCTCCCAGGCGCGCGCCGCCGCCGTCAACGCGGCACGCCGTCGCCGTCCGCGCGTGCTACCACCGCCGGCGCATGCGACCGTCCTCCCCTACACGTGCCGGCCTCGTGCGCCCCCGTGCTCCCCTGGTCTTGCCGTCGGCTTGGAAGAAGGAGGAGGAAGCAGCATTAAGAAGAAGAAGGGAGGAGAAGAAGGAAGAAAAAAGAGGAGAAAGAAAGAGAAGGAAAAGGAAGAAGAAGGAGAAGGAAAAAAGAGAAGAAAAAAGATGAAGGAGGAGGAGGAGAGGAAGGAGGAGGAGAAGGGGAGAGGGGGAGAGGGGGAGGAAGCCGAGGTGGAGGGGAGGAGGAGGTGCCTTGGCCGTCTTCTCCGCGTGCCCGTCCCGCCGATGCCCCTACCGTCACCGAACCGCCTACGAGCGTGGGCAAGGTATATCCACCCTTTCTCTGCTCGGCCTTCATGCCGCTGTGCTTATCGGCCTTCGTGCCGTTTATGATTGTCGGCCTTCGTGCCGTTCTGATGTCGGCCTTCGTGCCGCTGTGCTTATCGGCCTTCGTGCCGTTTGTGATTGTCGACCTTTGTGCCATTGTTTTTTGCAGGTTTTTGAAACCTGCCCATGCAGGGGATGTGCTGCCGAAATTTTGAACTTATAGTGTCATGTTTCTTCTTTTGCAGAGCAGGACCTGTCGGAGGTGACCCAGAGGTCCTCGATCGTCTTCGTCGGCATCGCGGGTCTACCTGCACTGCGTCGCCTCACCACTGCGTCGACTCGCCACTGCCTCGCTAGCCAGACTTCACCGACACCCTAGGTATAAATCACCTCTTTTTCCGTTTGTCTGTCATCGTAGATCGGTGTAGCCTAGTTAGGCATCTCCCATCCGAAAGAGATATCTTTGGAGGTATGCAGATCTTTGCATATCTACGAGCGTTTTTGTTTTAGATTGTCTATGTTTTTTGGACAGCCTGCGGATGCGTAGATGGGTTAGTTTCCATGGTCCGCTCCGGTCCGAGACGGTGTTTCGGCATCACCCCCCTGTTGTTCTCCGGATACACACTTTCTCTTGCAGGACGTGTATCGGGAGAACAGCAGGGAGGTGCTGTCGAAATTCCGTCTCGGATAGGAGCGGAGCATGGAAACTAACCTCATCTTTGGATCTGTGGGTGGGATTAGGACCTGTCCTCACCTATTAGAGAGTAGGGACACCGCGTAGATGCAATTGATAGTGACTCATATGTGCTGATACATCTGTTAAAGGATGGAGGACCATGAGTGGATGTACACGCTCTGGAGAGACGAGCACGATTACGACTTGCTGTTTATAGTCAAGATCGAAGAATTCTTACATCATGCATTTTGCGAGAGTGCTGGAGGCCATTCTCTAGTGGTTTGTCCATGCAGCGGTTGTGACAACAGAAGAAGGAAGGATAGGTTAACCATGGGTGAACATATTGTGAAGTTTGAATTTACTCCGGGCTACCACTGATGGATCCACCATGGTGAAGCCAATCGTATTAGGGAGGAGGTGGTGAGACCATGGCTTGAGGCTTTCAATGACGATGCCGGGGTAGCAGACATGCTGGATGACACGCACCAAGCTCAGTTCGCTGAAGGACGTGACAAGGAGGAGATGGAGGCTACCGCAGATGCCTTCTACCTGATGTTGGACTCGACACAGAGACCCCTTCATGATCATACTAATGTTTCTCAGCTGGATACCATTGGTTGCGTAATGGGGTTAAAGGCTGAGTTAAACCTAAGTCGAGAAGGCTTCGACGAGATGGTGGCCGTGTGGAGCGATATGCTACCGAAGACACACATTATGCCGAAGAACTTGTATGAGTCAGAGAAGCTCCTTCTTGCACTTAAGATGCCGTATGACAAGATACATGTGTGTCTGAAGGGGTGCGTCCTATTTAGGAAAGAACACATAGATGCAAAGTACTGCCCGAAGTGTAAATCCTCCAGGTACATGGAGGTAGACTCAGGCGATGGCCAGAAGAGGCAGCTTAAGATCCCCATGAGAGTCCTATGACACCTTTCATTCCTGCCGAGGCTCCAATGGCTATTCATGATCGAGGAATCCACGAAACAGATGACATGGCACAAAAACGACACACGATACAATCCTGAGAAGATGGTACATCCATCCGATGCTGATGCATGGAAGTACTTCAATTCGCGGCATCCTCTCAAAGCAGAGGAGGATCGTAATGTATGTGTCGCGCTGGCATCCTCTCAATTCGCGCTGGCATGATGGTACATCCATATGGCATGATGGATGCACCATACACATGTTGGCCCATGTTTGTCATCCCCCTGAATCTCCCCCCCCCAGCGTCTCCTTTCAACGGCATACCGTGTTCCTATCATTGATAATCCCTAGACACCCGTGGAGTAATATGGGTGTCTTCATGGAGCCTGTGATAGATGAGTTGATCGATGCTTGGGTCAAAGGGGTGTGGACATACGACTGAGCTACGAAGACTAGCTTCAAAATGCACGTCTGGTACCACTACTCCCTGCACGACTTCCTAGCGTACGGGTTAATGTGCGCCTGGTGTGTTCAGGGGAAGTTCCCATGCCCAATATGCAAGGAAGCTGTGAGGTTCATATGGTTGAAGAAGGGTGGCAAGTATTCATCGTTCGACAAACATCGTCAATTCCTTCCTCTTGACCATCCATTCAGAGAAGACGTCAAGAGCTTTATGAAAGGTGTCAAAGTGATGGACCCTAGACCGCACTTGAGGACTGGGGTGGAGGTTCGTGCTCAGATAGATGCTCTCATGCCCAACAAAGATGGTGGTTTCATAGGATATGGTGAGCAACATATGTGGACTCATAAGTCCGGCTTGACGAGGCTCCCCTATTTCAATGACCTCCTACTGCCCCATAACATTGATGTCATGCACACTGAAAAGAATATCATCGAGGCACTTTGGGCAACGCTCATGGACACTGACAAGTCTAAGGACAACCCTAAGGCTAGAGTGGACCTGGCGACATTGTGCGATAGGCCAAACCTAGAGATGCGGCCTCCTACAATAGGAAAGCAGTGGAGAAGGCCTAGGGCCCCCTATGTCTTGAAAATCGATCAAAGGAGGGAAGTACTTCGATGGATCAAGAATTTAATGTACCCTGATGGGTATGCAACGAATCTGAGCAGGGGAGTGAACTTAGAGACTCTGCGAGTCAACGGGATGAAGAGCCATGACTACCACATATGGATTGAGCGCATACTTCCGTCGATGGTTCGAGGCTATGTCCCTGAGCATGTCTAGCTAGTGCTGGCAAAGTTGAGCTACTTCTTTCACCAGCTTTGTGCCAAGGAGCTATCTTCGACCATCATTACAGAATTGGAAACTATGGCACCTGAGTTGGTCTGTGAGCTTGAGAAGATCTTTCCACTCGGCTTCTTCTTGCCGATGCAGCATCTGATTGTGCACCTCTCGACCGAGGCACGGTTGGGGGGGCCCGTGTAGGCCCGTTGGTGCTATCCAATCGAGCGATGTCTAAAGACTGTTCATAAGAAATGTACAAATAAAGCCAGAATTGAGGCTTCCATTGTAGAGGTAAGCATTCGGGAGGAGGTTGCAAACTTCATGACATCCTACTACAAGCCAAACCTTCCTAGCAAGCATAATCCACCCCCTCGTTACAATGCTGGCGAAGTTGAATCGACCCTCAGCCTTTTCAAATGCCAACTAGGCAGCGCAAGTGGATCGACCCCCAAGAGATTGGATCCAGAAGAGTGGCGCAAAATCATGCTATATGTGTTCACCAACCTTGTCGAGGTTGCGCCATTCATTAAGTAAGTTCTCAACGAACTTGTTTCAATACGACGTCACTATTCTGTATCGAAACCCATTGATTCTCTTTGGTACAGGGAATTTGTTCATCAAGAGTGGCATCAATCAAGGGATCCTACCCTGCACGAACATGATACCCTTCTTTTAGAGGGTGCGGGAGCTGGGAGGCGTAATTTCATTTCTTGGTTTAAACAAAAGGTCGTACGTTCGTCGATATTCCTTAGTAGCTCGTACGCTCCAATAGTATAACGATGTATCATGCTTGAGCTTGCAGGCGCAAACCAATGCGTCCATGAGTGACGAGTTGAGACAGGTTGCAAATGGCTTCAAGTTAAGGGTGAAGTCATATACCGGTTATGACGTGAACGGATATCGCTTCCACACGTCAAGACATGAGCAGACTCGGCCCGGTTAGAAAAACCACCAACAGCCAAGTTTTTACGCCGGGCACTAATGGCGTCAAATACTACGGAATAATTGAGGAGATCTATGAACTTGAATATGAGGGCCGGGTACCTCTTACTCCTATCATATTCAAGTGCCACTGGTTTGATCCTGCACGAATGAGACGGACCCCTCATCTTGGGCTAGTCGAGATTAGGCATGATTCCGTCTATAAAGGAAAAGATGTCTATATTGTGGCTCAACAGGCTGTGCAGGTGTATTATACGCCATATGCATGCCAAGACAAATACCATCTTAAGGGTTGGTCTATTGTGCACTAGGTATCTTCGCACGGTAAACTACCTGTTCCTAACGATGAAGATTACACCTTCGACACAAACACATATGATGGAGAGTTCTATCAAGCAGATGGGCTACAAGGGAGCTTTGAGATAGTCTTACCCAGTGTGATGACCGCCATGGAAGTAGACAATGAAACGGTTGATGACGAGGACCCTAGAGATGTAGTGCTAAATCCAAAGGACATTCAAATGCTTGAGCGATTCTATTTAGGCAAAGACAATGAAGAAGACATAGAACCTTCGAATAGTGTTGACCATTTGGACAATTTTGACAGTGATGATGAGACTTATGACCCCAATCATGAAGATTATTCATAAACCTTGTAATACTATGTTTTTTATTAAATTTTGTTATGTTTATTCATTTTGAACTATTTGACATGTATGTACTAACGCTTGTTGTTCATTCTTTGTACACTGCAGGTGACAGAACAAAGATGATGGGAAATCGTTCACCGAGGCAGGTGCTCTTGGTGTACCAGAGGCTATGCCCTCCTAATGGAGGCGAGGGGACATCTTCGCCCCTAGCGGCGAGAGTAGGCTCGGGTTGCCCCAGCACGAGGAGGGGGAGGGGGAGGGGGAGGGGCCAGGGTCACCCTAGGAGGGACCCGCCTCCTCCTCAGCTCTCGACCAGCCAGAGGACCCCATCTCCTACCCTGGAGGACCACGTGGCGGCCACGGGCATGACCATAGACACTCCATTGGGGGACAAGGGGACTCAGCAGATGGAGGACAGTTCTGCTCAGTCGGCTCCCTACCTGTGAGGTCCCACAAGCCTTCCTCCGGTTCCGCTTCCTGATCGACGCCCACTGGTTCGTCCTATGGGAAGAACGTAAGTAACTATAGATGTTGTCACTAGTACTTCATATGATACGTTGAAAATCAAAAGAGAAACTGATAATTTTTCGTAATCACTTATGCAGGGGCTAGCTAGTTCTGTCGGGTGCTCTTGACCCCCCCCCACGCACCCCCGCTACCGTCCTAGGATGTCTGTGCAGGAAACACTTCCCCGGCCTTGTGGACTTGAGAGAGGGGAGGTGGGAGCCGGCCTGGTCGTGGGATAGGTACAAGCTCGGCTCAGATGACGAGCAGGACAACAAGCAGGAGCGGGTTTTGGTGGACTTTTGGGTAAGTGTCTCACAACATAGCTCAATACATCTCCTCCATTGCTTAAGTCTTTTATTGAAATAATGAACGAATACATCATGTTTGTATGCAGAGGTACTTCAAGGCCGAAGAAGGTAGAGAGACCCTGGCAGATCAGACAGCACGCAGAGCCTGTAAGAAGTACGTCGGCGACATGATTCACGAGGCGCGACTCTAGGCCCACGTCGACTACTACAGGTCCATCAAGAAAGAGCTCCTCAACAAAACTGGCACAAGAAAGGTGGCGCTGACCAAGGAGTAGTACCTTCAGGTAGGTGAATAATATTGATTCATTTTGAGATTTAGTAGGTCTAGAATTGATCTTCTTATATGTCAAACACTTGATGATGTGTAGGTGCTGGCCTCGTGGTGCATGTCGCATAGATTGGCATGGTTGAGGATCGTGGACAGGTACCTTGACCCGACGTACATCGCAAAGCACAAGCAAGGCAAGCGGAAGCAGGCACTGAGGACCGCTCCAACTCACCACCAAGGCAGCCGCAACCTCCCCGCATTCAAGCGGGCACTTGTACGAGATGTCATTTATCTATTCTAATGCTCAATTTTGCATGATTTCTAATCATCTTGCCGTCTTTCTCGCAGGAGGTGGCACACCCGGATGTGCCGATGTCGGAGTTTGGGGCATGGGCTGTGTCCCACATGGGCCCAGTGAAATCTGGTGTTGTCTTCAACCCAGATGCCCCTGCCCAGGCTTACTCTGACCCAAGCGTCCACGCTAAGGTCAGAGACTAGACGGAGGCGGTTAGGACGCTCCGTGGCTCATATCACAATCTGAGCACTGAGCCCCTTGAGACAGAGGTGATTGTGAGGCTGCGGCAAGGCAGGAAGCACGGGCGGTTGTGGATTGTAGACGGCGCTGACTCCTTGAGCTCTGCACCCTCTCTCTCTGACGTGAGGGCACGAAGCACGGCTAGAAGCCTTCCCATACGTGCATGGCCTACTCCAACACTGTCGCGGGTCGACAAACTTCAGGTAATTCTGGTTTCACTTGTTGTACATTGAACGTTACACACATTGATCAGATTTGCAATACTGAAACATGTGATTGAGACACTACAAGCCGAGCTAGCAGAGACAAGGGATTTGCAAGCGCACCTGACCGTAGAGCTAGAGGCCACGAAGAAGCAGATGGCGGACAGTATCAGATTGAGACACTCCAAGTGCAGTTGCCAGCTCCAGCTCTGGTTCGACACTTCACTCCTGTGAGTATGAAAGTTTAATGCGTTCATGCCGTTGGGATTGTCGGCCTTCGTGCCATTGTGATTTTCGGCATTCGTGCCGTTGGGATTGTCGGCCTTCATGCCGTTGTGATTGTCGGCCTTCGTGCCATTGTTTCTTGCAGGTTGGAAACCTCCCCATGCAGGCGAGGTGCCGCTAAAATTTTCAATTTTGAGTCTAACACATGCAATCTCTTCTCTTTTGTGCAGCCTCTATCGGCGGGTTCAAACAATCCCGCTAGCGTGTCACCGGCGGCTGATCACGTCAATCCTTCACCGCTGTCCAGGGGGCCACACCTGCAGTCTCCGTTGCCGCAGTAGGGATGTTGAACTTTGTGATATTGAACTTGTAATAATAAACTTGTGATGTTGAACCTTAGTGCATCTGTGATGGATTTTCGATGGATTTATTAAATATGTGTGTGATTGTGATATATAATGCATGTTGGTGATATAGATGTGATGATTGATGTATATATATATATATATATATATATATATATATATATATATATATATTGTCTGTTACAATGGAATGTAAAAAAAATTACAATTCTTAGGGTCTTTGCCGAGTGCCATGGGCAAGGCACTCGGCAAAGTTTTTTCAAAAAAAAAAATTCTTTGCCGAGTGCCTCGCCGCGACACTCGGCAAAGTATTTTTTTAAAAAAATCCAGAAATTCTTTGCCGAGTGCCTAAACAGGGACACTTGGCAAAGAAATTATTTAAAAAAAATAAAAAAAACTTTGCCGAGTGACTGGGCTGGGGCACTCGGCAAAGTATTTTTTTTAAAAAAAATAAAAAAAAACTTTGCCGAGTGCCTGGGCAGGGGCACTTGGCAAAATACTTTTTAAAAAAACTTTGCCGAGTGCCTTGGCTGGGGCACTCGGCAAAGTAATTTTAAAAAAAAATAAAAAATTTTTTTGTCAAGTGCCTGGGCTGGGGCACTCGGCAAAGTAATTTTTAAAAAAATAAAACATTTTTTTGCCGAGTGCTGGGTCGGGCACTCGGCAAACTAACCGTTAATGGCCAGCGCGCAATGGCCAAAAATATTTTGCCGAGTGCCGCCCCAAGCACTCGGCAAAATTATTTTTTATTTTGCCGAGTGCCCCGATAAAAAGCACTCGACAAAGACCCTTTGCCGAGAAAAATTTTGCCGAGCGGACTTTGCCGAGTGCAAAGAGCTCTTTGCCGAGTGTAAAAACACTCGGCAAAGCCGCGGCCTCCAGTAGTGTTATACAAACACTCAATAAATTAATATCTCTAAAAACATATTAACAAAGGCACGCCTCTTGACTGCCCCACCTATGCAAATGAGGCCAGTCCATGGTTCATCTTCTAACTGTAACTTATAATTATCCTCATGGTCACATGAGCCCCTGCTGTAGTACCCCACATAGCCGCCACCTCTATTCGCCTCCACCCTCTCTCTTTGCCTGATGTGGCTCCTCTCCCATCCACTCGATGTTGGCATGCCTTGCTCTCCTCTTGTCATGCTCCTTTCTCTCCCCCATCTCACGCTTCATTGCACCTCAATCCACAGCCGCCTTGGCCATGGCCACTGAAGATGCAGAGGTCGCCTTTGCTATGGTCACTGGAGAATTGGAAACACAGTGTCCTCCATATCCACGACGATGGAGAGCCATGGCACCTACCACCATAGTCACAGCTCGTTCCTCTTTACTCAGTTGTACTTTTTCCAATATCTCAGCCACATGAATTGGTGAGTCAAGGTAACCCTGACCCTAGTGAAGGACACAGAGGCCATGGGCTTTCTCAACCCCATGGTGCGCTCTGGCTCCTCAACCCAACCATATCGAGGACATCAACTAGTGCAAGAGTCTACAGTTCCCCTCCCTCCACTCCATTATTGTGCCTCCTCGCGTCTGATTGTTTTGTTCTGTTCTCTAAGGTAGACGTGAAGGAGCCAACAGCTAGCGACGGGGTCAAGATCCAACGACTTGAATAAGATAATATCAAGTGGTTGAGTGGTCAATCCCCCTCCCTCCTCTCCATTCCTATGCCCTCCTTTTGTCTCATTTGTTGATCTATTCTTATTTGAGGCAAGTTGTGAAGGAGGCGGCAACTAGAGACATAGTAGAGATCCAATGGCTCGAATCAGAGGCAAAGACAATGCATGACACTTCGAGATCCAGTAGCAACCCAACGAGATCTAGCAATGACATGCGGGCTATCAGGATCGCCTCCCTCTTATTTAGATTACCTAACTAAGTAGTCTTCCATTGACTAGCATTAGTTAGGTAATACACTTGATTGATTATCACAGTACACCACTATTGATGGTAGTTAACAACCATTATAAACCATTAATATAACATGCATAAGGGCATAAATATGATCACCAACAAAGGTCTAGGGGTTTAAACTAATAAATTCTATGAGTTTTGGTGAATCTGTATTTTCTGCAGGGTTTAACCAGAAAACCATCAAGGTGGACCTACATGTCAAATTTAATTGCGCTTATCCGCCGTGAAACGGACACTATAAGGTTCTACAGGACACCAGAGGACAAGCAGTTCTAGGGCATAGCTAGTTAGGTTAGGTCTAGAGGGAGGTAAGCAGGCTTCGCTTGGATTCCCGATTGTATCAAGAGCATGGTTTTGTATAATCCTTGTACCCTCTCTCTTTTGTATCTCCATTATTTTTATATGCTTGCTACAATTGTTAAGACAATATTAGTATTCATCTTATTCATGTTCTTTGTTATAATGTTCATCGTCTACTTTGATTATGTACTTAGTATAGCTAGTTTATCATTATGTTTATGCATAAGTTCACAAAGCACTCGCTCCAAAGTACACGGGGTGAGTAGTCGAAATTGTGTAAGCGTGGTGCTTATACGTTGTTTACCTACGGTTACACCCTATATTCCGGGCCATGTGGTAGATCACGGATGTGACACTCCTGTTGACTCCTCTGTAGTCCACTCCCCGAATATAGGTATACAAATAGGATCTAGTTGCGAAGGAAGACAAGCTCTGTTCTTAATCTTTCTTAGTAATATCCCTTATGTATAGATATAAAGATGATCTTACCCATGATTACTAGGTGTTATTGCACTAATCAATGTATGCTTTGACTTATAATTAAGAGTGACTTAGGAATTATTCCTCTAATATTCTACCTGACTATGCTAATGCCATAGAAAGGAGTACTCTGAGTGATTTATTATTAATAATGATCAATACTTATCATGTATATATCTTATCCTATGACTTATCCCTATTATGAGTAGAATATTGGTTATGGTTTATTTTTCTATCAATAGTATAAGTTATCAATACTTGTCCATACTAGACCTTCCCTATGGTAAAAATATAAATAATGATACCTGGAATACTCTCGGGTGAAGTGCTACAGTGGTATAATTATTTGTGCGCTTGCAGATTCCTTTTCATTCATATATCTTTATATTCTTTCTAGTCACATAAAATGATAAAGAACTACTTAGTATCATTCTAGTAGTGATGCTAGGTAGTACCAACAAGCATCTCTAGCACCATCACTAGGGATGACAACCTAGTAAACTAATGTTAGGAGATGTAGGTAATTAATAGGTGGCTACTAAAACAAGTGACAAGTTAATAAATACCAACAAGCATTTCTGGTGCCATTGCTGAGGAAGGTAGCTAGACAAAGGAAGTATTGATAAACTTATGCTTATTGATGAGATCGAGATAAACCACTAACCTCTGCTCAAACAGGCTTACCCTTGTTTTGTCTACTTGTGTATCTTATGCAGGGTAATGTATGATCAGTTTTAACCTTCCGACAAACTACATTGAAGTTCCTAAAGCATTAATCAGGAGAACTAGAGCCAAACTCAAGAAAGTTTCAGCTTTAGAGTCAGAAGACAACCGAATAAGGCAAAGTTTAACACCTTAATTTAAAGCCATGACTGACAGGACTCTTCGTGAATTCCCTGCTTCAACTACTGCCAACATCCGTACTAGACCTAATGTCAATGTTGGAGACAATGGATTCGAGCTCAAGCCAGCTCTCATCAACATAGTGCAAGCTAGCCAGTTTTGTGGAAAGGCACATGAAGATGCGAGTGCACATCTCCAACACTTCCTGGAGACCGGTAGCATTTTCATATCAAAGGAGTAACCAAGGACGCCATACTACTTCACCTCTTTCCATTCTCACTTTTGGGGAAGGCGAAGCAGTGGTTCTACACCAACAAAGATAGAAATACTACATGGGATGACTGCTCCACTGCCTTCCTAGCCAAGTTTTTTCCCACGGGCAAGACCAATGCTCTACGTGGAAGAATTTCAAGTTTTCGGCAACAACATAACTAATCTATCCCTGAGGCATGGGAACGCTTTCAAGACTATATTACAGAATGTCCTCATCATGGGATGGAAAATTGGCTACTCATACAGACCTTCTACCATGGGTTAACCAACAGTACCTATGATACTATGGATGCTGCTGCCAAAGGTGCATTTCTATCACTCACGCTTCTAGCTGCAACAGCTCTTGTAGAGAAGATGGCCTCCAATCATGGTTGGAATGAAGAACGTGCTCAGAACCGCAAGTGGGGTGGAGGTATGCATCAACTCAAGGAGGTAGATATGCTGTCTACTAAGATGAACCTGCTAATCAAGAAGCTCGAAGACCGAGCTAATGAGAAAAAAAGTCATGCACATTCATGATTCCCTTCTTAACATGTGAAGAGTGTGGAAACACTAGGCATTCAGGGAACAACTGCCCTGAAACCCATGAGGATGTGAACTTCGTCAACAACTACTACTATCATCCTTAACAAAATCAACGATGGAACTAGCAACAGAAGTCAAACTACCAAAGTAACTACCAAGGTAACCCTCAAGGTAACAATTATAATAACTTCAATCAAGCTCCCTTGAGAGAATTAATTGCTACCCAATCTAGACTCATGGAAGGATTATCTAAGAAGGTAGCTACCAATGATAAAATTCTAGAAAATATAAGTAATAGAATGGGTAGCTTTGCTTCTACCATTAAGAACTAGCATAGCCATGGCGGCTGTTGTTCCTCTGTCCGACGAAGGTAAGATTCGGGGGCAACCGAGAGATCTAGAAACTACAAATCTTGTCGATATTCACAATGCAGCTTACTACTACGCGAAGCCATCAACGGGAAGGTGGATAGATTGTTCACTACCCGACAAGAAGAGTAGTCCAGGGAGACCTATCATCCCCATCGCCATTGGACCTCACTTTTTCCAAGAAGCTATCTATGACTTCAGAGCAAGCAACATCATGCCTAAGGTATTTTATGAGAAAATCCTAGGAGATCCTTTGTTGTACACAAATATGTATTTGCAGCTTGCAGATCAGTCACTCTGCTACCCCAAGGGAGTTCTTGAAGACGCCATTATTCGATTGGGACAATCATATGTTCACATAGTCTTTGTGGTTTTGGAAACAGTTGGAGATGAAAGGGCACCTATCATCTTAGGCCAACCTTTCCTAAGCACCGCAAACGCCATCATCTACGCGGACAGTGCAAAGATCTGCTTCACAATCAAAGACAAGAAAGAGAAGTTTTCTTTCAAGAATTGTAACCTACAATCTCCTGGACATCCGCAGACGTCGTACCCATCCGAAGAGACAACAGTGACTAAGAAGAAGAACAACAAAAGAAGAAAGAAGAACAAGGTCAAACAGCCACAAGAAGAATTAGTCAACATAATCACCACACTCAGATCAGAGTATGACCACCTCCTTGCTTCACCATTCCTTGCCAAGAAGGATGATCCTAGTGTACCAACAATCAAGTGTACCATTAGACAAAGAATCTTCCACAAGACCTTCTGCGACATTGGATCAGGTGTCAACATATGTCCAAAGTAACATATAAATATTTATTTGGTAACGAACCGTTGTACCCTACATATATGCAGTTGGAGGTGGTGGACCAATCAATCCGATTCTCAGAAGGAATAGCAAAGGACGTTATGGTAAGAATACATGACCACTTTGCCCCTACCGACTTCATGGTTTTGGACATGGGAGAAGAAGACAATACACCCATCATCCTAGAGAGACCGTTCCTCAACACCACCAATGCGATCATCTATGTCGGATCTGAACAAGTCCACTTCCAATTCCCTAAAGAAAAGGTATGTTGTTATTTCAATAGTTATACTACTTATGAGCAGCGAAGATGAACCGCTCTAGGAGACATTGATCATTCTGACGTCAAGGGAACCAACCCCTGTGGAATGAATGGGAGGAAGATGAACAACCTGAAGAATTTGTGAAAAAGGAACCGACACCACCTAAGTCAAGCCCACCGGCCAAGCAGGTGTCGAAGGAGAAGGTGACATCATCAGAATCGAAAGAGGTGCAACCATTAGGGTCTCCATCACCGAGATCGGATGATGCACCCGAAGAATAAATAAGACCGGAGTAAAGTCCTGTCTGAAGGACTTAAAAATCTGAACCCTCACCTTGAGGTAATATCGGTAGTTATTCATATTTATTTTCAGTGTTGCATGAATTGTTCTTACTTTAGCATACGTACTTTTCTACTTTAGCATTGCATTAGTTAAAGATATATGCATACATCTAGTTATATTTCATTTTCTGCATATAAAGAAAAATAAAAAGTTTATTACTACAGATCATCATCGCATAAGAAAAGAAAATAAAAATATTATTGCATCCTTAAGCCCCATGTGAATAATTTTCATGGTGTAACAAGCCCAAGGAATATTCACCATGGTGGGATAAAAATAATATATATATACTATGCCTACATATTTTCTTTCTTACATATAAAAAAATAGAAAATCCAAAAATATTAGATAGACATCCTGTTAAAATTCTACCATTAGAAAATCTATCTAAACCCACCAGAACAAATCTCTAAATGGCTGACCGCTAACCCCTTATCTTAATCGAGCCACGAGTTTGTTCTTGTTGGAGTATTTTGCAGGATGATTCACATGATCAAGAGCAAGTTCACTTGGTTGTCTTCATCTCACTCCACTTGTGGATGAGAAGGACATACGCCGACAAACCTGCTCTGAGAAAGATCAATCAACATCCAATAATCGACCACGACCATATCCAACTTGGGGAAGGAGCATCTCCCGTACATCTAGCTAAGTATTTCTATCCTTTAGTTTTACTATTAGAAAGTTTCCTTTATATTAGCTAAAGAAATAAAATGATGCATAACAAAATAAAAATTTATCTTAGCCAATTATATATATAAATATTATAAGGTGTGATCTTAAAACTTGAAAACAAAATAAAAAGTGTGTTTAGTTTTCTTTCTAGTTTGATTTTTCTTAAAAAAAGAAAGGAGCTAAATAAATAAAAGGACTCTAAAGATAATGTCTTACAATGAAAATAATGAATAGTTGCTCTGTCATAATTCATTTCAAGTACCTAGTTTTCAGCCTTGAATTCTTTTGAGTTTTGGATAAGACTATTTTGATATAAGAATTTACTCTAAACTTGAAACTCGTGGGTAGCATATGCTTGATCTAAGTCTAGGTAATTGATTGGTATGATATGAAAAGGTCTGAGCTACTGTTTATCTTGTTCCAAGTGATACTAGAGTTCTGAAGATCTAGTTATGAAGGAAGACAAGCTCTGTTCTTAATCTTCTTTAGTAATATCCCTTGTGTAGATATGAAGTTGATCTTAACCATGATTGCTAAGTGTAATTGCACTAATCAAAGTATGCTTTGACTTGTAATTAAGAATGACTTAGGAATTATTTCTCTAATATTCTACTTAGCCATGCTAATGCCATAGAAAGGAGTACTCTAAGTGATCAATGATTAGTTATTACTTGCCATTCATATACATTTATCTCTTGACTTACCCCTATTGTGAGTAGAAGTTTGGTTATGGTTTATTTCTCCATCATGTGTATAAGTTATCAATATATTCCCACTGCCCATCCTTCCCTGTGGTAAAAATATAAACAACAAAACCTGTAATACTCCTGGGTGAATTGCTACAATGGTATCTTATCAGTGCACTTGCAGATTCCTTTCAATTATATATATTCTATCTAGACATGAAATACTAAAGTACTTCTTAGTGTCATTCTAGAGGTGGCACCAGGTAGTACCAATAAGCACTTCTGGCACCATCGCTAGGGATGACAACTTAGTAAAGGTGATGCTAAGAAATGTCAATAATCATTAGGTGACTACTTAAATAAGCGACAAGTTAATAAATACCAACACTCTCCAAGCTTCTCTAAGCTCTCTAGCTTAATAGCTTAGTAGTAGAAGTAGTCTAGTAGTGGAGTAGAGCAAGAGCGAAGCTTCTGTTAGAGTCCAAAAGAGTCGTCTAGGTCTGCTATACCTCCTTTGTAATTCTTTCATTTCACATTTACTTTATTTAGTACTTTACTTTTAGTACTTTATTTAGTATTATTACTTTTGCTTTGCTTAAGTACTTGTTCACTATTGTTCATCATTAGTGAGTTTAGGTGCTTATTGCTTGGTGTAACACTCTAAAATTTGCTTCTCTTGAAATAGAGCTAAAATTATTTAATTTTGTATTTTTATGCTCATGAAAACATGCGGAAATAATAAATTTTCATTAGATTAAAATTTATCTTAAGGTAGAAACTTGTTTGTTGCATTCATGCCGGTCGCACCTTGTGCTTCTATGTGCAAAATGTGTTTTTAAATACATTTAGGAGACGAATATCTATCTCTATGAATTTTCTAGCTTCTTTCTAGAATTTAATTCCTACCTCCTTCACCTTAATCTTTATGTTCCAAGTTCCCAACAATCTTTTCATGAGCTCTAAATACTTTATTTGGGTTCATCATGTTCCAAAGTGTCTCTAGAAATTTTCCCAAAATTTTAGGAGGTCTCCGAGTATTTTTCATGGCTTAAATATCAATTCTAGACTTTTCTAGAATTATTTTATTCACAAAATTAATTAATTCCAAAAATAAATAAAATATCTTATTTTCCAACCAACTCTCAAAGCCCATGTGCAATAATCCTAATAAATCTCAAAGGCCCATACATTTATTTACTAATAGGCTTTAATGTTTATTTATGTCCATTAGTAATGTGGAGGGTGCAACATCAATTAATATTATATTGCTAGTTGATGTAGATGTGGGAAGTTTTTCTCCCTATAAATATATACCAACCCCTTGGGCAAAGAATACTAAAACTACAGTAAGGGGAGCCCCTAGTTTGACAAATCCCTCGTGTAGTAAATTAGATTTTTCTTGTCCTCTCGCCGTCGCCGTCGCCATCGCCGTTGCCACCGCACTGCCCAATGTCGTAGACCCGCCGTCGACCGCAAGAAGGCCCTAGGTGAGTTTGTCGTCTTCTCCTCTTATTCCCTATGCTCTTGGCTCATCAAACCGTGGCCTCTAAGACCCAAACCAAGCGCTACGGGGAGCTTCTCACCGCCGGTAATGGAGCTCCGCCGCGCCGGTTTTCTTCTCCGACCAGTGACTCTCTCCCCCTCCTTTCTAATTTGGGCCATCCAGATTCAATCCAATGGTCCAAGATCGCCAGTACCCCTTCACCAGGTTTATTTGCAAAAGAGCCCCTGCAGTTTCGTGTAATACAACCCGCAGTCCATGGCGCACTTCCAAAATACGTTTTCCTATTCCAAAAGCGTAGTTTCTTTCTAGTAGATTCAGAATACGTTTTCTCTTTCAAAAAGTGTAAAATCCCTCTGTTAGATTCAAAATACGTTTTCTTCTTTTGAAAACGTAGTTTCTTCGGTTAGATCCAAAATACGCTTTCATCTATTTACAGTTTTGCCACTAGTCTTATTTAGTCCATAAAATCTCCGTTTTAACTCCGTTTTGATCCATTCAAGTTGCGTTAGACTCATAATTGAGTAATCTACATGTTCATCCTACTGTTAAATATATTTTCAACTTTTGAATTTCGAGTTTAGATTTAATCTATTATTTTATTAAAGGAAACCTTGTTTCATTCATAACTTTTTCGTTATAGCTCTGATTAGAGTGCTTTTCACGTCTGTGTGTTCATAGGGAGACGTAGATTCATTTTACAAACATTTCATCTTGATTTTATGTTTGGTGTACTGTCCTAATTTAGATCTATTATTTGCTTCGTGTGTGATTGCATGGATACTTGTGTGGTGTTTTATGATCATGTCTAGTAGGTGAGCTTTGCGTTGGTGATATTAAAAAGGTGGTGATCTAGAAGAAGTCCTTTGGAGGTTACAATTCAATAGAAGAAGGATCTGAGTTTAAGGCAAGTATAGCATGAGATCTTCCTTGTTGTCCTATTCACTTTAATAATTTAATCATATGCATGTGTCTACCTTGGCAACCGTAGTAATTTTTCTAGCTATTTGATATCCTAGATTCCTTGATTCCTACGGGTTATTGCATTGAGTAGTATAATGCTAGTGCTCAACTAAAGCCATGATCTTGTAACTTGACTAATGGTATATGCAATAAACATTAAAAGATGCTTTTTAGCGACATGGAACAAGGGGGCTAGAGCATTGGGCTATTGTATGGTGCTCTAGAGTCCTCTCCCTAAGGACTTATCTATAAGCGAACATCCAGAACTTATAGTATAGCTATGAGGGCTACATGGCTCTAGCTTCAGCTCAGTATGAGGACCTTTTCTGGCTTGTTAGTGGTTACCTTTATGGCGCAAGAGGGGTTCTAACAGGTATGGCCTCAGCCTACCAAGAGGATGCACTTTTGTTTCTTTGTATTTTGTTAGTCACTCCTTAGAGGGGGGTTCATGCTTATTGATGGCGAAACCTTAGCGACCCTAACTTGTTAGATGAATCTTTGAAAGACTTCATAGTGAACCCTACCGACATTCATTGGTAGTGGGTCAAGAGGTTGGCTACCTTGAGCGAAAGGATAAATCACGACTAATAGTGAAAGTGTACAACCTCTGTAGAGTGTAAAACTGGTATATCAGCCGTGCTCATGGTCACAAGCGGCCTTGGACCCTTACAGAATAGATGAAGAACACGGATGATACCGATGATGAAGATGCACACTAACGATTACTATTTATGTTGTTCATTATTCATGTTTACATGATCATGTGTTTATGTGGGCTTGTGGATAAACTTGTTGCCACCCTATTGCTAGAATCATGACTCATTAAAAGTTAATCGCAGTTAATCAGTGTTAGCCTTTTGAGCCTCATGAACCCCATGTTATATTTGTTGAGTACGACATGTACTTATGCTTGCTTTACTTTTTAAATCTTTGGAAAAATCTCGGATGGGTACTAGATTGCTAGTCTAGAGGAGTTAGGCTTGTGATCAACTTGTTAGTTGTCCTTATGGAATTAGAGTCTTCACCCAAAGAACAGAGTTGTCTTTTCACTATTTGTTGTCTAAGGTTATATCATTTATACTAAGTACATTATATATTGAGCATTGTCTTTTGATATTACCCTTATTTGTAGCTATATGTGAGATTTGACTTCCTGGGCTAACATTTGGTGTGTATCTAGTTTTATTCTTAAAACCGGGTGCTACACTTGGCATTAGTAGCATAGGTTATGTTTTAGTTAGTAGTCTTTTGTTAGCACTAGTTCCACCGTCTGGTTAGGGTACTTTGATCCCATTTCATCGGAGCTCAGATCAAAGTAGTAAGCCTATAGATTAAGCAAGGTGCTTAGGCTTTAGATTACCTGTGGATACGGCTAGGCCTGCGGATAGATTGTGGTAGTTGGCAAGTGATGAAAGCCTTATCCATCCTCTGTATTCCAAAACGTTAGGTCTAGTTATTAAATCATAGGGCTCATGATAGACCTTGTCTATTTAACTCTCTTAGTTGGTAGCCAGGCTGTGCCCCAAACTACTAGCACATTTCTCCTAGTCATTAGTTTACCCTTTGTTACTAAAAGATATATCGCTCGCTCTACCACCTAGCTATCTCTAGTGTAGCTTGTTTAGTAGTTAGTTTAGGTTGTTTACACTCAACCCATTATTATCGTTTACCTACTATCGATGTTTGACCACTGATAGCCTGCCATGGGGGTACCCGGGGCAGTATGTTCGGGCTTCAGCATATGCAGAACTCGATGGTTAACACAAGAGACAGTCGATCTATCTTGGTTTAGGCCCTCGATCATGGATCGAGTAATAGCCCTATGTCCAGTCGGTGTTTAGCCTTTGTGTTGGATTGACTGTGAAGTGTTGTGTTGTACAATTGTTGTCTTTTTTCCTGATCTAAGGAGCCCTGCCCTCCTTTATATAGTCAGGAGGTTAGAGTCCTAGTCGGTTTACAACAAGAATTCCTTGTAGGATTATAGAGTAATACTGCTACTAAGATTACAGAGGAAGAATCCTAATTAGACTAGGTCTTCTCCCTTCCTTGCAGGGTATCCCATGGGTCCCGCACCGACAAGCCCCCGAGCACTTCATGGTTGAGTTCTGGAAGCCTCATGTTGTTCCTTCAAGTCTCGTTGAGAAGGAACAAGCATCGTCCGAGTGCTTTCTTGAGCGAAACCGTGTAGCGCTTCATGAGATCTTTGTGTGCTCTGTACTTTTTTGAAGAAAAAAGTACTCCCATTTGGATGTAGCCCCTGAGCCTCTTGCTATTTGGCACAAGAAGCTTGATGATCTTTTCTTGAAATCTTCCTAATTCTTCGTTGAAAGGCTCCCCGACTTCCTTGTTGAAAAGAGCTCTGATTTAGTTGTGTTTGGGTTCTTTTTGTCGGAAAGAGCTCGGATATAGCTATGCCTGGGTTCTTTTTATCTTGTGGTCCTAAAGTTGTCTGTCTTGAAGAAGCATTCTGAGTGACGTGCACTTTTTTGGAGAAAAAAGTGCACTCACTGAGTGTAGCCCCCGAGCCTCTTGCTATTTGGAACAAAAAGTTGGAGGGTCTTGAATCTGAGTTGTTCGATAGAACTGTATACCTCTCCTTTTGTAGCCCCCAAGCATATATCCAGGTTGTTTTGTTCAGGAAGAACTCGGATGCAGAGTTTTGGTGTATTCTCTGGTAGTCTACTGCTGTCAGATGTAGTTGTATGGTGGTGGTTGAGTGTGAATGCCTTTTGTTCATGGGTTATACTGTGTCGGTATATTCTTCCGAATATGCTCGTCTTCGAGTACTGTTCCCTCTCGCCTGAGTCTTCCATTATTGAGTCCTGTCTTTTCACTGTGTCCTTTGTTAGGCTTATTTCATTGGTACTCCTAGTCCATGTGCACTGCTCCTTTGATCTATAAATATCCTCCCGGAGTGCTAGTTTTCATCCATTGAACATTCTGTTGAAACCTTCAGGGTCATGAACATGGTAGTTTGTGAAGTAGAGCAGCCCCCGGGTGTGTTTTGTAGTTCCTGTGTGTCTTGTCGTAGCTAGAGGAAGTCTTATGATAGGGATTAGAGGTAGGCTAATCCCGCAGCAGCATTGTACTAGGATGTACATGGCGGTAGTTGGAGGAAGTCTTGTGATGTGGGCTTCGCTCCTTCATCTGGCAGTTCTGGGTTGATCCTCGTCGCCTATCTTGAGATTGTTCGGTGCAGATCAACACCATATCCAGCATCACATCGGTCTTGGGTAGACAGATGCCTACCGGCCTTCTCTGCTCCATGTTGTCCTGCCATGCTGCTGATTTCTGCCTTGGATGCACTGCGTCCGTCCTTTGAAGAAAACAGTGTAGCCGATGGCGGTTTGTCCTTCTGAGTAGCAATTTGGGACACATAGTACATCCAGAGCCTAGCCATGTCTGTGTTCCTCTTTGCTACTTTGCTTTTCGTGGTACCGAGTACGTTGGGTCTTGTAAGATTTGTAATCTTCTATTTTTGAAGTCGCTTGTAATGGAAAGAATCTTGTCTTCTGAGTTGTCATTTATTTTTCTACTATAGTTCTGGTTGTTCATGAGATTCCTGAGTTCTTTCCATAAGAACCAAGTTCTTATGTTCCTTGTGAAGTAGCCCTTCTTTTCTTCATGGTTGACGGGTTGTTTTTGCAGTAATCTGATAACTCCATAGTAGTGCTAGATGGATAAGTCTAAAATATGCCCGTTGAATTGTACTGTTGTGTGGATTTGTGCCCTCCGTTATTTTAGTTGTGTCAGTAAATGGACCGTTGCATTCTCACACGGTGTTTTAACGGGCCTGGTGGGCCGTTTTATCACTGTAAAATCTATTTAGAGACCCTTCATCTTCTCTTTCTTTACTGCCCTTCTCTTGCCTTGAAACCCTAGCTCTCAGACATCCGCCGTCGCCATTGCTGCCGTCATCTTAGCACCGCCGTCCAAGCTTTCTCTTCCCCTAGTTTCTTTTTTGCCTCCATTAGTACATGGGTAAGAAGAAGGCCGCAAGCAAGTCCTAGTCAACCTTCATGGACGAGGAGTCATCACTCTCTGTGATTGAGAATCAGGAGTTCGTGGCCATGAGGGCTGCCCAGAAGTCTTGGCTGGCTCCGACAACAACTGAAGAGCAGCTTCACGAGCTTATCAGCGATGGCTTGATCCAGAGCAAGGCCTTTGCTGAATGGAGAGTTCCAGGCGAGCATTGGGTCCCTGCTCTAGGTCCTGGTGAGATCGTTCTTTTCATCTCTTTCATTCATGCTAGACTTTGTCTTCCTGCCTCTGCCTTTCTTCATCAATTTCTCAACTATTTTGGGATTTGCCTGAATCATCTTGCTCCTAATGCAGTCCTTCACCTTTCTATCTTTGTTCATCTTTGTGAAGCTTTCCTTGGAATTCCCCCTTCTCTTTCTCTCTTTCGCTACTTCTTTCGTCTAAAACCCCAGCCCCACCATGAAGACACCAGTGTTCTTGGTGGCTGCGGGATTCAATTTCACCAGGGTCTTAAGAGCAAGTTCTTTGACTATGACCTAGTTGATTATGTGAGGGATTGGTGTGCCAACTGGTTTTATGCCGCCAATCTGATTCCTTCTCTTATTGTTCACTCTGGATCTGGTCCCTTGGTTAATGACCGATGGGATAAGAACCCTGTGACGACTACTGAGGTTTAGGCAATCCAGCCATTCCTTGATAGGATCAGTATGCTGAAACAGCAGGGCTTGACTAGTTTTGGCATTGTCTCAAGCTTTCTTCGTTGTTGAGTTCAGCCTCTAAAGAAGCGAGAGCACCTTGGCTTCGAGTACTCTGGGGCTGAGGATCCTTCATGCATGGTCCCAGCCCTTGAGTTGACCGATGAAGAGGTACTCGAGCGTCTCCAGAAGATGCTGAAAGGAGCAAGCGTTGTCCCGCTTACTGTCTCTGAGTTCTCTGCCAACAACCCGCCTCCAGTTGTAAGTCATTTTCTCTTCATTTGGGTACTTTCTGTATTTTTGTTGTATCCATTTTTGCTTAACTTTTTCTTGTCTTGTTGTTTTATTCTTTTTTGTAGGAATTTAGGTGCAACTTTGTTGACCCGATCCCTCTTGATGTCCTCCCTGCCGTGGTGAACACTAGGGAGAAACTTGCTGGGGCTTCTGCAACTAGTAAGTTCCCAATCTCCACAGTGTTTCTTGGGGTTTCTTCCAGATTTGTTGATGTATATGAAGAATATGTTCCTCATCTAGTCCCTCAAGGTCCTCATAGTGTCTCGAAGAGGGGGTGAACGGATGGTTCTTCATCTGGTCTGCCTGCTCCCAAGAAGTCTCGCAAGCCAAGTACTCATCCAGATACTCTAGTTGTAGGTAGCATGCTCTTAGGTGAGCATATTAATACTCTCTGTCCATTTGTTTTCTTGTTTTTATCTTGAACTGAGTATTTTTGTTCTTTTTTTCTTTAGCAGGTGCCCTGGTGGCCTTGGTCGAGGCCGAGGAGGAAGAGGATGATGAAGTACCCCTTATCATGCGGCGGTGAGTTGTTTTCATTTTCTCCCGCCGTTAAAATCCTCCTCTTTATCTTGACTTTTAGTCTTGATCTTTTTGTAGTAATCGGACGTCGGGTATGGGTCCTTCTGAGGCTCCTGTGCCGGTTTCTTCTATAGCTCTGGCGTTTAGTTCTTTGGTAGCTCCGGTACCGAGTTCTTCTGTAGCTCTGGTGCCAAGTTCTTCTAGGGCTCTGGTACCGGCTTCTTCTGGGGCTCTGGTACCGACCATACCGCTCCTGCCACCAAGTGGCGGGGATATTTTTGCCACCGTGGTCCCCCCTACGAGGTCCTCTTTTTGTTTTGCGAAGAAGAAGATAGCAGAGTGAGTGGATTCTGGTTTTGTTTCTTTGCTTCTGTTTTCCTTTTCTCTTGTTCTCATTGGCGAGTTCTTTTATCAACTTTTAGGCCTTCGCCTTCTCTTGTCCCCCCATCGACTTCTTCTCAGCCCTCTGTTGTGAGTACTGAGCCTCAGGACTCGCAGCACACTGCTAGTGAAGTGGTTGTGGGGGTGACAAGGCTTTCTGGCAATGATGTCGCTGCTGACTTGGTTGCCCCGGAGGTGACCATGGCCATTGTGTAGGTCCTTCTGAGGGATTGGCCCTGGCTTCCCGGGAGATTGCTCTAGTCATGCCTTCTTCGCCTTGGCCGACTTCTCCTTCTCCTTCTCTTGCCTCCAGTGGTCCTCCTTTTGCTGATGATGTGGTGCAGCAGTTTGATGCCACTCATCAGCTATCGGAGTTAACTGCTGCCTGGGGAAGCTTATCGTCCCTTGCAACTTCTTTTGGAGAAAAGCTCTAGGTAAGTTTTTTCACTGTTCCTTCTTTGGATGTTCGCTTTTCTTCTGTCCTCATTCCTTGTTTTCCTTTGTCTCTTTTTGCTCAGTCCTTCTCTCATGATCATACCGGCTTCTTTTTCTCATCTGAAAACGAGAAAAAGTTGTCTTCCAAAGTGAGCGCCCTAAAAGCTGATCTTGACCTCCTCCGGGCCGAGATGGAGGCTGAGCATCAAACGCATGAGGAGGAGGAAAAATCTCTTCATGCCCATGTTGTTGAGACCAAGAAGCAGAGGGATGCTGCTTTCCAGGAGGCTCAAAAGAATTCGAAGGCCGTGAAGAAAGAGTGCAACGGTATTGCAGGTTCTTTTTGTTTCCTTCTGCATTCAAATTCTCCTTTCTACTGACTTGTTGTTTGTTGTCTTGTCTAGCTCTTCAGGTTGAAAAGCAGAAGCTCTCAAAGGGTGTTGAAGAAATGAAGACTCTTGTTCATACAAGTCACAACAAGGCTGAGGAGGTAATTACTCATGCCGAAGAGGAACTCGCACTTGCTAAGTTGATTAGGCATGGAGCTGATAGAGATCTTGTGCAGACCCAAAAAAATATTAAAGACTTGTCTGGCAAGTTGGCGACGGCTACTAAAAACTGGAAAGCTTTGTGGAAATCCTTTCGTTCAGTAGCCGATGTTCTCCAAACTCCAGCGGATGATGGGCAATCTTGGGCTCAGTTGATTCCTCAAATTCCGACTCGTTTCCAAGAGTTTGTGAAGAGGTGTGCTCAACTGTGTACCAAGAATGTCCTGGCCTAGGTCCGGGTTCTTGCTCCAGCGGCTCCTTTGTCCAAGATAGCAGAGGAGGCTAATAGTCAAGAATACATTGATGCCGTTGAGAGGATGGAGCCTGAAGTTGAAGACTTAGCTAGTAGGATAGTAGATAATCTTAATATTGTTCTCCCTTCTCCTGATGATGAGGCTTGATGTATTTGACCCTTATGCCCATGCCTTGTAATATGACATTATGCTTCTTTTGAATGAAGATTTTTTGTTGATGTCTTCTCTGCCTGGATGCCTTGTTTATTCCTTGGATGATTTGTCCAATTGGTCAGAGTTACTTGACTTGCCGAGTACTTTGTCTTGCTTTCATCTTTGCCTTGTAAACAACTCTATGCGTTATTCTGACAAACTTTCTTGATTTGTTGAGTGCTTTTCTGTCCATGTAAACAACTCGTTATATATATAGATCTTTGTGTTGACAAACTTTCTTGATCTGTCGAGTGTTTGTCTGGCCTTCTTCCATGTCATGTAAATGACTCGTTATATGTAGGTCTTTTTTTGGCAACCTTTCCTGATCTATTGAGTGCTTGTCTGGCCTTCTTCTGTGCCATGTAAACAACTTCGTTATATGTAGGTCTTTGTGTTCTTGGGTATCTCCAATGTAGCCCCCGAGCCTCTTGCTATTTGGAACAAGTAGCTGGAGGGTCTTCCATTTGAAATTGCTCTGGTCTATGCCTAGGCTTAGTTTCAGTCGTTTTGCTTTTATTTCGGGTTCTAGCTTGTTAGCTACCCTCATCGGCGGGCTCAAGCGTCTTTTCAGCTATTTTGCTCTCGGTCGAGATGCTCAGGCGTATTTTCAGCCATTTTGCATTTTATTTCGGGTGTTAGCTTGTTAGCTACCCTCATCGGTGGGCTCAAGAGTCTTTTTAGCTATTTTGTTCTTGGCTGGGATGCTCAGGCGTATTTTCAGCCATTTTGCATTTTATTTCGGGTGTTAGCTTGTTAGCTACCCTCATCGGCGGGCTCAAGCGTCTTTTCAGCTATTTTGCTCTCGACCGGGATGCTCAGGCATATTTTTAGCCATTTTGCATTTTATTTCGGTTGTTAGCTTGTTAGCTACCCTCATCGGCGGGCTCAAGCGTCTTTTCAGCTATTTTGCTCTCGGTCGGGATGCTCAGGCGTATTTTTAGCCATTTTGCAATTTATTTTGGGTGTTAGCTTGTTAGCTACCCTCATCGGCGGGCTCAAGCGTCTTTTCAACTATTTTGCTCTCGGCCGGGATGCTCAGGCGTATTTTCAGCCATTTTGCATTTTATTTTGGTTGCTTTTGGGGGGATCAATGGTGATCGAGGACGGCGAATCATGAATACTTCTCTAGCGTGAGTTGTTCTGTCATCATCGTTGATTACCATATTGCCAGAGCTGTTGATAACTTCAGTAGAGGTTTCAAAGTCATAGATGGAATCTCCTTCTTGGTAGGGTAGAATTGCTATTGTTGTATTGTCGACTAGTTGGGTGCCGTCATCCTTAGGAACAGTACCTGGCCAGTGAATGATGTAGTCTTGAGATGTTATAGTTAAAACGAGACCTTCCTGGGCCCCCTTCAGCGGCATTCTAAGCATGGAATAAGTGGATCCTTCATGCCATGTCTAATAAGATGTTGCCATGTTGTGGAGTCTGAACAAAAAAGGACCCGACTTCTTTGAAGTACTCTATGTGTACTCTGAGTAGTATTCTTGATAGGTTGACGTCATGTTCCGGAGCTTTGTTAGAAAAGAACTTGGTTTTCCAAAAGAACTTGAATAAGACTTCATTTCAAAAGCGGAACTTGAGTTTGAATCGGATGTGTGAAGTCATGAAAACTAAGTCGGATTGGACATTATGAGTTGTGCGAATCTTCCGGCAAGCTGATCTGTCATTATCGTCGAATTAGGATAGTCTTGATGATGATCTGAATCTTCGAGGAGACGGCCTTGGAGCTTGCCATTGTTGCCTGCCTCATAGATCCATGAACCAAAGATGAAGGTCGATCCCTTCGAGAAGATCATGTCGTTGAGGTCCATCGAGCTCTCAGATGCAAAGTCGCCAAAAGCCCCTACCTGGCGCGCTAGCTGTCGATGTTTGACCACCGATAGCCTGCCACGGGGGTACCCGGGATAGTATGTTCGGGCTTCAGCGTATGTAGAGCTCGACGGTAAACGCAAGAGACAGTCAATTTATCCTGGTTCAGGCCCTCGATCATGGATCGAGCAATAGCCCTACGTCCAGTCTGTGTTTAGCCTTTGCGTTGGATTGACTATGAAGTGTTGTGTTGTACAATTGTTGTCTTTTTTCCCAATCTAAGGAGCCCTACCCTCCTTTATATAGTCAGGAGGTCAGAGTCCTAGTCGGTTTACAATGAGAATTTCTAGTAGGATTATAGAGTAATACTGCTACTAAGATTATAGGGGAATAATCCTAATTAGACTAGGTCTTCTCCCTTCCTTGCGGGGTATCCCGTGGGTCCCGCATCAACACCTACCTAGGATCCTGTTGACACTTCCTAGCATCACTACTAGAATGACACTAAGAAGTGTACTTGGTATTTACTTATGACTTAGAAAGAATATGTATATTTAAGAATGTTCTACAAGCGCACATACCATTGTAGCACTTCACTCGGGAGTATTCCAGGTATCATTATTTATATTTTACCACAGGGAGGAGCGGTGGCTAGAGATATTGATAAATATGATACTTATGATGAGATCATTAAACTAAACACTTAGTCTAAATAGGGGTAAGCCAAATGATATATATATATATATATTAAGAGCATGGCAATGATAATAATCTAGAGATAGAAATAGATACTCATAAATGTAGTATAGATAGACTAAGTGATTAGTTAAGAGAAAGATTCCTAAGTCATTCCTATATACTAAGTCTTATGTACACCCCAAGTATATAATCTTTCATCTATATCATAATTAATTCTTCATCTACACATAAGGAACATTACTAAGAAAAATCAAGAATAGTGCTTGACTTCCTTCGCAATTAGGTCCTACTTATTCTATAGACAGGGAGCGGACTACAAAGGACTCAATGAGAGTGTCACACTCGCAATCTACCACATGGCCCAGAATGTAGAGTGCATCCACAGGTAAACAACATATAAGCATCACGCTTACATAATGTCGACCACTTAATTCACTCGAGTACTAAGCTAAGCGCTTTGCAAACTTTTACATAAACTTAGTATCAATTATGACTATATCAAGCATACTACTGAAGCAAACTAAGAACATAATAGATATAAACATAATAGTTTAAACACAAAGTCATGAATAATAGTGGATACAATGGCTATACCAGCCTCCAGATGATGAATCCAGAATCCTTAGCAGTATCCCAACTCTACTTGAATCTACTAGCTATCTTATAATAAAACTTTGATGAATAGGAGATCTATTGTATTCTCTTTAGAAACTCTAAGGATGATGATCAACTAATTGATTCCTTGATCGATTGATCAATGCCTTAGGGGGGTCTAGGCTGATATATATAGGGGCAGCATCAATTATGGACCCTCAGATCAAACCGACCTTGAGCAACAGTGTAGATTCAATCTTTAAGGTGGTGGAGAACCAACATAACGAGGAGGGGCTACTAGGTGGGCTCCATAGGCTGGCCGGCCTGCAGGTGGGACCGACATGCCCCACATGTCAGTGGCACATGTCCTGCTATGGTGGTTTGCCTTTTGGAGTGTTATGGAATCTTCCTAAGTCAGTTTTGTCGTGGATAAGCGTGATTAAATCTAACGATTGGGTCCACCTCGATGGTTTTCTGGATAAACCCTGCTGAAAACATAGATTCACCAAAACTCATGAAATTTTTCAGTTAAAACCCCTAAACCTATGTTGGTGATCAGATTTATGCATTTATACAACTTTTATTGATGGTTTATGATGGTTGTTACTACCATCAACAAACTCCCCAAGCTTAACCTTTACTCATCCCTGAGCAATGCTAACCTCAGTAGTGGATCAGGAGTTGCTAAAATGTTCTCACTCCTCAAAAGTACGCATGCATCCAATCAAAAATTCTCCTCCAGATTAGAATAAACTGACCTGACTTTCAAAATTACCCATATTACCTCTTGAGCAATTGAAAGACGGAAAGATCAAGTCAAGAACTATGTCTCAAGTTCTTTGTTCAACCATTATTCTAGAGTTTTTGTAAGTTTTCAAAATAAAACTCAGAAATTCCAATGTATGACACTCTCGAGTCTCTCAATATATGTGGTATTTGTGGATCCTCACCAAGGCAATAATGATGTTATGCCCTTTTCTCTTCCTACAACTAAGGCTTATGTGGAGCTCATAGGAATGGAGATAGCATGAAAGAGCATACTGGCAATATATATATTGTAAAGTCAAACCTCAAATCCAAAGAGAGTTGAGTCATATAATCAAATCAAGATGAGCATGTGTCTGGAATACTTGGTGAATATAGTGGCTAACCTAATTCTACTATGCTCCTTGAAAACATCTCTCTTTTGAAACTTAGAAATACTTTTTGCAATGGAACATGGGCTATCTTATTCATCTTTCTCTCCTTTTTTAGGCAGGCATTGGAATACCCATCGTTTTCAATATATTGGACACTTGTTCATTTTTTTCTCAACTTCTTTTTTATGAATAACTTTTGCATAGCCCATGCTTCTCTTCTGCAATAAAACTTTTGAGACATATCAACAAGATCTTGGAGCATTTATTTGGTGGATGGAAAATCTATCAAACATATTTTTGGTGTTTACTCCTACTGTAGGAGTGAAACATTTTTGGGTGGATCTAAATGGAATGGCATATTTTTGTGCCTACCCCAGTGTAGGAGTAGTGCATATTTGGGTGGTGTGAACATGATCCTGATTTTAAGAGCATGACAAACCTCTCACAACGGTCGACAAAGCTTGACCAAACTTAATGCAAAACAAATAGCATATCTGAGTGGAAGTTTTCCTAGTCTAAAATAACATGTATGGCTCTGGTAGGAATTTAAGCTTTGTCATATAGGAACTCATCATGTAGCATTTTTATGTTTTTTCAAAAGATAAATATCCAGAATTTTAGTGTCACTTGGAATAAGATAAATATCAGTTCAGACTTTCTCATATCATATCCGTCAATTACTTAGACTTAGATCAAACATATGCCACCCACGAGTTTCAAGTTCAGAGTAAATTCTCATGTCAAAACAATTTTATCCAAAACTCAAGAAAATTCAATGCAAAAAACTAGATACTTGAAAGGAATTACAACAGAGCAAGTATTCATCAATTCTATTCAAGAGATCTAGAGAGTTCCTTTTTATTTTATTTAGCTCTTAAAAATCAAACTAAAGCAAACTTCATACACACTCTTTTTATTTTGTTTTTATTTTTTTAGATCACACATTACTAATATATATAGAAGATAAAGACAAAATTTTATTTTGTTTTTAGTTATGCATAGTTTTTAGCATATTTATAAAACAAACTCAAAAATATTAAAACACAAGAAAAAGAAATACTTACCTTGATACACGGGGGATATCCTTCCCCCAAGCTGGTTGTTATCGTGGTCGTTCAAAAGGGTGGCCGGATGTTGAGGTTCTAGAACAAAAAGTCCTAGTCCTGGTTCTGCTGTTGATGATTCTGTTGGATGTCGGCGATCGCGTTCCCCATGTTTGCCTACCATTGTGAGTGTTGGTGTAATGTACCTTGTATGGCAGCATTCTGTTCATCAATGGTTGTCAGTCTGTTGTCGAAGCGTTGGTGTTCCATTTGTTGATCATGATACCCCCAGCCAAAGTAGGACATGCGTCCTCCTTGGTAGCCACTCAAAGGTTTCTTCATAAGTATGCTGTTGGTAGTTGTGGTAGTTTTCGTCTTGCCAGTGCTCACTTGGAGCTTTGTACCATGATCCTTCAGATTGTTGAGGTGATCCCTATTCCCAACCAGCATATTCGGGCTAGAACCCACGGGAAGATCCCACTTGGTCCCAGCCGGCATAGCCAGTGTAGGTTGTTCCTTTAGGTATCGGGTCAGCGCCATAGTAGCGAGTCCACAGTGCATGGGTTAGTCTCATGGATGCACTCTTGTGAGGTGCCACTTCCTTTGCCTATAGATCAAAAGTGAAATAGTCCACAACAAATAAACTGAGATTCTAGTTAGGTAATGGAATCTCTGTTGAAAAAACATGATACATCATGACAATCTTTCCATCCTCTCTCTTTTTAAGCAGTTGGGCTTGACAAAAAATAATCAAAATCAATATATAAGGGCTCCTCGGTAATATAAGAGACCAAAGCATTATTCAACAGACCCAAGTTTTGGGCAATTCGAGTGACCAAAGAAACACGCTCGACATCACTCGTGAGAGTAAAAACCTCCAACCAGTGGTGAATTATACATTTAACGGGTGAAACCTTTCTCCTTTTCACCATAGCATAAAGCAAATTGAGATCGTCTATCCTCACAGGGCGAGTATCAGGTATAGGAAACATGGAAAAACCTAGCCATTTATGCATGAAACAAAGTGTGGGATGTTGAATGTCATTGGTACAGGGACGATAAAATTCATTAAGCCCCGAAATTTCCTTCGAGAATTTTAATTTATCAAAGTCTTGCAAAGCATGGTCTACATCAACTACACATTGTGAAATAAACCCTAGGAGCAAACTTAGATCCTTCCAGGGAGAAGAATACTCTTTCCCAAAAAGTCTAAATTTAACCCCGGTGTCGGCAATTTGCAGTGTGCATAAAAATTCCAATGTCAAAAGTTTAGACCCTTGCTCAGCAATATTCCAGAAACCATCCCAACCGACAACTTGGAAAATGAAAGAGAGCTTGATGTCCATACCTGTTGCTTGTAGTAGGAGCAGACCATACATAGTGGTGTGTACAAACCTTTGAGCCTTCAGCTTCTTAAAAGCTTCCTTTGCCTCCTTGGATCGCCAGCGGATATGTGATTCCTCTAGCAGGACGTTGTTCGTAGATGACATTGACTGAGGTGGCATTTTGGCTCCAGGCGATGGAGCATTGACCTGCATGTCGTAACTCGCCCTGAAGGATCAACTCGTCAACGAGCAGGACGAATGCGAGCAGGTGGACTTCCCCTTGAAAATGTTCCACATCCTGCAAAAATCAACAGAACAACAAAACTCGTGGAATGGGTTAGGAAATAAAATACTTTGCGGTTAACTGTCCAAGAGTTAGTCGTCCGGGGGCTAGTTGTTCTAATTGCCAATAATTTTCTCTAAGCAAGATTTTAGCATAACTTCTACCCGTAATATTTTTAGCTTTTCCTATTTTCTGCAGCACTTCTACTAATGGAATTACTACACTTCAGGGAAGAATTTTGAAATTTGGAAGTAGGAGGCTAATGTGTTTGTTTGTGAGGTAGAGAGCAGTAAGGAGCTTGCTATTTATAGAGTGGCACAGCAGTAGGCCAGCCGACCGGCCCCCTCTTGGGCCCACTTGAGTCAATTCTCCACCAGCTAAAACTTTGCTTCGATGCTAAGCAAGTTTTGGTGCTCGTCAGTGCGGATGCACCAATTTCGATGGTGAAGAAAGCTTGAGGTGATGGTAGTGGGTCCCTGGTGTCTGCAGGTCTGTATTCCTGTATTTCCTCCATATACAAATATATATGTGCTATGCAGAAAATATTTTATGATACTATGAAATATAACTAGATGTATGCATGGTATTTTTAATTTTTAAGCCTCCACAATAAATATTCTTGTGGGTTTTTACACGCTGCAAAAATTATTCACATGGGGTCTGTTGGTATTTATTAACTTGCCACTTGTTTTAGTAGTCACCTAATGTTTACCTACATCTCTTAACATTACTTACCAGGTTGTCATCCCTAGTGATGATGCTAGAAATGTTTGTTGGTACTACATACCATTACTACTAGAATAATACTAAATAGTTCTTTATTAATTTATGTGACTAGGAGGAATATATAGATATGAATGAAAAGGAATCTGCAAGCGCATAGATAATTATACCATTGTAGCACTTTACCCGAGAGTATTCCAGGTATCGTTATTTATATTTTTACCATAGGGAAGGTCTAGCATGGACAAGTATTGATAACTTATACTATTGATGGAGAAGTAAACCATAACCAATATTCTACTCATAAAAGGGGTAAGTCATAGGATAAGATATATATATGATAAGTATTGATCAATGATAATGATAAATCACTTAGAGTACTCATTTCTATGGCATTAGCATGGTCAGGTAGAATATTAGAGGAATAATTCCTAAGTCATTCTTAATTATAAGTCAAAGCATACATTGATTAGTGCAATTACACCTAATAGTCATTGCTAAGATCATCTTCATATCTACCCAAAAGGGATATTACAAAGGGAGATTAAGAACAGAGCTTGTCCCCCTTCGTAACCAGATCCTACGTGCTACCTACACCGGGGAATATAGGGTGTATCCACAGGTAAACAATGTATAAGCACCACGCTTACACAATGTCGAACATCCACCCATGGATCCTTAGGGTGAGCGCTATATGGACATATGCATGAATATGATGATAGTCCAACTATACTAGGTATATAATCAAAGTAGATGATGAACATTATAACAAAGAACATGAATAAGATAAATACTAATATTGTCATAACAATTGTAGCAAGCATATAAAAATAATGGATATACAAAAGAGAGAGGGAGTACAAAGATTATACCGAACCACGCTCTTGACACGATCGGGAATCCAAGCGAAGCCCGCTTGCCTCCCTCTAGACCTAACCTAACTAGCTATGCCCTAGAATGTGATGGAGCTCTAAGGATGATTAGGGTTTTTGTCTTCTCAAATGACTTGATGCCTCAGGGGGTGGCAGGGGCTGGTTTATATAGGCCAGAGCGTCCATTGTGAGCCCTTGTGTGACAGAACCACCCAATTTATACAAGATCAAGTATGGCTATCCCCGTTTAGCATGTTGACGCACACATACTTTCACTTATATAAACCCAGTAGTCCACCAAGTGTCACGAAGGACCTCGGTAAATCAACATCACAACCAAGATTGCATGACTAAGCAAATACCCATCACATACACAGAGTTGCAACAGAAATAATATTACAAGTTTAGGTTTCAAAACCGGTTAATGGAAACAACATAGCTTTTAATGATTACATTAATATAAGTTCTAAATACATTGCTAGCATAAGTGACATCCTCTAACAAAAGTATATAGATGAGAAATAAATATAGAGTCACCGAGCCCACCGGTGGTTAGCCACCATCTTCCTCAAGCCAAAAATTTCACCTGCAACATGGTGGGATAAACCCTGAGTACTCAAATGTACTTAGCTAGACTTACCTGTCATAAACCAGAAATAAAGTGATACCAAGGATTATGCAAGGCTTTATAAGTGGAGCTAGCTTGACAACATTTTTACATAAAAAGTCACTAAGTTAGCTATACATTTGATAATTCAGTCATGAAGTTAATTATAGATATTCATCTCTAGATTAGCAACTAACTTGTGCCAAACATGTGGTATATCATTTAGTAGCATAACAATAGTAACCGTAGCCAGTATAATAATTCCATGTTCATCATAACCATCATTCCATAATACAGTACTATGATGTTGGTACTAGCCTAGTTTCTCACTGTCCGGAAGAGATGGCGATTCGAATTGATTTCAACCAGCTGGGAATTTATTCCTAACACAAACCTAGGCAGACCAGATCAACGATCACCTTAGGTCACCTTTGGTAGAATTTAGGTCCACATTTCACGGGTTTGAACAGTGCCGCACAATCAGGGACGATCAGCTGCCAGGACGTTCAGGCCCAGCCTGCCCTTGGGCTCACATCTGGCTCCCCACATATCCTTATTACCATCTAGAGTGCACACTCTTATAGAATAGGGCCTAGCCTAAGTTGAGCTACTCGGCTTCATGGTCGGAACGAGTTATCCAGACAGCTAAGTGAGAGGCATGCATTCAATCTTATCAAAAGCGACCAACAATGGTATGGTCCTTAATTGGCATAGACGGATTCACATGAGTCAACCTACGCATAGACTCCATCCGACCTCCATTTACATTACCCCATGGTTCTTTTCCACGATAGCAAATATAGCCAACCGTGCTTTGGTATCCACCTATTTCTCACAGGTGATAGGAAACCACCCGACTTCTACCAGTCTAAGCATGGCTAAGCATGTATTCAATTCTGGACCAACACAGGGTTAAAGGTATATATGTATCTGCACAAGGTAGTTCTATGCATCAAGTGTTTCCAATTCAACTCTTATAACCTAATGCATCAAACATAAAAGGACTCAAGTGAATTTTTGTAAAACATAGGATACTTAGAATGCTCTGGGGCTTGCCTGGGATCCAACACTAGGTTAGTGTTTGTTAGATGACACTCGCTTGGTGAGCATCTCCCATCTCGGTACTTGCTTAGTCCTTCCATCTTCTAGATGGATTCACCAAACTCCATCTTTGGGTTTGGCTCCAACATCACATCCTTTACGTGGTGCATCTAGCGTACCTAGATGAGATGAAAAATGTAGATGTATGAATGCATAGAAAACAACTCATGATGCATTGCAGCAGGCATACAAAGGCAAGGACAAGGTAACATCATATTGACTTAAGCACTAGAGAGCAAGTCATTTAACTAATTATTGCACAAGCCTACCATAGTAAGGTAGCAAGAAAATAACACCAAGCATTCACCAATGAGGCACTCAAATTAAGGTACATTAAGGAATCATCTAGCACAAGCTAATCCTAGTAATCATATAATCAAGATCAAGCATAAGCAATCAACTCCAGGTATATGCACAAAATCTGGACAGCAACATAACAGCCACTCAATTTAACCATAACTAGAGTTATAAGCCTCCAACAAGGGTGATCCTAGACTTTCTGGACAGCTAATGAGATTATCTAAAACTTTATTAATATCATCTAAGGGTGACTTCATAGCTAAAAGGGTTAAACAACACAATGAAGACATCTCTTTCTAGCTTTGGACAGAACCCACCATTCCACTTTGAATAGCCATAACTAGAGTTCAAGACCACCAAAAGTAGTGATCTCAGACATTTTAGAAACTTTAGGAAAAGCACTACAAGTATCCTATTATCACCAATACATGATTCCATGTTTAAATGAGCCAAACAATACAATCATTCATATCTATCTAGAGGACATGCAAAAACCTGACAGCAAACTTCTAAAATCTATAACTCCTAAATTATCAGGCCTAAAATCATGAAATTTTAGGACAAGCAATATAAGGAAATTATCTACAACTTTTGTATTCACCATAGTTACAGAAAACATTATTTGATCCATGAAGTTATCATCACAACAGAAAATGCACATGAAGCCATTTCAGAATGTAACAATTTGATGTTTCACTTGTTTTGCTAACAAAGAGCATGCACACATGAGCCATTCAAGAACTTCAAACACCACTAACATACTTAGCAACACTTTATTGCACACCAATCACTCAAAGCATCACCAAATACAATTACAAGCTTTATCTACAATTATGATTTTATTAATCCTTTCTTCTAATAAACATATATATAAATTTTAGTGATGTATGAGAACAACTAGTTGTGGGCTGAGATTTTTATGAGTGGTAGATGTTATCAAAATATGGCTACTGCACGAATTTCACAAGCTCAGGTTTTATAATTTAATTACTATGAAAAAGACAAATTGCTATTGCAGGAAAACATGTAAAAGCAAAATAAATCTAAAGATCCTCATTTTCTATAAACACATAACCATATTATGGTTTCTTAGGTCACAATATCACCATGCAATGGCAAAGGAACCACATTTCATAATTTTGCATATATAAATTATTTATAAACCATTTAAAACCATTTATCAAGCATTAATCAAGTTAAATTCATAACTCAACCATAATTGTACAAAAAATTATGGAATTTTAACCAGATTTCACACATGCCATAAGGATACTAGCATAAATTTTTAGGTAATTTGGAGCAGTACAATAGTAGATATGATGATAGCAAGCAAAGTAAGCTAGAATTAACCTTTAATCATGATTAAATCAAAACATCATAAAAACAGTGATCAAACAAGATGTTTAATATTTTTCTTATCTAGGACATCCCAAAAAAAGACTCAAAAAACTAGAATCACATTTTTAGGACATTCCTACCTCGAGATATGGATTGGACAAACTTAAAAGGATTTCTAACAGTACTTTAAAAGAATAAATAAAAACATCAGAAACTTTATACTAACACATATTATATTATGACTCTACTGCATATATCTACTCACAAGGATTCCAAAAAGTTCTCATTTGCTATTTTACGATTTTTCTACAATTTATTATGATTTTTCTAAAGTTTCAGCCATAAAAAACAAACTTGCACCAAGGACCCTGAACTTCCACCAAAATAAATTCTAGCAAAACAGTCCTTATAGGCACTATTCACATGAATCACAGACTTTGCACTTAGCCCCCTATAGTTGTTTCTATTGTTGTGTGAGGTCCTTCACCTTCTCTTCTTCACAGGACAGAGTAGAGGACGGCTTGGGGCTGGCTGGCCTTGGCCGGCAAGGGCCGACAACGGCATGGAGGGGTAGCACGAGCACCAACGTGCCTACCCACAACCGTGGGTGGCCATGGAGCAGTGGGAGGCGACCGATAGCGTCCTGACCATGGCAGCCGAGCACGGCAGCGGGAGCTGCTCTGGCGACATGGCGAGCTAGTGGTGGAGGGAGGCGCGACACGCGCTTGAGGGGCTAGGAGAAGGCAGTGAATGTGGAGCTGCTCTTTGTTGGACATAAGGTGGCACGAAGGTGAGGGAGACACAAGTGTCTTGGAGCTTTCCTCTGGTGTCCATGGCATCCGCGCGCTCTACGCGCTCGCGCGCGGCACCGATGGCGAGGGAGAGCGCGCAGGGAGTGGAGAGTGAGGGAGAGACTGAGAGGGAGCATGGGCATGTCCAAATCAAAGCAGCAATGTCGGTAGAGGAGGTGGGACACACATTAGCATGGTGGGGTGTAGCTGTCCTGCATGGTGGCCACACGCCCATTTCAACAAATAGGTGGCGGGTGACGATATGGGCAAGGTGGGAGTCGAATTGGTCTGGCTACGGGCTGATTTGGACCTTGGGCCCAAAAGAAAAGTTGTAGCCCACCTGATGATCTACAAAATTCATTAAGGGTGCCTGGCCATTAGAGCTCTCCATTAGCAGCTAATTAAGATCCAAGTTGATAGTGTCAACGACATAATGAAGGTTAAGCCTTGCTCTACTTGAGCTCCAATTACTTGGTCCAAACATGGTCAAACTGATCCCAACCTTTTGTATGTCCATCTTCAAGATGTAAACTCCAACTTTTATATTTGGCTCAACTTGAGTTGCTTAACAAAAATATGAGAACATGAGATGCCAATCATCATTGCCACTAAAATTCTAGACTTTGCCAAAATTTTGAGATCCAAAACAGAACTAGGTTCAGTTTTGAGTCCTTAGTTTGACTAAGTTAGGGACCAAACTAGCTCATGACCCTTTAACAAAGTTTGTTGTGCACATCTTGATATACAACTTTTGTTAAAGTATCATGGACTAGTTCATCATGGTTAGGAAGATACAATTCTCCAAACTAGGGTACACGAAACTAAAACCGAGATTCAGTTAACTCCTGGAAACAGTTAGTCTTTGCTGATTTTGAAACTAACTTCGAAGATCCAAATGAACTCCACACTTGATGAGACTTGCTTCATTGTTTCCAGCATAAAGTGTACTCCAACTCATATTAAGGAATCCAGTTAATTTACCATATGAATTTGGAAGATAAAAATTCACAAACATGTCAACTTGCTTGTGTCAATCGGGGATAGAAATATTTCTGAGAGGCCAAAACAGCACTGCATTCAAACTTGAGGCCACTTAGAAGTTGAATCAAGGCTTGGTCCAAAAATAAAGTTTGTTGTACTCCACTCAAACTTTAACTTTCATTAAATGTCAAACTTCATAACTTGTTTCCACACTGTTATTTGACCTTGGTCAAAGCAGCATCATGATAAACCTTAAATTGGAGTTTTAGACTGATTGAGGCATTTTCTTGGCATTTGCTCAACATGGACACTTCATGACTTTTGTGGTAGAGTTCAATTAGGGTCATTTGGGCAAGGTAGCAAGGTTTGGTCGACATCCCATGTTCCCATTCACCTGATGAAGCAATTCAAGAAAGATTTTAACTTATCATTTCATGTGACTTCTTGATCCCAAACTTCATAAAACTTTTCCACTAGTAAAGTTCGATGCATGTTGATATAATGTACATGAAACAAGCATGTTTAACACTACTCATGCCTAACCTTAACTAGGGTCCACATGTAAGCAAAGGTGTGTTATCCAAGTTCAGGTTGGGACTCAATTTCATAGATTGGACCACAACACCTTCATCATCACTTTAAAATTATGAACTAGAGATCATGATCATTGCTTGACATAGTTTACTTAAGTCCAAATCCACTGCTTAACTTGTGACTAACACCTGGGGTGTTACACCTTGGATCAAATTGACTTAAAGAACGATGTAGATGCAACCTAGGAGGCAGTGAACTGACATAACAATGGAGGATGACATGTGGGCCATAGGGGGCAGGCGGCCTATAGGTGGGGCTGGCTAGCCCCACTTGGTAGCCCCTCAGGCTCCGCCTTGGTGTGGAGTCCTCTCGAGTCTTCTGGTGTCCGTTTCGCTGTGGATAAGCGCGTTTAACTCTGACATCTAGGTCCACCTTGATGGTTTTCTAAATAAACCCTGCAGAAATCACAGATTCACCAAAACTCGTGGAATTTGTTAGTTGAAACCCCTAGACCTTTGTTGGTGATCATATTTATGCCCTTATGAATGTTATATTGATGGTTTATAATGTTTGTTAACTACCGTCAATAGGGCCTAAAGATTTTATAATGTAGCGATGAAATTTTTATTTTATTATTTTAATGCAAGTGTTGGAAAATAAATATGCCAAAGTAAAAATAATTTATGCGATGTAAAAAGTAAATACAGATGTAAGGAAAATGGACCCTTGGCCCATTTACTTTGGATTTTGGTGTTTGATGACCAACACAACCAAATTGGACTAATAGATTTTTAAGTAATTGTTTGGTAGTTCAATAGGATGCAAGACGTGACTTGGACAAAGGTGACGTGATGATCCGATGATCAACACCTCAAGAAAGACATCTGAAGATACATAGAAGACATGCAAGGTCAAGTAAAGTCCAAGCACGAAGATTGGAACCAAGCCAGAAGCAAGATCACGAAGAAACGAGCACGACAGAGGTGACCGGACGCGTCCCTATGAGTGACCGGACACGTCCGATCAGGTGCCAGGCAACAACAAGTGTCGGCAGCTATGATTGGATGCACCATTGACACTGTTCATCATCACAGCAGTGTTTTTAGCATGACCGGACGTAGCAGACTGGATGACTGGACGCACAAAGTGCAGTGTCCGATTGAGTCTAGACAGGTTCTAGAGCAGCGCCAGTGCGATCGGACATGTCCGGTTGATGATGACTAGACTCTAAGCCGAGTTTGATCAATGCACGCTCTCCAACCGTTGGGACAACCAGACGCGTCCGGTCAGGACGTGATCAACGTTCGATCAATAACAGAAAGCTGGGTTTCACCCCCAATAGCTACTTTCTAAGTGGGGCTTATAAATAGACCCCCAACTAGCCATTTGAGTAGTGTGGAGCTGAGGAAACATACCAAGGGTGTTGATACACTATTTTAGTGATCTTTACTTGCATAGTGCTTAGTGATTCATTTGATGATTAGCGTAGATGCTTTTGCAAAGTGCTTAGGTTGATTCGCTACTACAAAAAAGGTTTGTAGCAATGGCTCATTTTTTGTAGGGGCAGCTAGGGATGGAGGCACCCCTATAGTGGGCTTGCTCTAGACCCACAAGACCAGCCACCCCTACAAATTGCATAGTAGGGGTGGCTGGTGATACGAGATGCCCCTATAAATGGGCATATTTGTAGGGGCAGCTCACTCACCAGCCGCCCCGGTATTGCGGTTTGTAGGGGCGGCTCAATCACCAGCCGCCCCTACAAATGCATGTACAAAAGGCTACAACCCCCTTTTTCTTCCTCGAGTCACTCACTCTTACCAGAGAAAAAGGCTTGGTAGGCCTTAGGCACCTCCCAAAAATTGCTCTACTAAGGGGGGAAGGTTTTGGTCTCAAATCCTTTGGTGGAGAGGTTGTAGAAGGTAAGAAAATGCTATTCCACACTTTTTTTTTGAAGTTTTAATGGTTGGTTAGTGAGTAATTAGAGTTTTGCTTTTCTCTCTCTTCTATGGTGCTTGAGCTACTTATGAAGCAAATTAGACCCAAGTTTTGAATCTACTAGGGTAAATTGGGTAGGGGAACAAGATCATACCCTTATTTGGTCCATGTTTCTTCATTTTAGTGAACAATTAGTTAGTTTTATGGATGTTTCATTTGCATGTAGATCTAGATCTAGGGTTTGGTTTTTTTATTAATTTCATTTTTGTAAATTTATGTTTGATGAAATTGGACTACGGTTTGCATGAAAGATATTGGGTAAAATATAATTGTTGCTAATTGTTGTCTTTGAAATTGTTTGTTGTAATCAACAAATATGTATTTTAATTATTTATGGATAAATAGGCCATTAATTAATTTTCCTCTACCATGGTGTGTTTGTATGCTTCATGTAATTATATTTGATTTATATTCATATATATCTAAAGTATATATAGTTATTCTCAAGTAATTATTAATTTGATTCATTTTTATATATATCTGAATAAGTAGTCCTTTAATGTTTGTTTTGTTGTTGTTGTTGTAAAAGATGGAGTACATGAACTCTTGGATGTATGGTTTGTTAAGGTTCAAAGCAGGTTTCCGTGAAGAGGTGGATAAATTTATTGAAGCCGCAGAGAAGGATGCAACAACATTGACAGAGAATAAGGATACAATTATTTTTCAATGTAAAGATTGCAAGAACCATATGGCATGGATAGATGTGACTATCATCAGATCACATTTGATTATGCGAGGATTTGTTGAGGACTACATAGTGTGGATTCATCATGGCGAAATGGTTATTGTTAAGAACAAGGATGAGGAGGAATACGACAATGAAACCCTAGAATCTCTGTCCCAATATTTAGTAGAGCTTGATGCATGAATGGATCCCAAGTTTGGCAATGAACAAGGTGGTGATGCTGGTGGTTGGGATGGTAATGATGAAGGTGGTGCCAATAATGATGGTGGAGCATGTGTCGGGGATGAAGATGATTTGGAGGACATGATTCGAGCCCTTGGACCAGAGATTTTACTAAAGAGCCCAAAAGGTCTAGAAAATTTTGAAAGGGTGAAAAAAGCATCGAAGGAGACTGTGTATGGTGTTGAAAAGGGTTGTCTGACACACTAGACATTGATATGTTTTGTGCTTGAGCTACTCATCCTAAAGACTAAGTATGGCTGGTCAGACTGTAGTTTCAATGATCTATTGCATCTCCTGTCATGGGTGCTGCCACAACCAAACTTAGTTCCCACCAACACATACCAAGCGAAGAAGGTCATAAGTCCATTGACAATGGGGGTTGAAAAATCCATGCATGCCCCAACCACTGTATCCTTTTTCGTGGCAAAATGTTCAAGTCACAAGATAAATGTCCCTAATGTGGGGCCAACCGATACAAGAACAATGACCTTTACGGTGGGGACAAAGCCTCCATGGGGAAAAAGAGGAATAAGAAGGGTACAAAAAAGGTGGTACAAGAATCTCAGCCCCCAAATGACACTCCATTAGGCAATGATGCAAAGCAGAGAAGAATTCCTGCCTTGGTGATGTGGTACCTACCACTGACCGATCGCTTGAGATGTATCTTCCTAAACCCTAAAGAAGCCGCACTCATGACATGGTGGCATGATGAGTGCAAGGTGGATGATGATAAAATTGCACACCCGACTGATTGTAATCAGTGGCAAAGGATCGATGAGAAGCACAAAGAATTCAACGATGACCCAAAGAATGTACGATTTGGCTTAAGCACCAATGGAATGAATCCCTTCAATGAGAGGATGAGAGACAACAACACTTGGCCAGTGATCTTGACCATGTACAACATCCCAATGTGATTGTGTCAAAAGAGAAAGTACCTTCTCATCACTATTCTTATTTCTGGCCCTAAATAAGTAGGCATTGATATAGACATGTTCCTTGAGCCTTTGATGCAAGAAATGGAGAGGCTATGGAGGCATGGGGAGCCGATGTATGATGCGTTCTGAAAGGAGGACTTCATATGTAGAGCAATAATATTTGTTACTACCAATGATTACCCCACATTGTTTGCTTTGTCTAGATAGATCAAAGGGAAGACGGGATGCTTAGTTTGCTTGGATGGTACTACATGGGTGTTCCTAATGCATCCAAGAAGATAGTTTACCTAAGGAACCGACGCTTCTTAAAGACAAGTCACAAGTACCATAGCAAATTGTTCTTTAGATTTTATGACAACACCACAGAGATTGAACCCCCTCTGGAGAGACGTCATAACAGAGAACACATGTACAGAATGGTGAAAAACATACGCATCATCTATGGAAAGAAGAATCTAGATGGGACAAATAGAGATAGAAGAACACCTCTATCGAAGGCGTACCTTTCAAGAAACAATTGATCTTCTTTCAGTATCTACCTTATTGGCTAGACTTGGAGGTCCCCCATGCCATTGATGCTATGCACATGCAGAAGAATGTCTTTGAGAGTCTCATTGCTACCTTGATGGATACAGGTAAGTCAAAGGATGGTCTAAAATCACAGAAAGATATGGTGCAGCTAAACATGATGCCACAGCTTCACTCGATACCTGAGGCTAATGGAAAATACACTCTGCTCGCGGCGTGCTTTAACTTAACACCAGAAGAGAAAAGAGCTATATGTACTTTCCTAAGGGGAGTCAAAGTCTCGACTAGGTTTTCAACGAATGTGAAGAAGCTAGTGTCGATGAAGGACTTGTCAATAACACACTACAAGGCTCATGATTGTCATGTGATGCTGGCAGTGTTTCTACCTATTGCAAATAGGGCTATAAAGCCAGAGTTCTTGAAAATGGCCATCACCCACATGTGCTACTTCTTTTCAAAGATCTCATACAAGATGATTGGCAAGAAAGAGCTGAGTGACCTACATGAATTTGTGGTGGAGACACAAAACCAACTAGAGATGTGTTTACCTCCTACTTTTTTTTATATAAGGCCACATCTCATGATTCACATGGTTCATCAGAAACAGGCGATGGGCCCTTGCTACTTGCATGAAATGTGGTCCTATGAGCAGTTCATGTTGGTTCTAAGCTGATACATGCATAATCGAGCATACCCAGAGGGCTCCATGATAGAGGGTTAAAGTACTAAAGAAGACATTGAGTGCTGTCAAGAGTACCTAAAAGTACAGAAAGGGATTGGTAAACCCGATTCTCGTCACAAGGGTAGGCTAGCAGGGAAGGGCACCAGTGGTAGAAAAGTGTTCATCGACCATGATTACAAAGAAGTGAGTTAGGTGCATTATAGTGTCTTATAGAGTACACAACTGATGCAACCGTACATTGATGAACACTTGGCTATCATTATAGTAGAGAGAAATGGTCGTTCAGACAATTAGGTCATGAAACAGCATAAGCAATGACTAACTACATGGTGAAGGACCAAAACATACCGTCTAGAGAAACCATAGACTCTATTACCATCAGTAGGTTGGTGGAGGGGCCATTGAGACAAGTGACATCTTGAAAAGCTTATGACATCAATGGGTACACATACTATACCCATGCAAAGGATAGTAAATATGTGAAACAAAACAGTGACGTTCGAATAGAAGCTATCGATGGAGTGGGGCAAAAGATCTAATACTTTGGCATCATTAAAGAGATATGAGAACTTGACTATGGAAGGGATATAACGGTGGTCCTATTTCGATGTCGCTGGATCAAACAACACCAACTGAATGAGATCAGATTGAGAGTCCTAGACCTCGAGAATCTAGGCTACCAAGATGACCCTTGGGTGCTTGTTTCACATGTCACACAAGTTTTCTATATGCCTGACCCACAAAGTAACCTCCCCCCAAAGAAGAAGACAAAGCATGTGATTGCCTTTGGGAAACATCACATCATTGGAGTTGATGGCGTGGACGATGTTGAACCTTACAATAAATACGATGAGATGTCGCTATTCATAGACTTTCCTAAGAAGATCAGTATTGTGGAAAAGAACCTACCCAAAGACATATTGCCATGGAAATGAAAAGGTGTCAAGGGAAAAGTCGTTACAGTGGGCTAGCTAGTTGTTGAACGTGGAGTGTTTGTGTAAGTGTGTGTGTTTGTAAGACTTTATTTATGCATGTGTGTGAGACTATATATTTATGTATGTGTGTGAGACTACATTTATGCATGTGTGAGACTACCCTTTACAACATCCAGATGAACCTATTGCAACATCCACTCTACTACTACTAAAACAGCTATAACATGCAGACATTTGAAACAGACACTTATTACTACTACGACATGTTCGGACTACTATTGAAACACTTAAAACAAGCACTTAACACTTTATGAAATGAGGAAATGACCAAAATAAAAGTTGGAGATCTTGATGAGTTATACAACTTTTATATTCATCACCTTTACAGCTAAAATCATTTAGTGGTTGAAAATCAGGTTTGAAGTTGCTATTTTCAGAAATTCAAAATTTGAATTGTCCAAAATTAGTGAAAAAGATAGATGACTAGACTAAAATGATAGAGCATGATTTTAGAAAATTTTAGGAAAAAAAACTATCACATTTGGAGTTAGTATGAGGGAGAAAAACTAGTTACAAGTTTCAGCCATAGATTAAAAAGAGAAATCACACTTGTTCATCATTGATTATCATGAACGGTTGTGATTTTTCTTTTTAATCTCTAGGTAAAATTTGTAACTACTCTTTCTCCCTCATACTAACTCCAAAGGTGATGATTTTTTTTCTAAAATTTTCTAAAATCATGCCCTATCAAGTTACTGTATTGATTTGGTCATTCTTTTCATTTGACAAAGTTTGAGCAATTCAAAATTTCAAATTTAAAAAAATAACAAGTTCTAACAAGATTTTGAAATACCAAATGATTTCAGCTAAAAAAGTGATGAATACCAAAGATGTATAACTCATCAAGATCTACAACTTTTATTTTGGTTATTTCTTCATCTAACAAAGTGATAGTAAACATTATTCACAAATCAACATGTCTCTCATATAGTTTATGAAACTACGAGTGATATGTGAATTTATGAACAATGTTTTCTAATACTTTGTAAAATGAAGAAGTGACCAAAATAAAAGTTGTAGATAGTGATGAGTTCAACAACTTTTATGTTCATGATTTTTGTAGTTGAAATCATTTAAGGTTTCAAAATCTTTTTTAAAGTTGCCATTTATTGAAATTCAAAATTTGAACTGTTCAAATTTTGTCAAATGAAAAGATGACCAAAATAAAAGTTGTAGATAGTGATGTGTTCAACAACTTTTATGTTCATGACTTTCTTATTTAAAAACATTTAAGGTTGCAAAATCTTATTTGAAGTTGACATTTATGGAAATTCAAAATTTGAACTATTCAAATTTGGTTAAATGAAAAGATGACCAAAATATAAGTTGTATATCTTGATGAGTTCTACAACTTTGGTATTCATGAGTTTTTAGCTGAAATCATTTAGTGTTTTAAAATCTTGTTTGATGAGTTATACAACTTTTATGTTTACAACATTTTCATTTTAGCTCATTTAATGTCCTAAAATTGTAGTTGAAGTTTTAAAATTCAAATTTTAATTTTTTTTTATTTTCTATATTGTTTTGAATATCAGCAAATTATTTTTATATATTTGTGCATATATAGAATAATATAAAATATTATACACATTTACTTTGTGTTTTTGTGATATAAAAAATACAAAATTAATAATTCAATAAAATGGAAAATATTTATAGGGGCAGCTAGATCAGGAACCGCCCCTACAAATGCATTTGTAGGGGCAGCTGGTGTTTTAAGCCACCCCCATAAATCGTCCTGGTATATAAGCATGGGCGCTCGGGGACCAAAATTTCATAAGTGTTGGGCGCTCTCTTCTTCCTCCCGACACCGTCAGGCTGCCCAATTTTTCCCCGACGCCCCACCGCCGCCGCCTCCTGGACCTCTCTCGACGCCGGCTCCCCCTCTCCACACCCCCAGGCCACAGCTCGACATCGCTAGGCCACCACGACACCGCGCGCCCCATCTCCACGATGGCTAGGGTTTTAGAGCCCCCAGACGGCTGACCCACCGCCTCCTCCCCATCTCCAACCTCGAGCTGCGCCAACCCGCTCCATCCCTCGGGCCACCAAGCAAGTTAGGGTTTGCGCCCGTGTCGTCCACATCCATGACCCGGTCTACCGCTGCCTCGTTTCTAACCTTGAGGGGCTGTGGGCCTGCTCCCCACCCTCCAGTGGCCTAGGTGCTCGTGCGTTCTAGCGTCCATGCTCCCTCCCCCGGCTAGCGGCCATGGTGCCTGAGCTCTCTAGTGTCCGCACTCCTCTAGAGTCCACGCTCCCTCCCCCGGTTAGCATCCCTGGTGCCCATTAGGGTCCAGTGTCTGCACACCTCCAACGGTGGGCGGCCCGCCTACCCATGCTCTCCAGCTTCCGTGCACCTCCACTGACATCCATGCTCCTCCACAGCTTCACCTACACCTGATAGGTTCGGATCCACCACTGCTGTTGCTCGCTGTTTACTGCTTGCTGCTCCATCACTTGTTGCTGATGCTTTACCCAATGTGCATTGCCTTTGTTTGTCAATGCTTGTGTGCTTATTTGCGTAAATGCTCATTGCATGCTTGGCAAATTGGTAAGGTATAGCAACTACAAATTGGGGAACAAATATACACTTTCCATTAGAAATTATGAATTTACAAACTTTTGGTTGATAGAATTATTAATCTCTAATCTTAGTTCTTTTATCATATTTAGTTGCAAAGCCTTTTATCTTTTGAGGTGCCCTACTGATTTTTGTTACCAAAGCACATTAGTAGCACATCACCTTTAGAGGAACCTACATGGAAATGCTAAAAGTCACTCTACAAGCACAATCTCCTAGTGAATGTTAAAAGGCATACACATTCATAAACCTATATTTCACATAAATGTGTATAATCATCATGGTTGGTGTTTCTTAGTTTTGGATTGTATGAAGAGTCATCTTGATATACGAAATATGTGTTGAACTAAATGTTAGGATAGTGTATCAGTAGACTATGCATGAAAATCTGGCATCTTTGTTGGACATCTTGACCTTTTCATGAAAAAAAAGATTTCAGTTGTTATGAAGTCATGTTTTTAAGGAAAAAAGGATTTGTTCTAGCCTCTACATCCAATTCTTACAAAGTTTTCAACTCAATTGCTAATTATCAAAATAAGGGAAAGAGCAAACACAAACAGAAGAAAAATCATATTTGCAAAATCTATTATTGTTTCTATCCATTCTTGGCAAAGATGTCCAGAACGACAACCTCCAATGCTTTGCTCGCCAAGCTGACCATATTAAGTCATGTAGAGTAGTAATTTGATTTTTTAGTGGACTGGATGGTAAATAACTTTGGCACAGCACAGCCATGCCTAAGTTTATTTTGCTTCTGAGACATACATCTTTCTTAGTAAGTAACTGCCACTGGAACCAAGGGCATTGACATTTTTTTCCTTTCACCCTTGATCTGTTAGTTGTTTAAGTTGAGTACACAACAAGCAGGTGGAGGCAAGAAATGAGATATCCAAACAATTAGAAAGTGGAATGAGAAAAATGAACTTATAGGGATTTAAGTGATATTGTTAGCATTCAATGAAGCATTGATCTTCTAGTTTACTCTTGTCATGCAATATCCATGACAATGTTTTTACCAAAGATGAATTCTGGCCTTTCTATTGATAAGTTGAGACATTTTCCACTTCCATCACCTGTCTGTCTGGACAGGTAGCTGAAACTTTAGGGGCACACAATATTTCATTTAATACACAAATTCGTTAAGCTACAACCATGGTCTGAATTTTGTCATTTTTAGAAATTTGTGGGTGGTGTGGTTGATCATTACTTCTGATATAAATTGTGTTCTGACCTGCAATTGTAACCTAATTTTCAGTTGTAACCTAGTGATGGCATGGGTGTTGCCTTTGTAGCACCGGGTTTTAAGAACAAAACCAGATACACACCATATGTGAGCCCAGGAAGTCAAATCTCACATATAGCCACAAATAAGGGTAATATCAATAGACAATACTCAATATATAATGTACTTATTATAAAGAACATAACCTTAGATAGCAAAGAGCGGAAAGACAACTTCGATCTTTAGGTGAAGACTCCAATTCCACTAGGACAACTAACTGGTTGATCACAAGCCTAATTCCTCCAAACTCTAGTAATCTGGTATCCATCTAGGATTTTTATCCAAATAATTGAAGAGTAAAGCAAGGTTAAGTACATGTCGTACTCAACAAATATAACATGGGGTTCATGAGGCTCAAAAGGCTGACACTGGTTTAACTGCGGTTAGCTTTTAATTGTCACAATTTTAGCATAGGAGTAGCAACAAGTTTATCATAAGCCCATATAAACACATGATCAGGTAAACATGAATAATGAATAGCATAAACAGTAATTGTTAATGAGCATCTTTATCATTAGTATCATCAATGTTTATCATCTATTTCGTAAGGGTTCCAAGGCCGCTCGTGACCATGAGCATGGCTGATATACCAGTTTTTCTGATATACCAGTTTTACACTATGCAGAGGTTGTACACTTTCACTGTGAGTCATAATTTACCCTTTCGCCCGAGGTGATCAGCCTCTTGACCTACTACCAAGGAAGGTCAACAGGGTTCACTATGAAGCCTTTCAAAGGTTTGTCTAACAAGTTAGGGCCATTAGATTTATTCGGCAAACAGATATAGAGCCCCCCTTCCCGATGGCACAATGACACGTAGCCTGTACACAAGGGGACAGAGGCCGCACTATACCCGATTCATCAAGTCATTCTTATGCCAATAAAGATAACCACTAACAAGCTAGAAAAGGTCCTCATACTGAGCTAAAGCCAAAGCCATGTAGCCCTCACAGCTGTACTGTAAGTCCTGGATGATCACTTACAGATAAGTCCTTAGGGAGAGGAATCTAGAGCACCATAAAAATAGCCCAATGCTCTAGCCCCCTTGTTCCTTGTTACTAAAAAACATCTTTTAATGTTTATTGCATATTCTATTAGTCAACTTACAAGATCATGGTTGTGGTTCAGCACTAGCAAAGCTACCCAATACATATCCCATAGGAGTCAAAGTACAAGTACAAAAGACTAGGATATCCTTAGTGGTAGTCAAGGTAGACACATACAATATGAATTAAGTGATTAAAGGTGAATAGGTAACAAGGATGGTCCCATGCTATACTTGCCTTTTACTCTTGCTCACATTTTCCTCACACTTTGCTTCTGGACTTCACCTTCTGATCTTCAGCGCTCACAAGCGGTTCTCGTTCTACTCGTAGCAAACACCATGCATAGGCAAACATACAAGCAATAGATAAAAGCAACTAAGAATAGTACACCACACAAGGTAAAACGACGTACTAAAAGAGAACCAATCGCTGCAGTCAATAGAACGCAAGAGACGTCGAAAATGGAGCTACGGTTGAAAAGAAATGACTACCGGGAGTTTATATTATATAAAAGAAAAGCCTACAACTACAAGCTTGATTTATTTTAGTTAAACATAAACATGGAATAGTCATTAGTTCAGATTGGACAAATCATATTTATACTTAAAATTGAGTTGAAGCTAACCATTATTTTATTTTATAAATATTTTGATATCATTTATGTCAATTCAACTTTAACTTGCAAATACAAACTGACATGTGAGAACATTTAATTAAATTTGATATGTGTGTATAGACTAAACATATTATAATTTAGAAACATATTTATGTTAGCAACTAGTCATGTTAAAACTTATTTGCAAAAGAGCATTGTATATAATTATGTTGCTTTTATTTATAAAAACTAGTTGCATGCATATTAATCAAATTAATATTTAAGCATATATATAAAAGTCACTTGACATGAAAAACGACAACACTAGCATGTAGATCACATAGATATCAATCTAACGCAATTAGAACGACTCGAAACGGACGTAAAACGAATATACAACGACGATATTACGAACTGGTGGTAATTTTGTAATTACCTTATCTTCATCCTTTGCTCACTCTCAACACACAAAGAAGCAACAAGCAAACATCACATCATCCAAACGCCCATCAAAATTAGAAAACTTCAAAAATTCACATTTTTTCTATAACTAAATTTGCACGAGCTCAAACTAAACTTGGTAAATTTTATCCAAATATTAAAATAATTCATTTTATTTAGTGTTTTCTATGCACAACCCAAAATCAGAAATTTTAGGGTGTGACAAACTACCCCACTTAACAGGAATCTCGTCCCAAGATTTGGAGAGACTAGGGATAAAGATAAAGAAGATCTTCATGCCTCCACACTTCCTTGATTTGGGATTCATGAGATGAAGGAATGAACTTGCATGATAAAGTGTATTTCGGAGTTGCATAGGATAGCAAGGAAGATAAAGGTCAATGATGCTTTGTAGAGGATGCTACCCCACTTAACAAGAGTTTTGCTAAACTCTGAATATTCTGTACGAAGATCCTCATGTTGGTGTAGTCTTCAGGGCCTTCCTTTGGATCACAAAGATAGGGATAACAAACAAGCAACACACCAAACAAGACAAGCATGCATCACAATATCTAAACTACACGTGCTTCTGTAGCAATGGCGGGCATCCTAAGGAGTGGATTATGATGAAAGGCCATCGCAAATTTGAATAAGGTGAGATTAGAAAACTTTAGTAAACCAAAGAAATAAAAAATCAAGGAGATAAGAAGCAATAGCACAAAGGAAGCTATCAAGGAGAGAAGAAAATAGGACAAAGATAAAAAAATAATCAATTCAACTAGTCAAGGAGATGAAAAAGTAGTTTTATAGCAAATTCTAAACCTTAGAACAACCAATTTCTACTAGGCTTGCGTCCTATAGTCAGCATTGCTCTGATACCACTTTATAGCACCCAGTTTTAAGAACAAAACCAGATACACACCATATGTGAGATTTGACTTCCTAGGCTCACATATGGTGTGTATCTGGTTTTGTTCTTAAAACTAGGTGCTACAACCTTCTAACTTGTACTTTAGCCGGTGCCTATTAAGTTTGATGATAAAGAAGGTAGGAAACAAGAAATGCAAACCAGTCACCGGTCCAAAAGTTTAAAACATCTTAAGCAGGGTAACCTAATAGTTCAATTTTATTTCAATCTAAAGGACTGATTTTATTTAACTTTTGGACCAATAGGATTCCACTATCTAGATATTTTTTTTTGGAAATGACTATTTCAACAAATATTCATAAAAATAGATCCAGGTTGGAACCTTGACATTCTAGTTTCAAGATTAAAATAGTCTAGTTTCAACATACAGTGCAACAAAATATGTCATTAGCTTACGTTCTGTAAAACAATGGATGAAAAGGCTAGGATCTATAAGCTTCTGAATAAATGGATGCTCTGAAAGTAGCAAAACTTGGTAGAGCTGAAGAAAAACAGCACCCAGGACATAACTGAAACAAAAACCCAAGTGAGCCCCTATCGATGTTTCACCACCGATAGCCTGCCACGGGGGTACCTAGGGCAGTTTGTTTAGGCTTCAGCGTATGCAGAACTCGACGGTAAATGCAAGAGACAGTCGATTTATCCTGGTTCGGGCCCTCGACCGTGATCGAGTAATAGCCCTACATCTAGTCGGCGTTAGCCTTTGTGTTGGATTGATTGTCAAGTGTTGTCTCTAACTCTTCTCTAGGAACTCCGCCCTCCTTTATATAGTCAAGAGGCCAGAGTCCTAGTTGGTTTACAATGAGAGTTCCTAGTAGGATTATAGAATAATACTACTACTAATATTACATGGAAAGAATCCTAGTTAGACTAGATCTTCTACCTTCCTTGAGGGGTATCCCATGGGTCCCGCATCGACAAGCCCCTGAGCACTTCATGGTTGAGCTCTAGAAGCCTCGTCTTGTTCCTTTAGGTCTTGCCGAGTAGGAACAAGAGTTGTCCGAGTGCTTTCTTGAGCGAAACCGTGTAGCGTTTCTTGGGTTCTTTGAGTGGTGTGTGCTTTTTTAAAGAAAAAGTACTCCCATCTTGGTGTAGCCCCCGAGCCTCTTGCTATTTGGAATAAAAAGTTGCAGGGTCTTGAATCTTATGTTGTTTGAAAACTCCTGTCTTGAAGAAGTCTTCTGAGTGATGTGTGCTTTTTGGAAGAAAAAGTGCACTCACTGAGTGTAGCCCCCGAGCCTCTTGCTATTTGGAACAAAAAGTTGGAGGGTCTTGAATCTGAGTTGTTCAAAGAACTAAAAACCTCTTCTGAGGATATGTAGGATCTTGTAGAAATTCTCAAGGGTGTATCCAAGTAACCCACACACTACAGTAGGCTATCCATATACCATTGCAAGTCAACACAGTTGTGCCACCGGGTACTTTCCATAATTAGCTTGCATGCTTGATGTCTTCTTCCATGCTGCTGTATGTCATGCCTCTTCCTTTGTTTCACTTGAGTAATGAAAGTACATATAAATATGCACGTGCATCCTCATATTCGTGCTCATCTTGCTGACGCAAAATCTTCTCGTTCGACCATGATCCGATCCGAGTAAGGCAACCTAGATAATCTGTCAAAAGGCTTCGGGTGGGTAGTCCCCTCACCGGAGACCCCATATCACCCCCACCTTAGAATTTCCAAATCACCGCAACAAGGTCGACCTTAGCTGTCGAGTAGTTGATCACCCCAACCGAGTAGTCGATCACTACGGCTGAGTAGTCGGACGTCCTGGTGACTTGTAGAGCAGCAACCGAGTAAGACAGCGCGGGGCGTGTGTCTCACCCAATGAAGTAGTGGCTAAGTAAGGTAGCCAGTGGTGGGCGAGCTCCTTATTTGATGACATGGTCTAGAAATTGGTTCCCTGCAAAGTAATCATAGGAAAGTATGTAATAATTGATACACAAGATATCAAGTTGGAAGTATGTTCCAGTATTATAAAATGCATATTAAATTTTTTCGCGTCTTGCTCTTACTAGGCTATGTAATTTCCCTAGGTAGGTAGCCTATTACGTTTAAACACCTCTCGCACCTTTTCGGCGAGTAGGCTTCACAAATTAAGGTCTCAACAACCCAGGTAAATTAACAAATGTTAAGAGAAGACATTATAAAATGCATATTAAATTTTTTCGCGTCTTGCTCTTACTAGGCTATGTAATTTCCCTAGGTAGGTAGCCTGTTACATTTAAACACCTCTCACACCTTTCTGATGAGTAGGCTTCACGGATTAAGGCCTCAGCAACCCAGGTAAATTAACAACCGTTAAGAGAAGACATTATAGAATGCATATTAAATTTTTTCGCGTCTTGCTCTTATTAGGCTATGTAATTTCCCTAGGTAGGTAGCCTATTATGTTTAAACACCTCTCGCACCTTTCCGACGAGTAGGCTTCATGGATTAAGGCCTCAGCAACCCAGGTAAATCAACTGTAGTAGAGCCGCAGAGGCATATGGATAATATCTAGAGATATATGATGATTAAAGAATATTTGAAAAAATATTAAACCATGACTTAGCTTGATTGATGGCCACGTGGTAGAATCAACGCGCGATCCTAATATTTTGTGCTCAGGAGACCCCAATGGTTGTAGCCCCTGAGCATCAGCTTGCGAGTACTTGGACATGAGCTGTCGAGTAGTTGGTCACCGCAGCCAAAGTAGTCGGAAATTGTGATGAGTAGTCAGACAACTAGCTTGCTTCTGGCTTGGGATGTAGCCAGACAACTGGCTTGCCCCTGGCTCGGATAGCTTGACGTAGTCGTACCATAACTCGACTTCTTGAGGGAACTCTAAATGTACTTCGAGTTGTAATCTTGTAAGGCTGAGGCCACGTTCCGGAGCCCTATCGGAAAAGAACTTGGACTATTCTCGAAAGAACTCTGAATGCTTTCCGAGTTGAATTCTTGATAGGTTGAGGCCACGTTCTGGAGCCCCACCGGAAAAGAACTTAGACTATTCTTGAGAGAACTCTGAATGGCCGCATCGTGAAGTCCTAACGGAAAAGAACTCAGACCAGCGTGGAAAACGGTTGGTCGTGAAATCTGAGTCGGATCAGACATCACAAGCCGTGTGAGTTTCTCGGCGATTTGATCTGCCATAGTCTCCAAAATAGAAAGGTCTTCCTGGTGATCCGAATCTTCAAGGAGACGGCTTTGGAGCTTGCCATCGTCGCCTGCCTCGCAGATCCATGAACCAAAGATCAAGGTTGATCCCGTCGAGAAGATCATGTGGTCGAGGCCCGTCAAGCTCTCGGATGCAAATTCGCCGAAAGCCCCTATCTGGCGCGCCAGTTGTCGATGTTTCACCACCGATAGCTTGCCACGGGGGTACCCGGGGCAGTTTGTTTGAGCTTTGGCGTATGCAGAACTTGACGGTAAAAGCAAGAGACAGTCGATTTATCCTGGTTTAGGCCCTTCACCGTGATCAAGTAATAGCCCTACTTCCAGTCAGCGTTAGCCTTTGTGTTAGATTGATTGTAAAGTGTTGTCTCTAACTCTCTTCTGCTCTCTCCATCTAAGGAGCCCTGCCCTCCTTTATATAGTTAGGAGGCTAGAGTCCTAGTCGGTTTACAATGTAGAGTCCTAGTAGGATTACAGGGTAGTATTACTACTAGGATTACATGGGAGGAATCCTAATCAAACTAGATGTCCTCTCTTTCTTGCAGTGTATCACATGGGTCCCGCATAAACAAGCCCCCGAGCACTTCATGGTTGAACTCTGGAAGCCTTGTTTGTTCCTCCAGGTCTTGCCGAGCAGGAACAAGCATCGCCCGAGTGCTTTCTTGAGCGAAACCATGTAGCGCTTCTTGGGTTCTTCGAGTGGTGTGTGCTTTTTTGAAGAAAAAGTACTCCCATCTTGGTGCCAGCTGTTGATGTTTCACCACCGATAGCCTGCCATGGGAGTACTCGGGGTAGTTTGTTTGGGCTTCGGCGTATGCAGAACTCGACGGTAAACGCAAGAGACAGTCAATTTATCCTGGTTTGGGCCCTCGACCATGATCGAGTAAGAGCCCTACGTTTAGTCGGCATTAGCCTTTGCGTTGGATTGATTGTCAAGTGTTGTCTCTAACTCTTCTCCAGGAACTCCGCCCTCCTTTATATAGTTAGGAGGCTAGAGTCCTGGTTGGTTTACAATGAGAGTTCCTAGTAGGATTACAGAATAATACTACTACTAAGATTACATGGAAAGAATCCTAGTTAGACTAGATCTTCTCCTTTCCTTGAGGGGTATCCCGTGGGTCCTGCATCAACAGTCCCTTCATTGAGTTATACTAGATGAAGGGCCAAAGAGTTGGAATACTCACACACTTATTTGTAGATAGTCAGAGAAGTCGATAAGAAGATAGGATTTCTTACTTTGCCTAGCAAGGAAAGAAGGTAAAACTGAACATTAGTACTACAATATAGCTTGCTAAAGCAACAAAAAATAAAAAATAATAAAAGAAAGACAAAAGTATAATAAACTTTGCAAGAGATACCAACAAAAGCATGAAAGTGAAAAGTAGTGATTTCTAGGATTAAGACAGATACAATAAACTAAATTGGGAATTCAGCAATAATGAATGAAACATAATAATAGTCAATCATGCTTGCAGACTAATCATGACTAATCGTAGTGCATACCCGATCGATAATGCACCGATCAGCTTGACTAATCATGGCTAATCACGAATATTTGGATGACTTGATAACACTGGAAACAAAAAGGAACCGGTCTAATACATCCTCACTGCTATGGACTCAGCAGTAGAAAATTTAGTTTGTAACCTCAACAGTGGTGGGGTATTCTTAGAAAGTATTATAATAAATATGCAGGGAACATATATATCTTGTTTGCATGGAGGAATGCCCCAAATATTAACAAAGCCTCTTGAATGAGTATGCCATGCGCCCATGCATTTTTATGGCCTGGAAAAGCTACTTGTGTTATAGTTTAGACATTTAAACATCCTAACCCAAATGCACCACTGAGAGGAAGCTTCTCAAGGTTAATTTTCTAATTAGAGGCCAGAATCATAGGGGGTAAAGTAGTGAGCCTATAATTAGGTTGTAGTATACCGGCAGGAAATGTAAAGGCAAGCAGCTCACATCAACCTGTGAAAATTTGAATGAATTTCAATTCTTGCTCAGTTCCAAGCAATGCAGCAGGCTTGCACTTTGGTATCTTATTCTTATCAAATGGAGCCTGCTATCTCAATTTTTTGATTGCATTTGAATGTTGCAAGCTTCTTGGTAATAAGCTTATGAAGTTGTGTTTCTCTATGTATCTGAAACTGTTCTACATGTCTTTTCATTAGGTGAGGATGATGCTCGTCAAAAGCTCCCCTCTCCTCTGTTTTTGGATATTTTTGCCATCAGCTGCTACTCTATGTTTGCTAAGTAGCTGTTGCTTTTTTGCCAAATCTCCCCTCTCCTCTCCTCTCCTTTGTTTTTCTGATGATGAAATTGTCCAAGTCCATACATTATATGGAATATGAGCTAATGATTAAGAACTTATGAGGAACTTGGCATCATTACCAGCCACCCCTACTGTCTTTTTCTCTATGCTCACTATTTTTTATATATGCTCACTATGTTTATGATGCCTTTATGCTCTAAGTTCTTTATCAAATGATGATTGACATGTTTCTAAGGCCTCTACCTCTACTACTACTATTACCACTCATTTTGTGAGTTAGTTTGAACTTGATTGATGGCTATTTTCTTCATTTCCACTAGGAAATGGACCCTTGCTATGTTGTTTTCAACAGGAAGAAACTTGGGATTTACATGTCTTGGCATGAGGGCTAGTGAACATGTGCTTGGGTTCAAAAATGCTATACACAAGAAGTACAACAACTATGACCATACACTTAGAGATTTCAATGCCTATGTTGGAGCAGCAAATACCTCCCCTAATCTGGTCCCAGCTGATTATGGTGAAAGCATCCCCCTCAGAGTGGTAAGAGTGGTTCTTGCAAGAATGTGGTGATTATTAGTCTATTGGTGATGGTGTTTGGACTTATGTTTTCCATGAGCTGCCAATGCAACTGTAATACTTAGGCCTATGATGACACAATTAGATGGTCGATATAGTTGGATAACACAATTATATGATGATTTAATTATGGTGTCTGAGGCCAATTAGTTTGAATAACACTAATTTATGTTGGCAGCGATATTTTGGTTGTAATGCAACATTATCTATTAATAATACTGATGCTGTTTTGTAGATCCTCCTCTCCTAGTCCTACTACTTCTACTCTTCTCCTCTCCTATCCTCTGCTCCTACTTCTCCTACTCCTCTCCTCTCCTGTTCCTCTCCTATAACTATTTTCCTTGACATAAATTTAGTAGAAGATATGGCCAAACTCCCTTCACCGGATCTATCAAATAATTATGTGTATGATCTAGGCTTCCAACCAGCACTAGGGAGGGCAAACCACCCATATCCAAGCATAGTAAGTAACATGTTTTAAAGACACCTCTATAGATATTTTGTTCTGATATATATAATTCTTAAATGTAGACAATTCATCATATACCATGGTTCAGAGAGACACTCAAATTTTGGTGTTGATTTCCTCAATGTTGGTACATTCCTTATAGATGGTCGACTCAAGCAATGTCGAATTGGCTTTTCTAATCTCGCTAGGGAGGGTAACCAACAAGGTATGGTTTTCAATAGGATGAGCAGTGGTCAACCTCATGACATTAGTGCGCAAAAATATGTTGTGCAAGCATGTTTAAGGGCGCTTCAAAATATTGGGTACAATATTCCTGCATACTCCTCCATGAGGATTGCTGCTTTGAATGTGGGCCTTCACCATGATATTGGACTATTTTGTGCACAGCTTACTGAGGACAACATGAATGATGTGGTCAGTCTCATAACTTATATCTAGATTAATTGTTATATCTATATATATGCATGGTTCTGATAACCACATTTTTCCCAACACTTGTAGATTCAGGAGAATGACGTAACATACGAAAGTTGTAGCTTTGAAGCCATTTTAAACCAGGCCATGTATCACTTAGGTTGTTATAAATGGGAATATGGTGGCCCTATTCTCACTTCAAAGGGAATCCAAGAAAAAATTCTTGTATCTAGGAGTGAAGATTCTCGACCAATGCAAATCATTGTCAGTAGACCTTGTGAACGATCTTGTGATGCAAGGGAGAGTGCACTAGTAAATACATTGCGCTACATCAGTGACATTTTGGCATATGAAATGAATGATTTGCACTTCTCCGAGTACGTGGTGCGACGTTAGAAAATTCTAGGAAGTTAAATTACTGTTAGTTGTAATAATGAACTGATCTCAATTATTATGGTTTGTAATGAACAAATTTAAATTATTATGTGTTTGTAATGAAGTAATTTAAATTATTATGGGTTTGTAATGCATATATCTTCTTGTCAATTAGTTGTTGATATAATGTCCTCATGAATTATATATTATATATATATGTATATATGTTCTGGTCATATTTAAATTTTCAAATTTCAATTTTTTTGTGTGAAAATGTACTGTAGGGGCGGTTCTAGAGTGAACCGCCCCTACAAATAGGAATTATAGAGGCAGCTGGTGTTACAACCACCCCTACAAATTATTTTTGTAGAGGCTGCTGGTGTTACCAACCGCCCCTACAAATACAGTTGTAGGGGCGGCTGGTGACACAAGCTACCTCTACAAATTGATTTATAGGGGTAGCTTGGGAACCGCCCCTACAAACCCTTGATTTGTAGAGACGGTGTGGTAGGGGTGGCTGGCAAAACCACCTCTACAAATAATCACCAGCCGCCCCTACAAATGCTTACTGTAGTAGTGATTAGACCACCGCTTATGCGCTTGCTCTAGGTTTAGGCCTAGTGTTTAGTGAGGTTTGCACATCTCTTATCACTTGGTGCTTGCGCGCACCATTGTTGTACATCGGAGGGGCTTGTAGTCTTGCAAGATCACACCAACCGCGTTTGTGGTGTGGCTGCCACCATGTATCGAAGGGAACAAGGCCCACGGCGGTTTGGCCAGAAGCTTGATAGTGAAGACGATGGGGAGCATCTAGGAGAGGCTTGCCAGAAGGTGTGTCGGAGACCCACTTGCGTGTGGGGAAGGCCTAAGGCTATCCATGGAGATACTCGACCGGGAGCTTGGCCCTTGCGAGGGTCTCCAACGAGGTCTAGGGGGAAGCTTGCATGCTTCTCGATACCTTGGTAAAAATACCAGAGTCATCGACAGGAGTTTGCATATCTCTACCTTACTCTTTAGCTTCCGCATTTATATTGTTTGCATAACTCCTTTTGCGGTAGAGATAGCAACACACTAGCAAAACTGTAGTTGCACATTTAGATAGTTTATCTTTTTGTATAGGTTTTGCTAAGGTTAGAAAAAGTGGCCATAGTTTAGAGTTAGAGTTTTAAGTTGCCTAATTCACCACCCCCCTCTTAGGCGTCACGGTCCCCTTTCAATTGGTATTAAAGCTGGTTGGCTCAATTTGGACCTTTGGCTTCACCGCTGTTGAGCCGACACTATTTAGAGTGGTTGGGATGGATACCTCTAGGACTCCGTACTTTGACGGCACTAACTTCCCCTACTATAAAGCTAGAATGGCTTGTCACCTTGAGACGGTAGATTTTGGTGTTTGGAGAGTCACTCGTGATGGAATGAAACCCATTAAGAATCCCGATAAACCCACAAAGAGTGAAGAAAAAGAATTTCATTTTAATGCTAGAGCTAAAAATTGCTTGTTTGAATCTTTTAGCAAGGATGTGTTTAACCAAGTGTTCACTTTAAATGTGGCACATGAAATTTGGTTAAAACTCCAAGAGCTCCATGATGGCACAACTAGTGTCCATGAGCAAAAACATTGTCTAGTTAAGCAAAATTATGATTCCTTTAAAATGAATGATGATGAGCTTGTTCGTGATATGTATTCTCGTTTGAATCTAATTATCAATGAGCTCCATTTAATAGGATTAACAAAGCTAGATGATGCCGACATCGTGAGGAAGATCATCTCTATGCTACCACAAAAGAAATATGAAAGCATCATCACCATCCTTCACAATATGGAGGACTTGAGCACCATAACTCCGGCCATAGTCATTGGCAAGATAGTGGCATTTGAAATGTCACGCAAGATGGGTCAAGAAGAAGCCTTTTCATCAAGGAAAGGCAAAGCTCTCACATGTAGTGTGAAAAAGAAGATGAAGGGCAAGCAAGTTGAAACAAGCTCAAGCTCAAGCTCCTCATGTGAAGATGAAGAAGAAGAAGATGATGATGATGATGAAGATTCAAGTGATGATGATCAATATTCCTCCTTCACCTCTAACCTTGATGAAGAATCAATCAAACTTATCAACAAGGTGGAGAAGATGATCCAAAGGATCAATGCCAAGGGTGTGCCCATCCAAATTCAAGATTTCATCTTCACCAATCAAAGAAATGAGCAAAGAAAGAAAGGATTCTATGGATGCGGTGAGTTGGGCACTTTGTGGAAGTTTGTCAAAACATGCCCACACCCAAGACAAAGAAGAAGGAATGCAAGGACAAAGCCCTCACATCAATAAGGTCATGGGATGATTCTTTAAGTGAAGAAGAAGACCATCACAAGAGGCGAGGGCACAAGAACTCATCATCAAGCACCTCACATGTGTGCCTTATGGCATGAGGTAACAAAAAGCCTATCCCTAGTGATAGTGACAATGATAGTGATGATGAGCTACCTTCTTATGATGAAATTGTGCAAGAAAATCTTAACTTTGCTAATGTTTGCACTAGTCAACAAAAGAAGCTTGAAAAATTAAAAGAAAAACTAGATAGCTCACAACAAGCTTATGCTACTTTGCTTGAACAATATGAAACTTTTGCCAATCTTAATATGGAGCTATCTACTAAAATTGAGCAACTTGAGACTAGTGCAAACACAAATAATTGCACAATCAATGATGAGCAACTTGTAAAGAAAAATGAAAAATTAAAAGAAAAGTTAGTTAGCTCATAAGATGCTTATAAAAGTTTGCTTGATAAAATGGAAACCATGTGCAAACACTATGATGAGCTAACTAATAAAGTTGCTAATCTTGAAGCCATCAGTACAACCCTCACCAAGGCACCTAAAAAGGAAGGTTCTATTTTTGACATGCCTAAAAAAGATGCCACTATTTCTTGTAATGATTTATGTTTAGACTCACCCTTGTGCAACCAAGTTTGTGTTGAGAAAATTGTTGTAGAAACATGCACACAAGAGGTCGCAAAGGAGAATGAGCAACTCAAGCAAGAAGTGGCTCGCCTCACCAAGGACTTGACTCAAGTGAAAGACAAGACGGAGCAAGCCCAACTTCATCAAGATAACACCATCAAGGGAATGAAGAAGCTTGATGAAGGACAAACCATGGTTTGCTATGTATGCCATAAGGAAGGCCACAAGTCCTATGAGTGCAAGGTGAAGAATGGAGGAGGAGCTAAGAAGAAAGAGAAAAACAAAAAGGAAACAAGCAAGCTCTCCAACACCAACACCAACAAGGTGGACAAAAAGGCCTCCACACCTTATCTCTTGAAGAAGAAGAAAAATGACAAGGTGGTGGCCACCAAGGTGAACAAGCAAGCCAATAATGGGGCCAAACGCTTTTGGATGCCAAAGGAGATCATTTCCAACATGAAGAGCACCAAGAAGGTTTGGATCCCGAAAGGGAAGTGAGAAGTCCGATGGACTTTGGGGAATTTGGAGACTTGGCAAAGTATGGGTGCATTTCATGGGGTGCATCATTATGGACAAGGTAATTACCAAGTGGGTTAGTGAATACTATGGACCCAAATTCCCCTCCCCATGTTAGATAACTAGATTTAATTTTTTGCAATTTCAATGAGCATCTAGTTCTTTTTCATGCCTAGGTTTGCATTTGTATGCTTAAATATTTTGTCTTGCATACACTAGGTATATCTTATGGCAGGCTTGCTCGTTTGCACTCTTAACCCTTGGAGCAAACCTACATGGTTTAAAATTGTTTAGGAGAACGACACATAGCTTGTTTTACAATTGTTCATCTAATATTTGTCAAAGTCCAAATTGTAGATAATTTCTCCCGAATATTACTTTCAAAAATGATTCTCACATTCATGTGATGTCATCTTTCAAGTGGTATTTTTTATTCTAAAATCAATGTGAATGTCTCCTACAATATTCCATACTTGTGTGCACAAATTTAGGGGGAGGTTACTCTACAAGTTGGATGACTTGAGACTAACACCTTTTCAAGTTTATCATGTGTGTAGTAGTCTCATTGCAAGGAAAATGGAGTCCCAGGAGTTAAGCATCATACTTCAAATATCCACCACCTATTGCAAGTGGTATTAATCAAATTGGTTTCCACATGTGGTATTTCTAAACCAATATCATCATGTTGATTTCTCTTTGGTATTTATATGCTTTCTCCATGCATTATATAGATTAAACTCTGTTGAGCATTAATTTGCCAATTATGCATAAACTACATTCTTCATCATATGTATGTATATATTTAGGGGGAGCTTAGTCTATGTAATGTGAGAGTCAAATTTTGTGACCTATTCCACTATACATTTAAAGGATCACAAAGTTTGACTCTCCCTTGTGTTACTAATGTCTTCCTTTTTGGTGTTTGATTCCAAAGGGGGAGAATTTGTAGGACCAAAAGCAAGCTCGATCATAATAATTTACAAGTGGTAATGGTCCGAGAAAGGGAGGATAGTGGATTATGGAGTTAGGGGGAGGCTTAAATCCATAACGCCACATGGGGACATTTGCAAGGGCAAGATAAATTTCCAAAGATGTTTACATGTGGTATCTCTTAGCATCATATAACCTTGCCTTTTGCATTGCATCCTAGCAAGTAGATAGTTTTTAAATTCAAAATTTCTTATTATTTGCTTGCTTTGGTCATGTTGTCATCAATCACCAAAAAGGGGGAGATTGTAAGGAAAATGGACCCTATGCCCATTTACTTTGGATTTTGGTGTTTGATGACCAACACAACCAAATTAGACTAATGGATTTGCAAGTAATTGTTTTGTAATTCAATAGGATGCAAAATGTGATTTGGACGAAGGTGACGTGATGATCCAATGATCAACACCTCAAGAAAGACATGTGAAGATGCATAGAAGACATGCAAGGTCAAGCAAAGTCCAAGCATGAAGATTGGAACCAAGTCGAATGCAAGATCGCGAAGAAATGAGCCCGATAGAGGTGACCGGACACGACCCTATGAGTGATCGGACGCGTCCGATCAGGTGCCAGGCAACAGCAAGCGTCAGCAGCTATGACTAGACATGGACCGAGCGCTGAGCGAAGCAGTGACCGGACGCACTGGTGACACTGTTAATCATCACGACAGTTTTTTCCACGTGACCAGACGCAGCAGACTAGATGACCGATCTCTAAGCCGAGTCCGATCAACGCGCGTGCTCCAACGGTCAGGATGACTGAACACGTTCGGTTAGGACATGATCAGCGTCCGGTCAGTAGCAGAAAGCTAGGTTTCACCCCCAATGGCTACTTTCTTAGTGGGGCTTATAAATAGACCCCCAACCGGCCATTTGAGTAGTGTGGAGCTGACGAAACATACCAAGGGTGTTGATACACCATTTTAGTGATCTCCACTTGCATAGTGCTTAGTGATTCATTAGGTGATTAGCATAGGTGCTTTGCGAAGTGCTTAGGTTGATTAGACCACCGCTTATGCGCTTGCTCTAGGTTTAGGCCAAGTGTTTAGTGAGGTTTGCATACCTCTTATCACTCGGTGCTTGCACGCACCATTATTGTACATTGGAGGGCTTGTAGTCTTGCGAGATCACACCAACCGCATTTGTGGTGTGGCCACCACCGTGTACCAAAGGGAACAATGCCCGCGGCGGTTCGACCGGAAGCTTGATAGTGAAGACAGTGGGGAGCATCTAGGAAAGGCTTGCCAGAAGGCATGTTGAAGACCCACTTGCATGTGGGGAGGGCCCGAGGCTATCCACGGAGATACCCGACTAGAAGCTTGGCCCTTGTGAGGGATTCCTTGCGAGGGGCTCCAACGAGGACTAGAGGGAAGCTTGCGCGCTTCTTGATACCTCGGTAAAAATACCGGAGTCGTCGATGGTGAAAGGTCCTTGTGTGGTTTTGGTAATTGAGTGACAACCTAGGTGGACTAATTGTGTTTATATGAGATACACAGGTGATTAGTCCACAGGTATATGTGTGTGAGCAACATATGCCATGAAGGTGAAAATGGCTTGGAGATGTTGCAAAGCTCACACATGTGATGATGAAGGAGCTCATCGCAAATGAGACATGACATTGAGTCATGTGATCAAGGTGGAGAAGATCAAGACATGACTTGGCTTGATGGACCGGTTGCAAGTGTGAAGGGCAAATCGGGGGCTTTGGAGCGATAAACCACGTGGCAATGAAGCTTGAGCAAGACTTGGCACCGAGGGACGAAGACAACGGTGAAGAGCAAGCAAAGTCAAGATCAATGAACCAACATGATCACATGATGATATGAAGTGGATCATATCATTGTTGATCGTGTTGGTTCATGTGTTGCATCGACATTGGAGAAGATTGAATGGAATGCGCAAGGCAAAGGTATAACCTAGGGTATTTCATTTTACCGGTCATAGGTGTGTAGAGAAGTTTATGATTGGGTTTAGGATAGATGGCCGCACTATCAAGAGGGGTAAACTTGTTTGCATATTGGTCATCTAGTGCCACTCGAATGATCTAACTTTGCATCATCGCTAGGATCAAGTGGCATGGCAAGTTGAGTGGCTAATCATTTGGAAAATGTTTGTGAAAATGCTAACACACATACACATAGTGGTGTCCACTTGGTTGTGTTGGCACATTTGCAAAGGAGAAGAAGTTGGTGAAGAAAAGGAGTTAGTCGAACTGGTCACAAAGTGACCGGACGCGTCCGGTGTGGCTACCGGACGTGTCCGGTATTCTATCTAGACTTCGGGTTGTCAGACGGAAGTGACTAGATGCATATGGTATGATGACCAGATGCGTCCGATATTTGGACCTGAGGTGAGCGACTAAGTGTAAGCGATCGGATGTGTCCAGTCGCCATACTGGACGTGTCAGTATGAATCAGCGAGTGTCGGTGTTCAGCGTAACAGTTGATCGAACGCTGGGAGCGTACGGTCTAGAGTGACTGGACGTGTCTGGTCAGCCCAGAGCGGCTCTGGGAGCTCTCTGGACTCGATCAGACACTGTGACTCCTGCGTCCGGTCCCGAGTGACCGGACGCATTCGATCGGCCCTAGGATCTTACTGGACTCAACCAGACGCTGTGGCTCAGCGTCTAGTCATTTCGAACAACGTGTCCGATGCGACATGTCAGAGAGAGCCGTTGGTGGCAATGGATAGTTTGAATAGGACATATGGTAGGTCAGCTATGACCGAACGTAGGCGACCGGACACGTCTGGTCACCACCGGACGCGCCTAGTGCAAACGACCTGCGCGTCCAGTCATCTCGAAATTTGCCCAGTGAAGGGGTAACGACTAGTTTAGCCCATGGGGATATATATAGAAGGTGGTCTCAACCATGGCTTGAGCTGAGCACCTTGGGGGACTTTGTGTCCATGCTTGAGAGTGCTTGGGAGCCCTCCATCTCGCATATGCTTGATAGTGATCATTCGATTGTGTGAGAGAGCAATTCTAGTGCGATTGCATCGTGAGGTTGCATCGAGTGGCACTAGGTGATCAAGTTGCAAGCTGGTGGTGCTTGTTACTCTTGGAGGTTGCCACCTCCTAGATGGCTTGGTAGTGGTCTCCGTCGAAGCCCGCAAGAAGCTTGTGCGGTGCTCTAGAGAAGAGCTTTGTGAGGGGTATTGTGCTCGCCCCGCGGGAGTCGTGAAGAGCAACTCTAGTAAAGCATGTCATTGATCTACCCTCACTTTCGGGGTAGGTTCTTGCGGTGCCTAACATGCGGGCTTGGCGGGTGATGCCAATTAGCCGCCGAACCACCAAGTGAGCCATTGACACAATGGGGACTAGCATGTTGGCAAGCATGTGAACCTCGGGAGAAAAATCACCGTGTCAACTTTGTTCTTCCCATTGGTTTGCAATCCCCTTACACAAGCTTATGATTACTTTCATATACATTGTTCTTGTGTAGTTGCTCTTGTAATTAGTTAGCTTATGTAGCTCACTTGTTATCTTCTTGCTTGTGTAGCATAGAAGTAGCTCCCTTGCATGGCTAATTTGGTTTGGGTAACCTTGTTAGTCACATTGCTTAGTTTGTGTAGCTAAGCATGTGTGCTCTCTAATTTGGCATTGGTTGCCTTGTTATTGAGCATTGCTAGTGACCTTAGGTGGCTTTGTGCTTTTGCTTACTAGCATGTGTAGGAGCTTCCTTGTTGCTTGAAGTACTAGCGGCATAGGTTTGTGTGACCTTGCTTCTAGAATTGGTTAGGTGAGCTCTAGCTAGCCCGGCACCTTTGTTGTCTAATTAGGATCTTTATAAGGTGTTTGTAAACTTAGATAGAGGGGTCTAGTCTTGGCTAGACCGATAGTTTTAATTCCGTACTTGTTTCGGTAAGCCAGTGCGATTAAGTTTTAGAAATGACTATTCACCCCCCTCTAGTCGCCATCTTGACCTTACAGATGGGAGTTTGCATATCTCTACCTTACTCTTTAGCTTCTGCATTTACATTATTTGCATAACTCCTTTTGCGGTAGAGATAGCAACACACTAGCAAAAATGTAGTTGCACATTCAGATAGTTTATCTTTTTGCATAGGTTTTGCTAAGGTTAGAAAAAGTGGCCATAGTTTAGAGTTAGAGTTTTAAGTTGCCTAATTCACCCCCCCCCCCTCTTAGGCATCATAGTCCCCTTTCAACGGATAACTACCGATTTTACCTCCCGGCAAGGGTTTGGAATTTTGAGTCCACCGAACTGGATTCTCTAGTCTTTGCTAATTCTTCAGGTGCATCAATCGGCCCTAGAGAAGGAGACTTTGATGGTTATACTTGCTTCTCTCGCCATACCAATTTAGAGCATTGTTCCTATTCTGGCTTGAAGGCAAATCATTCTTCCTTCCCAATGATATGGAATCTGATTTCTCTAGCTCTGACATCAATGTGTGCATTTGTGGTGCTTAGGAAGGGTCTCCCAAGAATGAGGGGTGTCTTTATGTCCTCCTGCATGTCAAGCACCATAAAATCCACTGGTACAAAGAAGTTTCTTATTTTTACCAAAATATTCTCGATGATTCCTATAGGGTAGCGAATTGATTGGTCGGCTAGTTGTAGGCACATTGACGTTGGCGTGAGTGTTGAATAGTTGAGATTATCAAAGACGGCTTTAGGCATGACACTAACACTTGTGCCAAGGTCACATAGTGCATTTTCAAAGTGTTGGTCTCTGATTGAATAGTCGATGGTGGGGCATCCTAGATCCTTCTTTATGGGCAGTGTGTTTAGGATGGCGGCACTACACTCCTCTATTAGCTTGATTACTTTAGTGGTGGGTAGTGGTCTCTTGTTGTTCAAAATGTCTCTGAGACACTTTGCATAGGTAGGTACCTGTATGGCATCTAGCAGAAGAATATTGATATATAACTTTTGAATTACCTCCACAAACTTACCAAACCGCTCATCCACTTTGACTTTTCGATTTCTACATGGAAACAATAGGAGGTTGGTGTCATGAAAATCTTGTTGCATTTCTTGGTCCTGTGACTCGAGTTCTTCAACTTCATCGTTCTTCATCTCTTGCTGCACTACTAGTGTCTTACTTGTCCTTGATGGATATGGAGGATCACAAGTAGACTTGCCACCTCTTGTGGTTATGGCGTTGACCTTTTCAAGCTTAGTGGCAAAAGGCAGAGCAACGACCAATTATCTTTTTATTATAGCTAAGTTGGTCTTTTATAGCCAAAGAAAAACTTTCCATTTTAGTATTTATGTTTTCTAAAACTTTATCATTGGAAGTAAGCTTTTTGGAAATATTCTAATTAATCTTAGCCTATTCAAAAACAAAATCTCTCAAGGATGGCTGATTAGGATTAGAAGGATTATAGTAATTGCTTGGATACTTACCTTGATAATTTGACCGTTGTTGTTGTTGATTCCATCCTTGTCTTTGTTGTTGTGGACCGGAATTGTTGATGATATAGTTTACATCCTGTTGTGTTTTTGGGCAGTCACTTTCTAAGTGCCCGATGATTCCACACATGTTACAAAAGGTTTGCAAATCATATGTGTCCTAGATAACTTGTCGATCTTTCTTGTAATTGGCTAGCTTTTTGAGCTAGTTTAACAATACGTCCATCTTGGTGGATAGTGCACACACATCCTCTTGTGCTTCTTCGATCTTGTTGTATGATTGGATACTTCCTTGAGACCAACCTTGATTAGAGGCTATCTTTTCCATGAGAGTTTTAGCTTTTCCAAGGGTGAGTGATGTGAATGATCCTCTAGCAGTAGCATCAAGTTATTCATGAGCTTTTTGGGTTAATCCATGGTAAAAGCATTGCATGAGCAACTAATCTTCAAGTCCATGGTGAGGACAATCTAAAATATATTCTTAAAAACATTCCCATGCCTCTGGAATGGTTTCACTTTTTTGTTGCTAGAAGTTGGAAATTTTTTCTCTTAAGGCATTGGTTTTGCCTATAGGGAAAATTTTTGCTAGAAGGGCCTTCGAACATTTCGCCCATGTGTTGATATCATCTTTGTTGGAGTGGAACCACTGCTTCGCCTTCCCTACAAGTGAGAATGGAAATAGGTGGAGTAGAATGATATCTTGAGCAACGTCCTTGATGACGACTATGCTGCTAATCTCTAAGAAATTCTAGAGATGAGCACTAGCATCTTCATGTGCCTTTCCATTGAATGGGGTAGCTTGCACCATGTTGATGAGACTTGACTTGAGTTCAAACTCAAGGTTGTTGATTTTGAGTGTTGGTCCAGTGTGAATGTTCCCAGTGCATGGAGCAGAGAACTCGCATAGTGTCTTGTCAGCCATAGCTTCAGAAACTGGTGTTGAGCTGCCTCTTGATCGGTTTGATTGTGATTGATGGAATTTGTTGGTGAATCAGAACAAATCCTACAATACCCTGATAAAAACAATGGTAAGCCTGCTTGAGCAGTGGTGCATAGTTATGATATCACCAATAAGTATTAATTGATCAATTCTATTTTTAGCCTTGTGCCCTCCCAGGCAACGGTGCTAGAAATGCTTGTTGACACTTACTAGCATCACTACTAGAATGACACTAAGAAGTGTACTTGAATTTTACTTGTGACTTAGAAAGAATATGTATATTTAAGAATGTTCTGCAAGCGCACAGATATACCATTGTAGCACTTCACCCGGAAGTATTTCAGGTATTGTTATTTATATTTTACCACAGGGAGGAGCGGTGGCTAGAGATATTAATAAATATGATACTTATGATGAGATCATTAAACTAAACACTTACTCTAAATAGGGGTAAGCCAAATGATATATATTAAGAGCATGGCAATGATAATAATCCAGAGATAGAAATAGATACTCATAAATGTAGTATAGCTAGACTAAGTGATTAGTTAAGAGAAAGATTCCTAAGTCATTCCTATATACTAAGTCTTATGTACACCCCAATTATATATACTTTCATCTATAGCATAATTAATTCTTCATCTACACATAAGGAACATTACTAAGGAAAATCAAGAACAGAGCTTGACTTTCCTCGCAATTAGGTCCTACTTGTTCTATAGACAGGGAGTGGATGACAAAGGACTCAACGAGAGTGTCACACTCGTGATCTAACACATGGCCTAGAATGTAGAGTGCATCAGCAGGTAAACAACATATAAGCACCACGCTTAGACCACTTAACTCACTTGAGTACTGAGCTAAGTGCTTTGCGAACTTATGCATAAACTTAGTATCAATTATGACTATATCAAGCATACTACCAAAGCAAACTAAGAACATAATAGATAGAAACATAATATAGTTTAAACACAAAGTCATAAATAATAGAGGATACAATGGCTATACCAGCCTTCAGATGACGAATCCAGAATCCTAAGCAGTAGTCCAATTCTACTTGAATCTACTAGCTAGCTTATACTAAAACCTTGAGGAATTGGAGATCTATTCTATTCTCTCCAAAAACTCTAAGAATGATGATCAACTGATTGATTCCTTGATTGATTGATCAATGCCTCAGAGGGGTCTGGGCTAATATGTATAGGGGCAGCGTCAATTCTAGACCCTCGGATCAAACCGACCTTGACCAACGGCGTAGATTTAATCTTTAAGGCGGTGGAGAACCGACATAGCGAGGAGAGGTTCTCAGGTGGGACCGGCCGGCCCCACATGTCAGTGGCACGTGTCCTGCTACGGTGGTTTGCCTTCTAGAGTGTTTTGGAATCTTCCTGAGTCGGTTTCATCACGAATAAGCGTGATTAAATCTAACGATTTGGTCCACCTTGACGGTTTTCTAGATAAACCCTGTTGAAAACATAGATTCACCAAAACTCATGGAATTTGTCAGTTAAAACCCCTAAACCTATGTTGGTGATTAGATTTATGCATTTATACAACTTTTATTGACGGTTTATGAAGGTTGTTAACTACCATCAACAGATACACTTAGGCTTTACCCTAGCAATCCTAACTATAAATATAAGTTCTAGCCCTCCGCCTTCCTGTGGAAAAAATATAAATTCGACACTCGGTACTCACCGAGCGAAGTACTATGCGGTAGTTCTGTGTGCTTGTGGAATTCCTCCACTAGTCATTAAGAAGTATCAACATTAACGCAAACAGAAAAATCCACAAGCGTACGGATACCGTTGTAGCTTTCACCCAGAAGTATTCTAGGGTATCGTATGTATCCTCAGGGAAGCAATGGTTAAACAAGTTGATAAATAACCATCATGTATCTACTAACTAGTATACCGACTAGACTAATGTGGGGGTAAGCGATAAAAATAGGAGTTTTGTATAATGACACACACAGGGAAACACCATGGTAAAATAAAAGAGTAGACAAGCTAAGATGGGAGGACAACAGGTGAGTTCAAGGCTCCTTTATAATTCTCTATTATTGTGGTTCTATTCTAGAGCAGACCAAAGGGATTATGTAAGCAGTGGGTAAACATAGCGATGACACCATAGCACTTCAGAGCAGCAGTTCCTTTCCGATCCTCAAAAAGACTGAGAAGGGGTAATCGGTGTTAGGCTGTCAAAAAGCTCTACGAAAACGCCAACCCGAACGTGGTGCCAACCCGAACGTGGTGGATTACAAAGGCCTGGTCGGAGCTGTCACCTCAAGGGCTACCACAACTTTCCGTGGGGTTGGGCGCAAACTCAGATAACCTATAGTCTAGACACCACGTCTACACTATTGATTACTACTCTAGTCCAGTACTATAACTAGAGCACTCGGTCGAGCGGAGATCCCATGCTAAGGTGCAGAACCACTATACTAACCATGCTTAACTAAACCACTAAGGCATGAACTAGATAACCATAAAAGATATTTTAGTAAATAGAGAAGGTAAATATATTGATACTTGAGTCTTACAAAGGAGCAATACAAAAGTTTTACCAAACCTCTTAGGACTCCTCCGGAACTTGAGCATATGCTACTTTTACATCTTAGAAAATGATAGAGATGAGAGCCCTTGTGGTGTATCTTTCTGGAGGAGGTATAGGGGTCATTTTATAGGGATTTTCCTAGTGAGAACTGTTCTATCTAATCATTTGGTACTAAACAAAACCTCCTGCGTGGGTGTTTCCTACGCGCCTGCCTGTGGGCTGGCCTGGATGCTGTGCTTTGGGCACTGGGCCGCCTTGGGAGTTGGCCCCCACCAGCTTCTGCATTTTGAGCCGGCAATGGCTGCTGGGCTGGGGCCCCACGTTATCACTCCTGCGAGGATCAGGCCAGGGGCATGCACAATTAAGTTGCACACGTAAACCTTTTTGGGCTGATTAGTTTGCGTATTTATCATTCATCACTAATCTCACAAATATGGGCCAGCAGCTTGTACGTGGCCCTGCATGCAATGCAAAGCGCTCTGGCTTTGCTTCTTGCTGTGCACGGAAATGCATCTCGTGCATTTGGCTGGGTCCACGGCAATGATTCCTTCTTTGCTTGATGACGTTGACTTCCAAATTATTCATAATCTAGAGAATTTAATATCTTTCTCATCATATCTCCAAAATATTTGAATGATATATCCATTTTGGTCGTCTTGACAAGCTTTTCACAATGGTGTGCTCTAAGTATTTGTTTAAGACTGTTTTGCAGCACCCAATATTTGCATATATTTTCTTGTCCAATTTTTGCTAAGCTGTATATGCACTATTATTATCTTTTGACACGCATTTTGAGTAATTCCTGCAAAACAACTATAGAGCACCAAAACTCGTGGAACTTGTTAGATAAATTAATATTTTGGTCTAATGTAGCATGAAATGTTATCATTTTAGATTAATTTGGCGAACAAAATATAGGAGTTAAGGACCGCCAACAATGAGAAACCCATCATCTACTGTCTAAGCAAACTAAGCATGGATTATATGATAACAAAAGTAAACAAACAATGTTTCAAGGCATTGGATCAAGTACAAGGTTTAAAGCTCAAATAGGCCAGTATAGGAATTCTAGTCATATTGTAACATAGCAATGTATTTACTTAACACTTAGGCACATTATGGAAACAACAAAACAAGTTAGAAATGGTGCCTGCCTTGCAAGGGGTCGGGTGATGGCTCATTGACAACTTCTAGGGTAGGGGTCTCCTCGGTGGTGATCTCCTCGAGAACTTCGTCACCTGTTGAATGCATATTAGGAGATGAGTCCAATGATATGAATTAGAGTACATGATATACTTTGCAATTATGTATAACATAAGAGCTACAATAATATATAACATATGGTGAAGTGTAACTAATTAGGTGTTGTTTATGTCCTATCGGACAGTCTAGGTGAACACCAGACGGTCTGTGGGAACAGTCTGCTGGAACATCTTGAAATGTTTCTAATTCTTGGGTTTCTAGATGCTCCATCGGAGCAAGGGATGGTCCACAAGTGCAAGACCCAAAAGTGGTACCCTGGGGTTTCAACAAATGGATATTTACTAGATAGACTGGTGTTCTCGAGGACGGTCCGTGGGAACATCGGTCATGGATACTAAGTGTTGATACTCAGGGGGTGTTCCCGTGAACTACACGGTGTTCTCTAAGATGATCCGTGGGAACATTGCGCGTGTGTGTGTTTTGAGTCTTTGAAAATGAAATCTCATGCTATGCTTTGTGCATCTGCAAAATGTGCTTGTGGGGTGCTTCTAGGATTCCATAGAGCACATCTAGCTAGGTAAATCTTGCTACATTGCATCCAATAATCAAAATATTCATTGGGGTCATTTTCTAGGTGATGAACAACTAAATTGGTCATTTCTGCATCTAGGTGTTTTGATCTTAAGATTCACTCACCAAAGGGTGGAGGAGGTGTTGATAAGCCTCTCAAGATGTTTGAGAAGATTGATCCACCTCTCCTTCCCCTACTCACCTTCTTGATTTCTCCTCCTAGCTCCTTGTTACTAGGGAGAGAGGGCTTGTAGGGACCTACCGTGTTAATTTACCTAAATCGAGTGTCATCCACTTGACCAACTCAATTTATGCAAACCAACTAGGTGATCCCCGGAAGACACCATCCACATCTCCGTATACCAGGATCCCGGTTGAGTATCATACCACGATAGCCTCCACAACTCAAGATTACATCTCAGCATCAGAGTATATAATTCAGCGAAAAACGTATATTACAAGTCTTGTTGAATTTAACAAATTAAATATACAACACAAGTGGTGACATTAATTAAATTACATGTACTAAGAACCAAATGACTCTCTCACCATAACACGTCTATGTTATGAATCAATCATATAACTATTAACCAGTGGTTGCCTTGCCCATGGGCGTCACCATCATAGCTTGGACGGCTCTTGACAATCACCCACATTGCCACCAATGACGGGGTGAGATGGCCGTCAATGTCCTTTACGTGCAAAACAACTTAACGGTAACACCATGAGTACATTGCATACTTGCAGACTTAATTCCAACATATATATTTGGTGGATGCAAAGGGATTGATAGACATTTGTACATTTGCATAAAAACATGACATTTATTAAAGAATGACATGCTCATGATTCATAATTAAATTAACTTGCAATTATAAGTCCATAAAAATAGTAATGAGTAACATAACTAAAGTGATCAACTTTATAATTCATCTCATAATCAAGTATCATCATCATCACTATAATGGGTCTAGAAGGAAGAACAACTGGTTTCGTCCCAAAGGACTTCAGGCTTTCAAAAGAACTTTGTAGAGGTGTACAACAATACCCACTCAGAGAACAGGACAAACTACCATACTCGTGCCCGAGTAAGGGTTGCCTTATATCTTCAACATTTCCCTAATTTGGCCAAGAATATTCATGAAAGGGTTCACAAGTTCCCAGGTAATGCTACCACCATCTACCCAGCTCCACCTCGTGTCAATTTCATGAACAAACCATTCTCAATTAGTTACTTGGCTTGTTGTCACACCCAATTTTAAGGATAAAATGGAGTGCAAAACCTTATGTGCGCCCAGAGATCAGTCACACACATAAGCGACAAATTATGAATAGTATCATCACCAATGTTTATTACATCATGAATAAGACAGAGTTATTACATAAATATAGTGTAGGTAATAAAAATATCTCTCGAGGAAGCTCCATTTTATAGGGACGTCGACTGGTTGACCACAAGTTTAGTAGTCCTCAGGAAAATCATCATACCCAAAGTCATCTGTTATCCATCCGGGATTTTTATCCAAATAATGAAAATAAACAAGCGTAAGTACATGTCGTACTCAACAAGTGTAACATGGGATTCATGAGGCTCAAAAGGCTTGACACCGGTTTATCAGTGTTTAGCTTTTAGTTGTCAAAATTTTAGCTTAAGAGTAGCGACAAGTTATTTCAATTCCCAATGCAAAACACATGATCAAATGTAAACATGAATAATGAATAGCATAAACAAATATTATTTAGTGTTCATCTATTCCATAAGGGTTCCAAGGCCGCTCATGACCGTGAGCACGACTGATATACCAGTTTTACACTCTGTAGATGTTGTACACTTTCACTGTGAGTCGTGATACCCATATGCCTGGGTTAATTAGTCCCAAAACACTTCCAAGGTGAGCAGGCAAGGGTCACTATGAAGCCTTTCAAAGGTTCGTCTAACAAGTTAGGGCCATTAGATTCACTCGACAAACAGTTATAGGAACCCCCCTGTCGAATGGCACAATTCCTTCACGGCTATACACATAAGAGTAGAGGTTGTCCTATACCCGATTCGGCAAGCCATTCTTACGCCAATAAAGGTAACCACTAACAAGCTAGAAAAGGTCCTCATACTGAGCTAAAGCCAGAGCCATATAGCCCTCACAGCTGTACTGTAAGTATCGGATGATCACTTACAGGTAAGTCCTTAGGGAGAGGAATCTGAAGCATTTAGAAAGTAGCTAAACACTCTAGATCCCTGTTTCCATGTTACTAAAAAGTCATGTTTTAATGTTTATTGCATATACCATTAGTCAAGTTACAAGATCATGGTTTAATTGAGTACTAGCAAAGCTACCCAATGCATAACCCTTAGGTGACAAGGTAATAGTTCTATTCTAGGAAATCCCTATCAAGATGACACATGCAACATGAATTTAATGAATTAAAGTGAATAGGAAACAAGGATGATCCCATGCTATACTTGCCTTTAGCAAAGTACTCCTGCTGGTCCTGATCATCAAAGTCGTACCCTTGATCTCCCATGAACTGCTCACCGTCTATACTCGATAACCACAGCAACATACAATCATCCAGGAGCAATCATGCAAAGCAAACAAGGCTACAGATTACAACAGTACACCAACAGCAAAGAATCAAGATGAAAAGTTTGGAAAACGAATCTACGTCTCGCTACGAACACACGGACACGAAGATCACGAAAATCGGATCTAAAACGGAAAAGTTATGATTTAAACAAGATTTCCTATAGGGAAATAATAGATTAAATCTAAGCTTGAATTTTAATAGTTGGAAAACCCACTTTACAGTAGCATGAACATGTAGATCACATAATTATGAACCTAACGCAACTTGAACGGATCAAATCGGAGTTAAAACGGAGAAGTTATGGCTAAAACAAGTTGAATGGCGAAACTGTGAATAACTAAAAACGTATTTCAATATAACCGATCCAAAATACGCTTTTAAAAAGAGAAAATGAAATCTGTAAACGCGCTTTGGACTGCGGGTTAAGCCGGGAATAATTGTAAGGGTGTATCTGCAAAGTCGGCAGCAAAAGGGTATCCTTCCATCTGATCCATTGGATTAGAAATCGACGGCCGTGAATCGATTTGACGGGGAGAGAGAGAAGACCCAAACCGGGACACTGCCGGCGGTAGTGAGCACGGCGGTGCCATGGCTAGAGCAAGGAGAGCTCGGCGGCGAACCTCGAAAAGGAGCTACTGACCATGGAAAAATAAACGGAAAGCACGGGAGAGAAGAGGTGGTCGATGCGAACTCACCCAGGGAGATTACGGCGGCGGAGGAAGCACGGAGGCGATGCGGTGCTCGTTGGACGGCAGCGGCCCTAGAGCGTTGCATGGCTGCGACTGCTTGGGCGAAAGAAACGTGCAATAGATGAGATGGGGGAGGCGACGTGGCCAGCTATTTATTAGGACGGATTTACTTGGGCGTGACGGCATCAAGGAGGTCGTGGCCAAGGCGGACTCGACGGCATCAGCACAGGTTGGAGTCCGAGCTGGCTACGGCGAAAGGAAGGGGAAGCCCCTGACCTACGGGCCAGGGCTGTCAGTGGGCGGAGGGAGCTTGCGCGGGCGTGGCTTGCGGCTGGCCAGCGAAACTGGGCCGGCGGCTTGCAGCGTTGGGCCGCGTGACGCGCAAAGGAGAAACCGGCTTGGGCTGACGCAGAGGAAAAGAGCGCTGGGCTTCAGCCCGAGCGGAGGCAACGCAGCCCGGGAAGGGGATAAGCAGGCCAAGGGCGGCAACAGGCCTACGGGCCGGAAAGAGGAAGGAGGAGAGTTTTTTTTTCCAATTTCTTTTCAAAGCAATTTTGAAGGCAAAATTCAAATCAAGTTCAAACTTGAGTTCAAATCAAACCATTCCAAAAATTAATATGCAGCAGCATGAATGCACATTCATTGTTGTTAACCTATATTTAATTTTAATTTGATAAACTTTATTATTCTTCCTAAATTTAAATGCTCACAAACATGCTCAATAAATCAATTTCCCCTACTTTAAAATGTTGTAAAATTTAGGGTGTTACACTTGTCACCCCAATTTATGACATGTGGTCTATACCGGTGGTTACTCAAACTCACTATCCCAATGAATGGTCTTTAATTACTCCATGAGCTATGTCACTTGAGATACAACAACACTCATAGTGACCTTACCCCTCGCGTGAGTAGAGATTACCAAATTAGATCATCATGTTAAATATCTCATGTTGGGGTTGGTCCTTAGTCATAATTTAGCAACTATAAATCAAGTTGATACCCTTGCAGGTTTTAAGTAATTAATTATCCCGATGAAGCTCCTACACTCGCGTGAGTGAGTTCCCTTCTCACACTCGACTTCTAAATGCAACTAAGCAAATAAGCAATTAAAGATCCCTTCCCGTAGCTTAAGTGAAGGCTATAATCATTTAGTGAGTAGTTCTAGATTAAAGAAGCAATATTGAGTTATTAGTCATATTTAGATGAAATGCATAACTCATAATGAAATAAGTAATAAGTATCCAAAATAGGGTTCATAGTAGTGGGTGCCTGCCTGGTTGAAGAGCAATGTCCCAATAGCTTGGAACATCACTAGACGTCTCTCCGATATCGTGTACCTATATGTATGCACATGTAGGAGATATTATGATCATGTATGCAAGACATTTATGCAAAGTATGAAAGAGAGATGAGAGTGCAAGATGAGAAGCTTGTGTGGTTCAACTCTAGTGAGTGCAAGGTGCAACAAATAAATATGATGCTTGATGAATACAATGCATAAGAATAAATGACATGACATAATGTGCATTGATGTTGTTTGATTAGAGTTTAATCATATATGTGATGTGTAGGTGGCACAGGGTATATGTGCTGTCGATTAGCCTTGACGGATACTCCATCATGGGTGACGGACACTCTGTGGATTCACGAAACTTCCTGTGGGACACTCCAGAAAGTTGGGACTTAGACGTTTTTCAATCTCGAGTGGCTGACGGACAGTGCGTGCCAGGTGACGGACGCTCCGTCGGAAACTAGGTGCTCTCGGGTTCTCTAGAAACTATATTTATAATCTACTACGTGAGTGTAATACCCAGAATACAATTTGTGTTAGAAAGTGTAAAGTGGTGAAGGGTTCAACAAGAGTTTTAATGAGTGTTAAAAAATAAAATTTTTATAAGTAGCTCGGATTCTTGATCAAATATCATAGATGCGTAGAGCTCGTCAAATGCTTTCTGTTTCACTACTCAAACACGTTATTTGGAGTTCATCTCAACAAGTTATGGTTATTGGAATATTGAAAGAAAAAAACAATGTAAACAAGGGAGCATGGTTACTGTAGCATCACGGTTTTTGCGGATGGTCCGCCGCATGGCGGACGGTCCGTCAGGCTCGGCTAGGTTTGACAGGCTGGCTAATTGTGCGAGAGTGTCGACGGGCGCTCTGTCATGACTGACGGATGGTCCGCCAAAACAGGTAGTGCTCAGTTTTGTTTAGTTTGTGCACAAGTTAATTTCTCATTTGAATTTAAAATGCACATGATGCATCAGCAAGTTTAGGAGTAACATGCAAGGTTTTTTATTATAGGAATTTTTAGGTGCATTTTATCCTTATGATGCTTGTGAGATAAAATAAGATATGTTTGAGTTGTTATTGTGTATTGCTTGGATGTCAAAATCTCCGATCTTCTCAGGCATAGTTCTGATATTCAGTGCATATTTGACATCAGTTCATTTAAGTATTAACTAGTTATTATTATTTTTTGTTTATGCATAGTGTTAACAACGAAGTTACGGCAGTCTTCTCCTTGTTGACAAGACCAAGCTGTCAGAGGGTAATGTTGCAGAGTGCCTCAAGTTGAAGATTAGTATTTTAGTTATAGTAGTACGGGTGGTGTTCACCTTCAAGCATAGCTTATTGCTGCTAATTCTTTGTAATAGGAATGGTCCTGCAGTTAGGCACCATTAGTTTCATGGTTAGATGTTTTTGACTTTTTTTGCAAAGATATATCTTTATATGATGACAAATTGGATAAATAATAATAGCTCTCTGTTGCAAGTTTATCAATTGTGTTTCCTCTGCTATGGAAATTTTCATTTTACATGGTGTCAAGTGGTGGTTGGTGTTATAAATAAGTAGCCAATGTGAAAAAATTATCAATATAAATGTGGTTTAAAATATTATTAGTTCCAAAAAAATATGGTCGTTATTACTAAAACATGGTCGTTAGTGCCTCATGATAGATGGTGTAAAAATATTAACGATGAAAATGTGGTCGTTACAAATCTAGTTTCAACGACCACATACTGTTCAGTCGTTGAAAAGTTAACGACGGGAAATATTACGTGGTCGTTAATTGTATTAACGACGAAGCTTTTAATGACCATGGACGACCACATTAGGACTTTTAACGATCACAGATCCCGTCGTTAATACCTCTTTTTCTTGTAGTGTTCTAATAGTGTTCTAGGGTATATCTAGGACTCCTTAATCTTTTGTATGGTATGGAGAAGGAAATTGGAGTCATAGTGAGATACATCGTTAGATTCTAGATGAATTCCTTCAAAGTGGTATAAATTCTATGATGGTCCTAATTAATTTCCCTAAAGAGAAATTTCATATTTGAGTAAGTACTCTAGGTTTTTCTAAAGGAAGTTTCCCCTTCACTGCTCTCGGGTTCCCTCAGCCTTACTAAGACATCTTTAGAAGTATTTTGGCTTTGGTAAATCGATATGAATAGAGGTTAGTCAACACATCTATTTTTTTAGTCTCATATAGGTAGGCTCTAGCTGACTAATTTAGTTTTCTCAGCACTCCATGCATTCAACAGGGCACTTTCTTAAGTTGCAATCCACTGAGGTTGAGTTGGTGATGTGCCCCAAGTGGAAATCATACACGCTATATATTGATTGAAACCATAGGTGGACCAAATTAGGATATTGAGCCCAGCGAGTTCTAATGGGCTTCTACGGTAGAAACCTATTAGTGGGGTCTATATATATGAGGGCTGTAACTAGGGCTAAGAGATAGTTTGGCCTACCCATATCCTAGTCGTCGCTGCCACTTCAGCACAAGGTATTCCATCCCACATGTGGATTCTATGGAGATGCTATTGTAGTTGTTGCTACGTTGATTGGCGTTGAGTACGAGATGGACAGACGAGGCGGGGCATGTGAGGCTGCTGCTGGAACGCGAGGACAAAACATCTACTTCCACTATATCAACGCGCATGACATTGAACTAGGTTACTTCAACTCTTCTTTCATTATGTTGCACGTCAGTGGTAACGATTTATGATCTCCTACTCACATGATATCTTGGTTGAACATGATATATTTATTGTGCAAGCATGATATACTAGTTCAACAATAATACTATCAGAGCTGCATAGTTTTTTTTTTGATCGGTATTATGGATGATATATGTAGTAATAGATTGGATCTATTGTTGCTATTAGTTGTACAACATATGTCGGATGAGGTTTTGGATTGCTAGAGCCGCATTACCAAAAAAGTTCGTTCACTCTCCCTTATGTCCACACATACAACTTGCCCTTACCAACTAGAATCACCATAGTCATAAACAGTGCGTGCAAATACATGGATGGGACATATAATATTTTCATTGGACAGGGTTGTAGTGTAAAGCTAACAGTACTTTGGAACAGACTACAGTTCGTCCATTGACAAATAAAAGAAAAAATGGCGCCTTTGGTTCATAAGTAATATTAAGATTATCATGTTGACATTCATCATTAAGGCAGGCTTTATTCAGATTAGGCTTCTTATGTTATTACAGATTCATGTTCTCTTGTTCGAGAACCATAAATAAATAACATAAAGGAGGTCTTTAATGATTAACCTCCATGGCTCTCATAGTTACCAAACTTTAGCATTTGATTGGAAAATCTAGCTTCCATGGCTCAGGGCTTCACATGTAAATACAAGGTTTTAGTCTTCATGTAGTCGATTGTATTCGTTGTCCAGAAGGTGAGATGGTACCACTTGCGTCCTTGCAAGCACCCCTTATCTGATCTCCTCTTCTCATTCTTTCAGAGTACTTTGTAATATCAAGGCTAGCAGTGTTTCTTCCTCCAAATGCAAACTCCAACTTGTCCAGGTCAAACATGTCAGCCAATATCCTCTGGCTATATGAGTTGTTGCTATAAACAAATTTCACTTTGTCATACAACGTTGGCTCGATGAAGTGTTTTACAATCTGCAAAGGGCAAGCATGTCATACATCTTGCCAACATATATATTCACTAAAACTCATCAATCTGTACATAAAAGGATTGTTACTGTCTTGCTTAAGTCATCTTAAGGTCATAGAAAAGCGTAAAGGTAGTCATCATGTTTAGTTGGAATACCCACAGCCATATGATGATTTCAGCAGTACACTGATAATATGCTTCCTATCATGATGAATTCTTTTGAATGATTTAGTGTAAATTAGTAGACAAAAGTCACAGCAAATTATTAGTAGATTAAAAGTCAAAGAAGGTTGACTATTTACATTCTTAAAAACCTCAAACTTTTAGAAAAAGAGTACTCCCTTCGTTCTAAATTATAAGTAATTTTGATTTTTTTTGTACATTCATCTTACTATGTATCTAGATGCAACATATGCCGATCTACATACATAGAAAAATGGACGTATCAAAAAAGTCAAGCGACTTATATTTGGAACGGAGGGATTATATAACAATTTTTTATACAAATAAGTTGATATATGAGTACCTTCCAAAAAGATTCAAATATCTTTGGCGGATTGCTGAGAATTGCTGCTCCAATCAACCCTGGATAATAGTTTTGAATTATGTACAACGATTCTCGGGTTTCCCACAATGGTGTAGTTGATAGTGTCCAACCACTGAAATCACACATGCAAACAACGTTCTCTTCTTGTGCGTCTTCCGAGCTCAATGCCAAAATCTCAAGGTTATACACTAGCTGTTTTATATGTTCCTTTGTTGAAGTTAAGCTCTGTAAAACATGTGAGAACTTCAGTAAATGCGATGCATAAAACGAGGTACGTGCATACATTAAAGTTGAAGCTGATTCATATCCTCTTCAATCTAGGACCGTGTGATTCTGATTTTAAAATTCCTATACTTTGAGAATGGAAATATATGTTTGACTCCTACTTGCATCAGATATTGTGGGCTATATATGTATACATATCTTATAAAGGCGAATAGTGACTGCAAACTCTGTCAGCAAGAGAAACACAATACCACAATGAGGTAGTAGACAAAAATTAGACAACTTGAGAGAATTTGAGGCTACTAAAATATAAATTTTGATTCTTGTATAGGGAAAAGACTCAAGGGTACCAAGAATATCAAGGACGCGTGATAAAAATCTCATGTTATCGATCTATTACAGTTATGCAATGGATTCAAGTTGTCTACTCCAAATCACACATAATAAAAACTTCTACAAGATCTATGTGTCATTCATAGAATCATACATTCTCGTATGGATCTATTATATCTTACAAAACCAAATGTTAAGCTCTTGGCTAACATATAGCTAACAAATATCCAGTCACTATCCAAAAAAAATATTTGATTAACGGTTGAGAGACATGTCTCCAATGTCATCCACCATTTTTTTGTGTTATAATATATCTTGAGAACATAGGCAAATTTATAACATAACAATGAGTTTTACACATTTTTTTGAGATCAACAGTAGGCTAATGCCAATCTATAGTATCATACTCCAATATCGAATCCACATCACGAGAAGAGTAGTCTTAATTTTTTTAAAGAAACAACTGCTACAATGCATGATATTATGTCATTATATCCACTGTAATCATATTAATTAATTATTTCATATTTTGTGTCTATGAAGGTGGATTCAAACTGTTAAAGTTAATGTTGAACTATTGGATTTTGTGCCGACGTTGTTACACCATGGTGTTACAGCTCCATACTCTCTATATCAATTATTGTTTTGCCACATAAGCAAAAAATTATATATGTTTTTTTACTCCAGGAGTAGTTACTCCCATCTTCAATAAACCATATTGAGAATGTGGGCAGACTCATTTATTAGTTTCAGTATGTTTAGATACTCATTTTAAGATACTCCAAATCTTACTATGTGAAATTTTTTCAAAAGACCCCATATTTTTTTAATATATTATTATAATACTATTATAGTACTAAATAAAATAAGTATAACCATATACTCTGACATACATACTGCCCTTGATGGTCTAGTATGATCATATACTTCATCTACTTATACTTTGTCGGGCCATTTATACCCTAAATCTAAAGATATACACATGGGACACTGCAGGGAGATTGAGCACCAGTGATAAAATGTGGTGGTGAAATTTTGATTTGTGACTGATCCCCATGTTATTAGTGACCCAAACTAATTTTCATCACTATTGCGTCGGTTATTAGTGGCAAACTACTATATCGCCATAGGATGCGCCTTCAGTGGTGAACTTAGTGGAGAAACATTAATTTATCACTAATAAATAGGTTAATTGTGACTAAATATTTTTTCCTCATAGTTATGCCATTCATTAGTGACAAAATATTATATCGCCCCATGGTTCAATGTTAGTGAGAAAATATTGTGGCGAAATTATATTTTGCCACTATTCACCATATTAATTGTGACTAAATAATTTTCCCCCACTATTGTGACATTATGAGTAGCAGAATTTTATATCGCCAGATGGCATACAATTAGTGAGAAAATGTTGTGGCAAAATATTTTTAGTCACTGTTTACAAAGTTAATTGTGACCAAATAAATTTTGTTATTGTTACAATATTTATTAGTGACAAAAGCACGTGTCACATATGATACATAATTAGTGGTAAATACTGTATTATCAATATTTACTAGGTTATTTTTGACTAAATATTACTCTCTAACTAGTGTATGATTTTTATTAGTGTCAAAATTTCCTCACTATTATTTCTTTAGGAACACATAAGAATAAAATCAGATAAATATATATTTGGAACTTCAACTAACATGCTGTCGTGACGGGATTGGTGAGCTTTGGTCGGAAAACATTGCCAGGTGCATTTGGTTTGATAAATTTTGAAAAATGGATATTGGTGTTTGCCCTTGCCGTAGAAACTATTGGTAATAATTTTACTTTTACTTTTTAAAATCTATAATTTTATCCGCATGTTTAGAAATTATAAATGAGCCACTTGCCCCCACGGAAAGTTAACTTTGAACGATTATAAACAGATTAAGAAAACAAAATGGCATGAACACCTCGGGAAAGGACGAAACTGCCTCTTATCTTCTTATTCTCATCCTATCGTCTGAAACCAAGAAGACCAGCTCCGTCTTGTACTGTTCTCATCAGTACTAGCAGCAGTGGCCGGCGGCAGGAGGCGCGTTTAGGTGCAGGGGTCCTAGGACGGTGGCTGTGGCATGAGGCACAGTGCTAGTTCAGGCCAGCGCCCACGGCTGGTACAAGGCCCGGTGGCCACAGCAGAAGGTGTTCGCGGGTCAGGCCGCGACTCCGGCGCGGCGAGCCGGGTACGGTCATCTTGCAGGGGACAACACCGGCAGGCGTCTGGTAGGCAGCATCGTCTGGCGGGCTGTCGTAGCTCTCGCGTGTCCGCGGTGGAGCTTCACGGCCGCCTGTGCAGCTAGCGGCTCGTGCGGCCAGGGGCCCTGACACGGTGGCTCATCCAAGGCCATAGGATTGGATAGTAAGCACCGTTGCTCTCCAGTTTATATTATTTGATTTGATCAATTCTCTATACGTATTAGTCTATTCTGTGCTCTGGAGTTTGAATGTAAGCTAAACGCTCAATCCTCAAATGCCTTGCTGATGATTCAGTGGCATTAATTGGACACTTGAACCTTATAAAGATATGACTTTTAGTGCGCCCTTAGGTAATACATAATGAAAATAATATATATAGAAAAGCTAAAAACATCTTATAATTTGAAATGAAGACCACTTATATTAGTGACAACAAATACTTTAATTGTTGTAAAAACCGTTTGGTGATGTCATATAATTTGTAAGAGTAATTATGTTGCTGTTGGGTGTGTAAAAGTCAAATCTGTACATTTTGGGCCTAAGACATGCATTTGGTTAAGTATTGAGGTCGATATATGGTGCATCAGATGTACTGAAACTGACCTTTTTTGGCGTCATTATTACGAAGACAGTTCTCCCATTGTTGTCAAGATAGTCTGGTATATACGCTCTTTGAACCTCGTTCTCCTTGCTAGCGAGGTCTTCCTAACATTGATTTCCGACAAGAAATATGCTCTTCGTTATTACCAGTGTATAACAAATACTACGCGTAAAATCAAGCGTAGATCATTTTGGGTGTGTAGACTATACATGCACATGTGAGTAAGTTTATTAGTAAAGCGCTGGTGTCCATGCGATCAGTGTGTTTGGTTTGTGGAATCGCCTCATGTTTCGTGAGGTTGAGTATTCTGATTTCATTCCAATAGTTCGGTTGAATCGATCCATTTCTCATGTATATACTAATTATTAGCTTATGAGAAATAAAATGACGATATATCAACTCATTCTAATCCACGAACCGAACAAGAAAAAGTGAGAAATAAGTAAATGATGGACCACCTCTTTTTTTTTTAACCAAACACACCCTGATCTCCGAGAGCGGAGTATTGTGTGTGCCTTCTTGACAAAGGATCAGGCTACGACGAAAAGGTAAACCAAGAAGTAGGAGTATTTTTCTAATTATTATTTGAGAAAAACCTCTACAATATTAAGATTCGAAGTAGAGCGAAGATTCGAATACCCAGCAAATCTTTTCTGGCTTGAACCGACGCCTCCACTTGACAGCCTCTTTGAGAGCCTTGGTCGCCTGTTCCATGCTCCAGTTCTTTTCTCGGAGAAACCGGCGGATGGTACCGTCCGACAAGAAGCTCGGCATCTCCGTCGGCAGGTCCCCCAGAAGCTCACGAACCTCCTCTATCTTCATGTCCAGGACTCCAGAGATTCATGTCACTCCATATATCGACAGTAGAAAATCGAGGAAAGGACATTAATTCATAGTTTCTGACTGGTACCTTTAGCTGTTGTTCCTGAGGAGACGCCTGTTTTTGTTGGTTCCCTTCACTCCTGGTCTTCAACAGAGAACTCATGGCTCTGCGATTGCTATGTGGCCGGGGCTGGCTCGCTACAGAGTACAAGATACAGGTGCCAAACGAGGAAGCTGGAACGTACCATCGCTGCGGATTTATTGAGTTTGTGGCGCGTCGTGGTCGTATTATTTTTTGAGGTCTGGAGGCATCGTGTCGACAGGAGACGAGTGGACGACGTGATCAGGAGCGAATAGGAATACACAAGACTAGCCAGATCTGAAAATCACTATCGGTTCAAAAACCCTCTTCACTGTCAGATTTTGAATCGACAGTGGCATAGTGATATGGGGTTAACATCACTGTCGGTTCTTAAAAACCGACACTGATCTACAGACAATAGTGTCGGTTCGTGGCTCCACCCGACAGTGTCTAGTTGAATAACACTGCCGGTTTGTAGTCCCCACCGACAGTGACGTTTGCTTCAAGAGTGTCAGTTCTTGCCCAAACCGGCAGTGTAGATCAAGCCAACACTGTCGGATTATGGCTCAAGCCGGCAATGTTGATCAAGATAACACTGTTGGTTCTTGACCCAAGCCGGCAGTGTTGAGCAAACCAACACTGTCGGTTGATGGCTGAAGTAGGCAGTGTTGATCAAGACAACAGTGTCGGTTTATGGCTCAAACCGGCAGTGCGGAGCAAGAGAACACTGTCGGTTCATGGCTCAAGCTAGCAGTGTTGAGCATTCCAACACTGTTGGTTCATGGCTCAAGCCGGCAGTGTCGAGCAAGAGAACACTGTCGGTTCATGGCTCTAACCGGCAGTGATGGTTACGACAACACTGCCGGTTTGTTGCTAACCGGCGGTGATGGCCCATTCGCATTTTATTGTTTTATAATTTATTTTAATTTATATTTTTTGGTGGGATCGGGTTTCGCTTTATATACGTTACGTAGACGACAGGTCCATAAATATTAAACATTACAAATGTTACGGTTATAATTCAAATGTTATATCTAGATCTTGATCCCTCAAAACAAAAAAGAAATGTTCTCAGACTTCTTACAATAATCTGGCGAGTCGCTCTGGGCCATACTGGTCCTTGTACTTCACGGATTGTGCAATGGAAAATAGTCCTTCTTTTTCCAATACCTCGGCTAAGATGATTTTTACAGCTCCGATTGTAGTGCGACGATCTCCATCTCTAGCAGCCTTTCGTGCTTAAATTTCTTGCGCTGTCGTTAAAAAAAGATGATATCCAAAGAGGAACAGTAAATCATTTTGTTAAATTATTAACAGACATAAATGAAATGAGCATTATACACACCAACTTATCGGCTTCTTCCGATTTCCCGCTGATGTAGCGAAGCATTGCCCACATTACATAAAACTCATTGTTTCCCGCCGGCTGTGATAGGTACTTCCCCTCCATTTCGACAACCTTGAATGGGACCGGCTTCCCACCGATATGGCTTCTTCGGACACTGAGCAACATTAAAAGGAGAAACATTAGAAAGCGGTATGTGTGATTAAAAAATAATATGTTATTAGGATCGCTTACTAATTCAGCACTGACACCAGTGCATCCAGATGATGAAATGGTTTTTTCTTCGAGTCCCACACCTCGAGCAGATTTTTGGCAAGATTAACACAAATGAAGACGAAATGGTTGCTGCAATCACAGAATCCTAATTATCGAATAATCTTAATGAAAAAAGAAGCATAAAATTAAAAGTCGAGAACACATACTCGCAGTTGTAGGCTAGAAGTATGTGGGTTTTCTTCTTCATCATGAATTCGTCGAAAACAACAATCAATCTATGTTTCAGGTCTTCCACATCACATCCATAGAGGCCTAGACATGCCCTCTCATTGACTCGCATGGGGTCCAAGAAGCCTATGTAATCCCATTTACTTTTTAGAATGCAAAATTTTGCTATACACCTACATAAAATCATGGGAAGTACTCAAAAGTTAACAATTTGTGTATCGAGAAAGTAGTTAATTGTAATATCGTGCGTGTAGGGTACTTACATAGTCCACAGCGTCAACAGTTGAATATCGAGATCGCGTTTCTGGTATAGCTGGAATAAGCACTCCCACTCGACATCAAACTTCTCTTCTTCAGGATAATTGAAAATATGTGGCGAACGGATAATAACCTCAAAACCAAAGTTGTCCGTCTCTGTTGCTTGAGCCATGTAATATTCATGTAAATGGCCCATATATGGTGTCAGATTTTTATACTCATGATCATGAACCAAAAAATTGCCCCTTACATACTTCATTGCTGGTGTTGCCGTCCCTTGTACATCATAATAGATGGTCGCGGCCTCTTTCATGGTTAATCTTGGGTTGTCTTCGATGTACTTTTGTATGTTCCTTAAATCTTTGTTGTGTATTTCTTCGTCTCTTGTTGTAGCGTATTTATTCTGTGTTTGCCTTTCGAATTCGGACTTCAACATAAACGATGGTAGTGAGGCACAGAGATTGAAGAAACTAATACAATATTCCTTCTTGACATGTGCTGTAAATTTTTCTTCCATCAAGGAGGTAACGCTGCCACTGAATGGCCTTTTTCTTTTCTGTTGGTCCACTTTGGGAGCATTAGCGACCGAATCCAAGGACCTTTTCTGCGACTGCGAGGATGTCCTTGATCTTGTTTTGGGCTGAGGTGGAGGAGGAGGAGGATGACGACGAGAATTCTATTTTCCCGGCGCTGATGAAGATGGAGTCGGACGAGGAGGAGGAGGAGGAGGAGGAGGAGGAGTCTCTTTTCTCGGGGCTAATGAAGATGGAGTCAGACGAGGGGGAATAGAAGAAGACCTCTGTCTTCTCGGGGGTGATGGCTCTGGATGAGGAGAGGAGTGATCTCTGTTGGGAGATAGTGAGTTATCATCGCAGGTGGGCGAAGACTCGTAGTCGTCCTCATCATCAGAGGACAATTGGTGGTCAAGCTTAATGAAGCGCTTGCGCCAGGCCACTTGAGAGCCCTTGTTATGACCAAGTTTTGGCGTGTCTTCCGCTACGGGGTACTCAATGGGTATCTTGTTATACTTCTTATCAAGTATTCTGTCAATGGTGACACGAGCGTACCCCAGTAGAATTAGGCGGCCATTAATTGGCCCATCTCCCACAGGCCAGGCCTGGCCGAGCGCCACCTTGTCCTTTGTCCATTCCTGACGAATGTACAACCTGACATTGACGGGTTCAGTGATGTCGTCCACCGGATGAGGCACATTTGCCTCTTCTTCGTTGAGCGGGGTCGATCCGCAGCTGCTGCGACCCCTAAACTGTGGGCTAAAGGCAGTAGGAGTAGAGTTTTGTGGTACTACTGACCCCTTGGACAATAAAATTTGCTCGACTCACGCTTCAACGGTCGCCTTAATCCGTGCTTCCATTCTGTCTTCCATCTCTTTTAGTCTCCTCAAATACTCTGCATCATGTTCCTCTCTACCCCTCGAGCGGCTTCGGTAAGTGTTAGATTCTTAGGGGAATGCTAGTTTCTAAGGAACAACACTGGTTCCTCTAGTGCGACCAGGGTGCTCCTTGGTTCCGAGTGCTTGGGTGAGCACGTCTTTCTCCCTATTAGAAGTGCGAGTCCCTTGCCTCACCTCCTCAGTTACCTGGGAGATCCTCTGGATGAGTTCGCTCATGGGAACATTTGAGGAGCTAAAGCTCCCGTCCTCGGCGTGCCATACATTCCTCCCCATATAGTATATTACCGATCTGGGCTCCCAATCGGTGGTCTCAACCTGAACGCCTTCCTCAGCAAGGCGATCCATCTTTTGAAGTTCTGCTTCAAATTCTGGCACCTTTTTGGTGTAGCCACGAGAGCCGAGATGATGAGGATTCGTCGCTTTCTGCGAATTCTCCTTATTCTTCCTGCTCAGTTCTAAGTAGTCCTCGGATAACCTGTATTCCTTGAAAGCCTGCCAGAAGTCCTTCTACTTGCTAAACTATCCACCATCAAAATCTGGCTCTTTATTTTGGAGGACAAAATTCTTGTACAATGTCCCCTTGAAATTCTTGAAGCATGTTCCCATGATTTCTTTTGCTTTTTTCTTGACTAACTCCCTATCATACTCGGCTGGGAAAGTGAAATACTCTGGGATCTTGACATCCCATATGTAATCCTTCTCGCTTTCGGGAACCCTCCACTGGTCATCATCTTTACAAATCCACTTCCTGTACTTAATTGGGATGAAGTCCCTAACAAGTAACCCGAGGATGGTCTTGTATTTGGTCAAAGCTATAAGCGGTGAGAGTGGATCCCTGAATTCATCGAACTCAGTAATGTGCTAGTGTGCATTCCTACCAACAGGAACCTTTGACACGCCTCGCTTGGATCTGGCCTTCCTGCTACCCGAACCCTCTGGCTCCTCGGCCGGTGGAGGCTCCTACTAGAGACACCAAGTAAGCTATGACCCTCTCAATTGATTAGTGTGTGTGGCTACATAGTGACATGATACCAAAGTTACCTGGCCATCTTGGTCATTTTGACCCAGATTGAGTAGGCCGGATGGGGTCCATGGCTGCTTGTTCTCACCAACCTGATTGACACCGTCACCATTTGTCGGATCATGCAGCTCTCCCGTCCCAGCGACATCTACCGCTTCTTGTTGCCGATCAGTTCTTCGGTGATAGGGTAACAGGCGACGATGAGTCATGACTGTGACACGATCGTGGTTAGTTTTGGCCGTGGACAACTACTAATAGCATATGTTCATATATATATAATATGTTTAATGCAAAGTCTAATAATAAGTCCACATACAACAAAGTCAAATAATAGCATATGTTCACCTAGAACAAATTCATTATTTGATTGACCACATAAAACAAAGTCCACCTACTCTTCTACGAAACTAAGCCTACATCAACTTCCAAATAAGAAAAGCGATGACCATAGCCATAAATAAAAGCATGACATCTTTCCAAGACCAATGAGCAATTCTCCTAATCTTCACACCTCCGGCGGGTGGCTTCTCTTCGATATCCAGTGCCAGCGGATGGCCATGGTTTGCATTCATTGGACCATAGTAGGCCGGTTGCCCATGGTTTGCAAGGTAGGCCGGATGACTATAGTAGGCCCTCAAAGCTTCAGCTTCTGTGTTGTATTTTTTGTGCAAATTACCAGGGTGGCGATTGACTTAAGCATAGCAATCTTCCCAGGTTCGATAAATCCCAGGCATGTGACCAACATGCACTACATACCATGCCATGGTTGCCTATACATTTAAGTAAATTAGGCATGCGGTAAGTGGTAATGGTAACTCACTGAACAAGAGTTATTATTCAAGTTATATGGCCAAACTAATTCTATTTAATGTTCTTTATCCTTGACATGATAAAAAATTACCTCAATAATTGGACTATTTATTATTCGGAGATCAATGTGGTTTAGTAATCATACTTGCTGCTGCTGCCGAGCCAATTTTAAAAGTTGTTTTTAACTTTTTTCTAGAACAAAGATCTATAGATGCCTTTTTTTAAGCATGCTATACATTCCCCCTAAGATTGAATCCCCAAACAATCAAATATTGCTATAGTGTAATTTGGCGATCTAGGACTATGACAACAGGTCTCCGAAAAATAGCATTATTTTTAAAATATACTAAAACTTATAAAAGAAATAAATAATTTCTTGTAGTATATATAAGAAAATATTAGATGAAAGGTCAAAGCAAAACTTCTACAACAGAAAGGAAATAGGCAAATCATTGTAATTAACCAACATGACTAGTCAAATAAAGTAGGACCCTATCAAAATATTAGAGTTGCATACATTCTTCATCTTTAAAACTATTTAAAAAAATTAGTTCTATAGGTCTAAAATATATATACTCCATCCTCTCATCCAAAAACATTGAGCATCGGTGACACTATAGACTAGACATTCATGATCAAACTGTATGCTAGCATTGCAATAAAGTAGTAGTAACATAAATTATGGCAAGTAAATTATCATATCAAACAATAAGTTGTAGTACTTGGTAAATGAAAAGCCTCTACTGATTCAAGTAAGCAGTTGTGGGACAAATCAGCCAGAAATTCTTATCTAACTCTTACACAAACAGAACACTTAGCGGGCATTTCATCTAATACTTAGCGGGCAGTGAGCCACGCACTCACCATGTGGGTGGTAAAGCAGCTGTCCACGAGCGCTCCTGAAGGCCTCGGCGGTGCTCCGGCATCGGGCGGTGGACGACGTGGGGAGTGCTCTGGCATGGGGCGGTGCATGGGCATCGGCGTTGAAGAGGAGGAGCGCGGGGCTAGGAACGGCGGTGTGGGGAGCGGTGGACGGTTGCTCCGGCGTGGGGCGGTGCACGGGCCTCGATGTCGAAGAAGAGGAGCGCGGGGCTGGGAATGGCGATGCGGGGGCGGTGGACGGGTGCTCCAGCGTGGGGCGGTGCATGGGCGTTGGCGTCGAAGAAGAGGAGCGTGGGGAATGGTTGGCACGAGGTTGAAATTTGGATAATTTCTACCCGCGGCGGCCTTTTATACCAGATCTCATCACTACCAGTTCTAACTAGAACCGACAGTGATGTACCCCCATCACTGCCGATTCTAACGAGGAACCGACAGTGTTATGGGTACATCACTGCCGGGCCATTCTTTAAACCGGCAATGATGCAGCAATATAAATTGAAAGAAAATGCAAAAAAATTGTGTTGCATCCTTGATTCAAACCGAAGCCTACAAGTTCCAGAGCAGCGGACAAACCATTGAGCTATTACCTGATTTCGGAGAGTTTGAAGGAATTTATTCCTTTGAGTGATTATCTATCCCTACTTTGCGCGTAGGCCCTTCAACTCCCCGGCCACGCTGGTTATCGAGGAGTCCCCACGAAGAGATGCCGTCCTTGGACTGGTCGTGGCCCTTCAGTACCCCACGAAGAGATGCCACGTTTACTCCCTGGCCACGCTGCTCGCGCCGGTTCCCAAACGTAGGCGTGCGCGCTCCGTCTTCCCAACGCATGTGCAATGGCGGTTCAATGGCGTTCCCAACGCAGGCGCGCTCTGTCTTCCGAGGGGTGGGAGTTATTGCACCATGATTAGTTCCACCCACAGACACACCTATATAAGCCAGGCCACCATGCACGCAGTCGGTCGCCATTGCACCACTACGCGTCAAGAAAGTGAAGCACACCCTTCCCACGCACACCTCGCTCCGGCCCTCGACGACCACCCACCACCACAATGCCTCGCCGCTTGAAGACAACATGGGCAATGCTGAACACGTCGTCCTCACGTCGCCCCCTGACGCCTCCACTGACGCCGTCGTCCGAATCAGACCTCGAGGTAAACCTTGAGGACGATCCGGACCGTGAGACCGCATCGGAGGAGGAACCGGAACCTCTTCCAGTGGAGGAGGTCGTCTTCAACTCGTTAGAGACAGCTCGGAAGGAGGAGGAGGACCGGCACCTCCGCGCCATCACACAGAAGGAGACCAACGACTGCATCCTGAAGCGCGTCGTTGAGATCTCCAAGGAGGAGGAGCGCCACCACGAGGAGGAGCGCCGCCGCCAGGAGGAGGAGCGCCGCCGCCGCTAGGAGCAGGAGACCGAGCGGTGTCTCGCGATGGATGCGGAACAGCGCCGGCTCAGGGCTGAGCGAAAGAAGCGTGAAGAGGAGCACCGGCAGTAGGGGGACGACGACGCAGGCAGCACCGGCAATAATTAGTAGCACTAGTGATTAATCTATGTCTTAGGACAATGTAATAATTTACTGGTGCTCAAAAAACCGTGTCGTCAAATTCTTTATTTGATCATCTTCACCTTGGTGCTGAGAAATACCGTGTTGCAACATGTCTGTGTTCTGGCAGTGATGGGGGTACATCACTGTCGGGCCATTCTTTAAACCAGCAGTGATTTCAGTGTAGCGGTTACAGCATAAGTAAATTATCTTTTCATCTCATTTTGAATACCTTCTACTAGTACAACGGTTAAGACCCCGCAACTTAGCCCCCAATACCCGTGTTCGAATCCCAGGCACCCCAATTTTTTTGGTATAATTTTATTATTTATTAAGCGGTGTAAAGGTCAAAAAGACAAAATAAATAAACCAGACACACATCATATACTATCGCAGCGGTTAAGTGTCTAAACTCTGTAGTCCGAGACCCGAGCTCAAACCCGAGGGCTGGCACAATTATTTTTTAATTTTTAAATATCACTGCCAGTTTTCAAAATCAACCGACAGTGATAACAAGCATCACTGTCGATTTTTTCTCATCACTGCCGATTTATTGAAACCGACAGTGATATTTATATATATATTAAAAAACTTATTTTACATACTGAATAAATAGAAGCATATGTATTCCTATGTCGAAATGGCTTGAAATTTTTTTGGCAAGCTTGTACACCCAAATTAAGACCCCACACAGGATCTTAGGTTTTTATGATTATTTTTTTTATTTATTATATTTTTCTCTGTGCCCAATGAGACAAAAGAGGGTGAATTTCATCTTGGACCCAATAGATTTTTTCATCCACCCCTAAAAAATTTTTATCCCTAGGGCACATTAGAGCCTGTGCAAAAGTTTGGCAATATTCCGGATCTTTTCATGGGTAGACTCAGTTCAACCTATAATTAAACAGTCTCGTCGCGCGGAAATTCAATTAAACCTCAGAAAGTAGCAAACCATCTCCGGAAAATCCAAAACTTGGTTTTTCCTTCACACGTGGCACGTGCAAGCCTGAGAAAAAGTTTAAGACTAATACAATACCAGAATGCATATGAACCACAGAAACCTTGATAACATATGTATATAGTCATGGTTCGATGAAAGGACACATGTACATCCGTGAAGCATGTATACACCGTCTATGTCGAAATGGTTTGAAATTTTTTTGGCAAGCTTGTACACCCAAATTAAGACCCCACATAGGATCTTAGGTTTTTATGATCATTTTTTTATTTATTATATTTTTCTCTGTGCCCAATGAGACAAAAGAGGGTGAATTTCATCTTAGACCCAATAGATTTTTTCATGCACCCCCACAAAATTCTTATCCCTAGGGCACATTAGAGCCTGTGTAAAAGTTTGGTAGCATTCTGGATCTTTTCGTGGGTAGACTCAGTTCAACCTATAATTAAACGGTCTCGTCGCGCGGAAATTCAATTAAACCTCAGAAAGTAGCAAACCATCTCCGGAAAATCCAAAACTTGATGTTCCCTTCAGACGTGGCATGTGCAAACCTAAGAAAAAGTTTGAGACCAATACGACACCGAAATGCATAAGAACCACAGAAACCTTGATAACCTATGTGTATAGTCATGGTTCGATGAAAGGGCGCATGTACCTCCGTGAAGCATGTATACACCGCCTATGTTGAAATGGCTTGAAATTTTTTTGGCAAGCTTGTACACCCAAATTAAGACCCCACACAGGATCTTAGGTTTTTCTGATCATTTTTTTATTTATTATATTTTTCTCTGTGCCCAATGAGACAAAAGAGGGTGAATTTCATCTTGGATCCAATAGCTTTTTTCATCCACCTCCACAAAATTCTTATCCCTAGGGCACATTAGAGTCTGTGTAAAAGTTTGGCACCATTCCGGATCTTTTCATAGGTAGACTCAGTTCAATCTATAATTAAACGGTCTCGTCGCGCGGAAATTCAATTAAACCTCAGAAAGTAGCAAACCATCTCCGGAAAATCCAAAACTTGATGTTTCCTTCACACGTGGCACGTGCAAGCCTGAGAAAAAGTTTAAGACCAATACGACACCGGAATGCATATGAACCACAGAAACCTTGATAACCTATGTGTATAGTCACGGTTCGATGAAGGGGCACATGTACCTCCGTGAAGCATGTATACACCGCCTATGTTGAAATAGCTTGAAATTTTTTTCGCAAACTTGTACACCCAAATTAAGACCCCACACAGGATCTTAGGTTTTTCTGATCATTTTTTTATTTATTATATTTTTCTCTGTGCCCAATGAGACAAAAGAGGGTGAATTTCATATTGGACCCAATAGATTTTTTCATCCACCCCCACAAAATTCTTATCCCTAGGGCACATTAGAGACTACGTAAAAGTTTGGCACCATTCTGGATCTTTTCGTGGGTAGACTCAGTTCAACCTATAATTAAACGGTCTCGTCGCACGGAAATTCAATTAAACCTCAGAAAGTAGCAAACCATCTTCAGAAAATCCCAAACTTGGTGTTTACTTCACATGTGGCACGTGCAAGCCGGAGAAAAATTTTGAGACAAATACGACACCAGAATATATATTTCTAGTTACCCAATAAATGTTACACAAATTACATGTATGACTATAATTAAACACACAAAGCCGTACATATTAAAATTAGAATCCAATTAAACTACGACCTTGAAAACCTTCTAAATAAACATTAATTACCATCAGAATCACTGCCGAGATCGATCGGGCCACGCACACTAACATGCCTCTGTAGCCATATATGGTAATTGATGTCACGGATTATGTATCCGCTTGTATCGATGAAGTTCAATGGCGATATGAGTGCACTCTCTCGTGCCTCATAATACCGAAAGAATGGTCGGACATAGATGTAACCTACTAAACGACCACTACCCCTGTTAGTAATCCTTATGCAGTACTGGCGTCCTTCTGTAGTGAGCTGGCCGAGGTTTTCATTGTAGAACTCCCAATCGTACCCGAGTTGCTCCGTAGCTTGGTCTAGAACGGCCCACAAGCCACATGCAACATAGGTAAGGTCCTGTAGCGCAATCTACATATGGAGATAAAGAAAAAAATTAGAGAATGTTATTACAATATTAAACAACAAATAACCACGACTCAGGTATAAGTGACCATTTTACCACATCCGCATGGTTGTAGCTCGCAAACCATTCGCTTGCTTGCGGGACGGGGATATCACCAGCATTCAAAGCAAGTGCCTTGAAGTGCGAAAAATCAGGCACATCATAGCAAATACGTCGAAGTGCCTCTAAACAAATGCGCATGACAGTTAATTGAGCGCTTATCATGTCCAAGCTCGGTATTCTGGTCCCATGGATATGGTTCGGATGATTTGAACCCCTCACAGGGATGAAAAAACTGAGTTCACACGTCCATAGCCGACCACTTGCATTAGATGTCATGTTCTCGACGATGTCCAAGATAAAGAACCAGCTAAGTGATGTTCGCAGCCAATCTATTGGGGATATAGTCTGCGACATATATATGCATGCGACAATGATATTAAACTAATTACAGTTATTTGTTAGCATCAAAAAACAAAAGATGTTGAAAAATATTTCATACAATAGCTGGAACAGAGAACCGTGGAATGGCCACGTTAGGAGCAAATGGCTCATCGCCAGGGTGGAAACCTAGTTATTGTGGTGGGGGAGGTCCGTTGTTCATACCACCTGATCGATAAAATGCAAAAAAATATGAACTTAAAATATATGCACAAAAAATTCTTCCAAGTAAAATGTGGCAACATAATTAAATATAGATCGAATGCAAGGAATAAGAATATATATAAATGTAGAATGCAAAGAAACATGAATATAAATATAGATCAAATGAATATAGATAGAATATTGGAGAAGACAACATATCAATACCATTGAAAAATACAGGAGCCATGACCAAATCACGTAGAGAGAGTGGATGTCTTGAGAAGTGAGAGTGAAACATGAGAAATGAGACTGAGAGAGTTCGTGGGTGGGTGGGATTGATGTATGTGGCTGACAGTTTGTTTTATATAGGGGGCATGGACATCACTGCCGGTTTTTAAATAGAACTGACAGTGAAGGTATATATCACTACCGGTTTTTAAATAGAACCGACACTGAAGGTGACTATCACTACCGGTTTCTAAATAGAACCGACAGTGAATATGCATATAAGTAAAGGATATATTTATTTAGATACTATAGTGGGAAAGTTTTAACAACAACGATATATTTATTTAGATAGTAATGAAATACATAAAAAAATTACAAAAAAATTAGAAATAAGTTACATATACGATAACAAAGACCTTACACTAAAATTCCATATACGATAACAAAGACCTATTTGCGTACAGGTCAATGTTACCATCAATGTGTATCAACACATTATAATTTAACCACCTTAGTAGCATTCTTCTAGCACCAACTAGGGTCAAACAACAGCACCGAGGTGGTCTACGAGCTATACCGGTTGGAGATGACATGGTGGCATCGATGAATCCATGCCTCTGCTGTACATGGCCTTTTTCTCGGTACAGTCCAGAGCACATCGAATTTAGCTCGGCACCGCACCGATGAACCAATGCCGCTTTGGGACGGGAAATTTCCTAGAGCACACCAGGTCTCTCTGGACATATAGTCCAGAGCGCACCACAGCAGATGGCTCTGTGAACCTCGTGGCATCTTCAATCTTCGGTGTTGCTCTATCTTTAGTAGCATTCTTCTAGTACCTCATGTGTGCACCATTTTAGTGGACTATGATGCATAATGATATCTTTGGTTTGTTGTGAGAGGAAAACATTGTATCATGGCTGATAAGGCCTGGCTGAAACCAACATGCATGGAGAGGCTAGCTCCTGGCCGAGGGCCATTTTATAGGGGCTAGCAGTCGTGGTACATTTTTATTTCTGAACTAAAGTTGTCGGGGTAGGTGGGAGCAGTGTTCCAACGGTTGTGGTCATGGGAGCACTGTTGACATGTGAGGAACATCTACACATCACTATCGGTTTTAGTTTAAAAACCGACAGTGAATTGGGCCTTCTGGCCCCGTTCGCTGGTCTAAAACTTGGCTGAAACTGGCTAAAAAACACTGTTCCGGCTGAATTGTTGTGAGAGAAAAACACTGTTCCGGCTGAAAAAAGAAGCCAAACAAGCCATTTTTAAGACAAGCGAACGGGACCTCTATGTCGGTTTGAGCAACCGACTGTGATAGAAGATATCACTGCCGGTTTTGAACCCAAAACCGGCACTGAAGGGCCTTGCGGCCAACTTTAGGTAAAAAAATATAAAAAACAGTGTTGGTTTGGAGCTTGCCATCGCAGCCTTTTGTAAAAAATATAAAAAAGTTTGGCCCGCCTAGGATTCGAGCGCGGGTCTCAGAGTACAGAGTGCACGGCCTTAACCGCTGAGCTAGAATAGGGAGTTCACTTAGTTTATTTTTCTTTATTTATTAATTAATAGAAATAATGCAGTTAGTTTATATTCTAAAATAACACAAAAATTTGTGTCTTGATTATTTAATTCTATGATAATGAATTAATGGTCTATAATTATCAAATAATAGTGTTTGTGAACATCATCTTAATATTTGATTACATAGTCAATAATTAAATTATAGAGATGCGCACAAAATATAAATTCAATATTCAGTGCGAATTACTGATACAACATCTGCATAATGATTACATAGTTAACAATAATCTAACTATCTTTAGGTGAATCAACAATGAGGGCCTCATTGTGATCAATTCGTATGTAAGCAGGTTCGTCACCCTCTTGAAGGATTGGTAGGGGTACGTTTGCCCTGAATGCAGGCATTTCCTGATAGCCCCTGTAGTCTTCTTCGTCCGTCACTCCATCGACACCGACAATCTTTCTTTTCCCTTCTAGGACTACTTTTAGTCTTCCTTTTGTCTTGTTATCCCTTGCATAGAAGACTTGCATAACATCTCGCAAGGACGATTGGGTCGTCTTTGTATTGCGGTCTTAGTGAGATCAACGGTAGTAAACCCTTCGCTGTCAGTGTTAATTTCCTCGAGCCGAACCCACTAGCAGCGAAAAAGAGCTACCTTCAACGGACCATAGGCTAGCTCCCATATCTCCTCTATAAAACCATAGTATGTCGCCTGCACATTGCCATTTTCGTCGTGAGTATCAAAACGAACACCACAAATTTGGTATGTGCTCTTTCCATCTTGTTTTTTTGTGTAAAATGTGAATCCATTGATCACATACCCTTGGTACTTAAGATATGTACTCGAAGGTCCCTTAGCTAAGGCATCCAGTTGATTACCCAACTTTATTCCAAGCAAGCGACGTCGCAACCAGCTGACAAATTCCTCCTTATGTTTTTTATCCAGCCAAGCCTGTGACTTGCTCGGATACAGAGTTTGCAGCGATTGCCTATGCTCATCAATGTATGGCATCACACCCTCGACTTGCTGGAGAATAGCGAACTATGCCTGTCTGAAAGAAACAAAGTTGTCTACTGTAACAGATTCCTCCCCAATCGTTCCTTTGCCACGTAGTCTTCCCTCGTGACGAGATTCTGGAACTCTGACCCTTTTGATGTCCAGATAATATGTGCAGAACTCAATGGCCTTCTCCATTGACCATCCTTCAACCATGCCCTCTTCTGGCCTGAATCTATTCCTAACATACCTCCTGAAAACTTTCATTAATCTTTCGAAAGGGAACATCTGATGCAGGTACATTGGGCCAATGGCTCTAATTTGGTCAACAAGATGAATGAGCAGATGCAATGAGATATCAAAGTAAGTCGGCGAGAAATGCATCTCAAGCCTAACGAGAGTTTCAGCTATGTCCCGCTGTAGCTGCTCTAGCATGGACACATCAATGACCTTTTTTGAGATCGCGTTGAAGAACGAGCAAAGCTTTATGATTGGGGCGTGGACCTTTGGGGGGAGGATACCACGCAGGGCAACAGGGAGCAGCTGAGTGATAATGACATGACAGTCATGGGCCTTCATAGGGCCATAGTTGAACTTGAGTTCTCTCATGTTCACTAGCCTCTTCGGGTTCACACAGTAGCCCGTCGGGACTTTGAGTTCATTGAAGAAAGAAATAAGCGCACGCTTTTCTTCCTTCTTCAATGTCCATGATGCAACCGGAAGTTCGAACTGGCCATTCTCTAGCTCCATGGGATGCAGCTCCTTCCTGATTCCCAAGTGTTGCATGTCCAGACGTGTGGCTAGTGAATCCTTCGATGTCACCCTGGTGTCCATCAAGGTGTTAAGAGTGTTAGCGCACACATTTTTAGTGATGTGCATGGGATCAAGACAGTGGCGTACACTTAGAAATGGCCAGTAAGGTAGTTTCCAGAAAACCGATTTTTTCTTCTAAACGCTCCCATCATGCTACTACATTGTCCCCCTTCCCAAGGACAACCTCCAGTTTGTTGAGTTCTCGAAGTATCGCAGGCCCATCTCGATATTTTGGAGCTAAGCGTTTCTCAATAGTACCGTTGAAATCTTTTCTGTTCCTACGCTAAGGGTGATCCTTAGGTAGGAACCTACAGTGTCCCATATAAACTATCTTTGAGTTATTTGGTAGATTTACCGCATCGGTGTCGTCCAAGCACTCGACACATCCAGTATAGCCTTTTGTCTTCTCTTCGGACAACGAACCTCGACCTGGTTGGTCGGTGATTGTAGCGATAAGTACTCCCTTGATCGTGACATGTTCCTTTTTGTACTCGTCCCAAACATCCGGCACACCCTTTTCAAACATCTCCACTAGTTCATCGATCACTGGTTCCAGAAACACATCGATGTCATTCCCAGGCTGTCTTGGCCCTTAGATCAGTAGTGGCATCTAGATGTACGACCGCTTCATACAGACCCAAGGTGGAAGGTTGTATATAGAGAGTGTCACTAGCTGGGTGCTATGATTGCTTCTAACCTGGTCGAAAGGATTCATCCCATCTGTGCTTAAAGCAAACCAAAGGTGCCTTACCTCTCCACCGATGTCCTTATAGAACATAGTATTGACAGTCCTCTAGTCATGCCCATTGGCGGGGTGCCTCATCATTGTATCTTTCTTACGCTCTTCGCCATGCCAGCGCAACAGCTTGGCTGACTTTGCACATGCAAACAGCCTATGCACCTGGGGAGCTATAGGGACATACCAAACGACCTTTACGGGACCTCCTCTAGTCTTGGTACCCTCATCTGACGGCCCTTCCTTATACCGTGGAGTTTCACACTTGGGGAACTTGTCCAAGTCTTTATATTTTTCTCCACGGTATAATATGCAATCATTGGAACACGCGTGGATTTTTTCAACCTCAAGGCCGATGGGGCAGATCATTTGCTTGGCCAAGTATGTCTTTTCTGGCAACTCGTTTTTTTCTGGGAGCATTTTTCTTATTATAGCTAACAACTGATCAAAGCCTTTATCGCTCAATCCGTTTATCGATTTAAACTCTAACAGCATGATGTCGGCTTCCAGATTGCTTATTGAACAATTCCTATACAATGGTGTTTTGCCATCTTGTCTCATTTTCTCTAGCTTTCTTAGCTGTCTTTGACTAAGACATCCGGTCTCTACATTACGTAGCAGCTGAGAAATGCCATCGTTATCCTCGGTGGCCATAGGTTCCGTGTTGACACCGGTTTCCTCGTCAACATCGTGGATGGCTACGTCAAACATGTCCACATAATCATCGTTTTCCCGCAGAACATTCACACCAACCTCGCCATGCATAGTCCATATCGTATAGTTTGGCATGAACCCCCTGGTAATCAAGTGTGATCGTATAGACTCAATTTGACGAAAGTTCCTATGATTCTTACAATCTTTGCATGGGCAGAAGACAGGGTTCCCATTCCCAGCATGGGCTTTGGCATCGGTGATAAACTGGCTGATGCCATGCATGTACCGCTTGTCCGTTCGGGACAGATGCATCCACTCTCGATCCATCTCTGCACAAAAAAATACTGAGATAGTAATTACAAAGAATTAATAAGAAATTGAGCTTCATGAACAATAATTGTAGCTCGAAAGTACCATTTTTGGAAAATATTATTGTACACTAATTATTGAAAAATTGAAATTGGTAGCCCCGGCCCTGTAAATTGAAAATCGTAGTAAAAAACAATTATTGCACAATATTCAAGAACAACTATTCTACTCTACTTCTAAGAACTAAATATAGCATCACATACTAACAATGATGATCTTGACCACCATGGAATAATTAGTTAGGAATTTAAATGTGTTCATAGACACCAACCTTTTGGATGGTGGATTCACCACAATTTGAGCCTTGCACAAATATCCAATTGGAAAAGTGCTCTCTAAAATGGAGAAAGAACTAGAATGAGAATCAAGCAATGTAGCCATCAAAACGAAGCTAATTAAGCAACAAAATCAAAGGAGTGTATATTTGTTACTAACCTTAAAGCAAAAAGATCAAGCCATTCTTCAAAATCCAAGCACTAGCTTTATGGTGAAGAGCAGCCGCAACAATGGAGGGAAGGGCCCAAAAGCGCGCCTCTGTTCTCGGGATGGAAGAGGGGAGGAAGAAGAGGATGGCTGCAGCCTTTTTGTGTTGTAGGCTTATCACCATCGGCTCTTGGCTAGAACCGACAGTGATAGTGCCCAATCACTGTCGGCTCTTAGTTTAAACCGGCAGTGATGAGTGCCCGCCAAAACACTGCCGGTTCAAGCCACAAACCGGCAGTGATGTGATCCTTCACTGCCGGTTTTAGCCCAGCCCCAATCATTTTTTTATTTTCAAGCTCATAACCGGCAGTGAAAGTATGTCACTGCCGGTTCTCACAAATCCGGCAGTGATGAGGCCGGCAGTGATGTGCAAATCTGGCGTAGTGCCTCCATTATTCAAAGATCACTGCTATATTTTTACTATGATGATTTTTTTAGAGAAAAGATTTCTCCCGCTTTATTGACATAAAGGGTACCATTACAACGTTCAAGTCCAAGCGTTTAGGCATGCCCGCCATAGCATAAGCTGATCACATTACAGATTCATCATTGCAACTGAAACATAGTGCTTCAACCATGGAATGAGACACAACGGTGGTGCTCCCTACAAGCCGAGAGTACATCTCCTTCCCCACTAAGTCCTTAGTCCTGCATGGTCCCTGAGAACTTCTAGTCGATTCTTGGTGGTTGATCTACATACTTCTCCAGATACTGCACAAAGGATACCATCCAATCTCCCAACATCGGCTTGAATTAACATTGGCATCCATCTTGTTAGCATCCTGACAATCCATTGCAGTAAACTTTTCTCCCTGGCCGGTGGTTCAAAACTCGCCCTGAAAACACATTTTGTTCCATAATTTCCAGAAACACCAAAGCACTAAAGAACTAATAGTACTAAAGTTTGCATGCTTCTTATTCGCAGTCCAACAAGAAACAATAAGCTCAAAATCACAGCCCTCATTTAGATGTAACACCTCAAAAACAATAGTCCAAACTCTCTTAGCTACACATCAATCGAAGAACAAATGAATAACTGTCTCCTTTTCCTTACAGAACAAACAAGACTAATCCACGACCTCTATATGCTTTGCCAAATTTGTTGGATTTAGGCCCATGTTTGGCCTAATCTGAAAATTCCAAAGCATGCACAACCTATAGTCCCATATTGCTAATTCAAGGAGAGGTTGCCTTGCTTAAATATGGGAGTCTCCTCTCTATGCAAAATAGGTGAAAATAGAGAGAAGGAGACTGTTGCTACACGCACGCGCAGCTCGCGCGCATTTTTCGCGTGAAAAATCGCGTGACTTGTGCGACGAGCGCGACGCGCACGTGTACAGCAGGCTATTATTTGTGCAGTTTCTATTTTTTATGCTGAGCGTAATGGCGCTTCAATGTGATTGAAACTGCCGTTTTAAACAGTAATAAGGTGTGTCAGTTTCTGCTGTTTGATTGCAGCATTTTCTGTCATTAAATTGGGCAGTTTTTACTGCTTGATGAAGGGAATTGATGCACTATGAAGGCCTATAAAACCAGGAGACGTCCTGGTTGAAGGGTACGGATTCACACGCTCACCTTCCCACTCGCTGTGCTGAGCTTCTCGCTGCTGCGCCTCGTCGACCTTTGAGTTCGGCGTGCACCGGACTTGAAGAAAGCGGGATCTCCGCAACCACTGCCGCGAGACTCCTGCACGGGGCGGCAATCAGGTTTTTGGGCAGCGTCTACACGCGACCGCTTGGTGATCTGCAACATCTACTTCAACACGTTCGACTACGTTTTGCGCGGGATCATTGAGTAATTTCCTTGCGCAATCCTGTTCTAGTCAATATGTTGCCTGTTTACTTGTGTTATGTGCTTGCATCATTTTTTATCTATGAGTTTTTCCTCCAAACAAAATCTGGAATGTATATTAGGCACTTATTTCCAACATTCCAAAAACCTGATTGTGCCTATTTCTGTGATCTAGCAATGGCAAATAATGCATCTGATGCCATGAAACCTGAGAGGTTTGGAGGTGAGAACTTCCGCAGATGGCAGACAAGGGCCAAGTTTTGGCTCATGTCATTGGGGCTGTGGTGGGTGATATACCCTGTGTTTCCCATCACAGAGGAACAGACCATGCAATTTGAGAATACGAATAACACCGCATTGGGCTGCATCCTCACCATTTTGGCGGATCAACTCTATGATGTGTATATGAATTACTCATCGGCCACCATGCTGTGGGAGGATTTGGAGCAAAAATATGCAGAAGCCGAAGCCGGTCGCTGGCTGTATGTATGTGAAAAGTTCTTTGATTTCAGCATGGACAGTGCTAAATCAATTGTAACTCAAGCACACGACCTCCAGCTTCTGGTTGGCGAGATTGCACATTTGGGATGTGCTTTACCTCCAAAGTTTGTTGCAGCAGCGATTGTTGCTAAACTTCCTGCAGAGTGGCGTGATTTTGCTACAGCTCTGAAGCACAAAAGAGAAGAGATTTCTATTGAAGATCTCATTGCAGCTCTTGATGTGGAAGAGAAGGCAAGGGCAAAAGATGTGCAGGTGAAGAACGTGCAGAACAGTGCCAATTTTGTTCAAAACAAGAAACAATTTAACAAGAAGAAGGGTCCCAAGGCGAATAAGGTTACTAGCTTTAAAAAGAAGAAAACGGAGAAGAAAACAGAGAAGAAGGATCTAAAGAATCTCACCTGTTTTGTGTGCGGTAATCCTGGTCACTTTGCCAAGGATTGTCCCGACCGCAAGGACAGGACCACTGAACTGAGCAAAAAGTTCACTAATGTGACCATTGGCGAGGCCTCGACTTCAGGAGGGTACGGTAAATCTCCTGTTGTTTATTCTGCATTTCAGTCTATCGACTGGTGGGTTGATACTGGTGCAAATGTTCACGTGTGTTCTGATGCTTCCTTGTTTTCTTCATATCAGGCAGCAGGGACTTCCAGCGTCCTAATGGGGCACGGAACGCGTGCTTCTGTTCTTGGTGTTGGTACGGTAGATCTGAAGCTCACTTCAGGGAAAACCATCCAATTGAAGAATGTCCAGCACGCACCTGCGATAAACAAGAACCTGCTGAGTGGGTCTCTCCTGTGTAGGAGTGGTTATAAGCTAGTATTCGAGTCGAATAAAGTTGTAGTGTCTAAATTTGGGGCTTTTATAGGAAAAGGCTATGACAGCGGAGGCTTGTTCCGCCTAAGTACTATGGATTCTTGTTATAGTTTGAATATTACTACTGGCTTGAATAAAAATTCTGCTAATGTATGGCATTCGAGGTTCTGTCATGTTGGTTTTGATACAATTGCTAGAATGTCCAGATCTGAGTTAATTCCTAAATGTGACATAGTCAAGAATTCTAAGTGCCAAACTTGTGTGCAAGCAAAACAACCTCGAAAACCTTTTATGGCATTAGAGTCTGAGAAGAATCTGGCACCATTAGATTTGATCCATTCTGATTTATGTGAGATGAATGGTGTTTTGACTAAAGGAGGAAAAAAGTATTTTCTTACTTTTATTGATGATGCAACACGTTACTGTTATGTTTACTTGCTGAAGTCTAAGGATGAAGCGCTGAACTATTTTAGAATATATAAGGCAGAGGTTGAGAACTAGTTAGAAAAGAAGATTAAGAGACTTAGAGATGATCGGGGAGGAGAGTATATCTCTAATGATTTTTATAATTTCTGTTCTGAGCATGGGATTATCCATGAATTTACACCACCCTATTCACCACAATCAAATGGTGTAGCTGAGAGGAAAAACCGGTCACTTACAGATTTGGTGAACGCCTTATTAGAGAGTGCCGGTATGCCAAAGATGTGGTGGGGGGAAGCAATCTTGACTGTAAATTTTGTGCTCAATAGAGTTATCACCAAGAGAAGTGACATAACTCCATACGAGGCATGGAGGGGCAGAAAACCCAATGTTAACTTTCTACGAACGTGGGGATGTTTGGCGAAAGTCAACATTCCAGAGCCGAAGAAAAGGAAACTTGGGCCAAAAACAGTCGATTGCATTTTTATAGGATACGCTCAGAATAGTCCTGCCTATAGATTCTTGGTAGTTAAATCTGATACTCCAGAGATTATAGTAGATACTATAATGGAGTCTAAGGATGTTACTTTCTTTGAGGATATCTTTCCTATGAGACTAAGTAGCAGTACTTTAGAAAATCTGGATGCAACCATTCCTAACTCTGAACAAGTTGAGAACATACCTCTGCGAGAGAATAATGAGGAGGATAACAATTCAGACATCACTCCGCGCAGGAGTAAGAGACAAAAGGTTCAGAAATCTTTTGGAGATGACTTTATTGTATACCTTGTGGATGATGTGCCTACGACTCTGGCTGATGCTTATGCGTCTTCGGATGCTGACTATTGGAAAGAGGCAGTCCGTAGCGAGATGGACTCCATCATGACAAATGAGACTTGGGAAATCACTGAACGTCCTGTTGGGTGCAAACCTATTGGATGTAAGTGGATTTTCAAGAAAAAGATGAGACCAGATGGCACGATTGAAAAATATAAAGCGAGGCTTGTGGCCAAAGGCTTTACCCAGAAAGAAGGAGAAGATTATTTTGACACCTATTCACCTGTGGCCAGGTTAACCACCATTAGGGTGCTCATTGCATTAGCTGCTTCCTATGGTCTACACATTCATCAAATGGATGTAAAGACAGCTTTTCTTAACGGAGAGTTGGAGGAAGAAATCTATATGGAGCAACCTGATGGTTTTGTGGCTAAGGGACAGGAGGGTAAAGTTTGCAGATTGTTAAAATCATTATATGGCCTAAAACAAGCACCCAAACAATGGCATGAAAAATTTGATGAAACCTTAACTTCTGCTGGTTTTGTTGTAAACGAAGCAGATAAGTGTGTATACTATCGCCATGGTGGGGGTCAAACAGTGATCTTGTGCTTGTATGTGGATGATATACTCATATTTGGGACTAACATTGCCGTGATTGACGAGGTCAAATCATTCTTATCTTCATGCTTCGACATGAAGGATTTGGGTGAAGCAAGTGTTATCCTGAATATTAAGTTGATCAAAAATGAGAATGGGATTATTCTAAATCAATCTCATTATGTGGAAAAAATACTGTGTCGCTTTGGCTTTGAGAATGCCAAAGTATCCCCTACGCCCTACGATGCTAGTGTAAAGCTAAGGACAAATAAAGGCGAAGGGTTGGACCATTTGAGATATTCACAAATAATTGGGTCCCTCTTGTATCTTGCTGGTGCAACATGTCCTGATATATCTTTTGCTATGAGCAAATTAAGTCGTTTTACTTCTAATCCAGGGAAGGATCATTGGGATGCACTGGAGAGAGTGCTACGTTACCTAAGAGGTACAATCGAATATGGAATTCACTATACTGGTTATCCATCTGTATTGGAAGGATATAGTGATTCCAACTGGATTTCTGATGCGGATGCAATTAAAGCCACGAGTGGCTATGTGTTTACACTAGCAGGTGCTGCAGTTACCTGGAGGTCATGTAAACAGACCATTTTGACGCGGTCGACCATGGAAGCTGAGCTTGTAGCACTTGACACGGCTACTATTGAGGCCGAGTGGCTAAGAGAGCTACTCATGGACTTGCCACTGGTAGAGAAACCAGTTCCGGCAATCCTTATGTACTGTGACAACCAAACGGTATTGATCAAAGTTACGAGTACTAAGGATAATTCGAAGTCCTCGAGACATGTGAAGCGGAGGCTTAAATCTGTTAGAAAGCTAAAAAACTCCGGAGTAATTGCTGTGAATTATATTCGCAGTGAGAAAAATCTAGCAGATCCCTTTACAAAAGGGCTTGCACGGACAGCGATTTCTGTTGCAAACATGGACATGGGGTTGAGACCCATTTAGTTGCAAAGTAATGGCAACTCATTTCCTTTGATAGGAGATCCCTGATTTGGAAAATGAGAAAAACAAGTTACTGTTGTAACAGGGAGTACAGACTGTTAAAAAAAATTAAAATTACCCATGTTCCATGAAATGTACTCTCTTCTGTATGGAAGGCTGGCTATTATGCCTTAATGTATTCTAGTGTCCACCGAGGGAAAAGGTATCGTCCTACAGGATACCTAAAATGAATACACCTATGTGAGCTAAACTGTTAGGTCGCAGTTCATGAGAGTGGGGTACTCTTTGGAAAGCTCATGAGAAGATCGAGGAGCAAGACCTTTAAAAGCTCCGTTTGGACTTGGCGTTCTTGCAGCCTAGTACCAGTTGGATCTTCAAGAGAAATCTGACAGCAAAAAGCTATGAATTCAAGGCTTAGTCCATTCACAAGCTGCTGGAAGATGGACCTGGTTGATCTAGGTGTAAGTTCAACCTGTACGGGACTTATACTGAAAATCTGGTATATATAAAAAATGTTCAGTACATCAGCTTTGGAATTGGTGGGGGATTGTTGGATTTAGGCCCATGTTTGGCCTGATCTGAAAATTCCAAAGCATGCACAACCTATAGTCCCATATTGCTAATTCAAGGAGAGGTTGCCTTGCTTAAATATGGGAGTCTCCTCTCTATGCAAAATAGGTGAAAATGAGAGAGAAGGAGACTGTTGCTACACGCACGCGCAGCTCGCGCGCATTTTTCACGTGAAAAATCGCGTGACTTGTGCGACGAGCGCGACGCGTACGTGTACAGCAGGCTATTATTTGTGCAGTTTCTATTTTTTATGCTGAGCGTAATGGCGCTTCAATGTGATTGAAACTGCCGTTTTAAACAGTAATAAGGTGTGTTAGTTTCTGCTGTTTGATTGCAGCATTTTCTGTCATTAAATTGGGCAGTTTTTACTGCTTGATGAAGGGAATTGATGCACTATGAAGGCCTATAAAACCAGGAGACGTCCTGGTTGAAGGGTACGGATTCACACGCTCACCTTCCCACTCGCTGTGCTGAGCTTCTCGCTGCTGCGCCTCGTCGACCTTTGAGTTCGGCGTGCACCGGACTTGAAGAAAGCGGGATCTCCGCAACCACTGCCGCGAGACTCCTGCACGGGGCGGCAATCAGGTTTTTGGGCAGCGTCTACACGCGACCGCTTGGTGATCTGCAACATCTACTTCAACACGTTCGACTACGTTTTGCGCGGGATCATTGAGTAATTTCCTTGCGCAATCCTGTTCTAGTCAATATGTTGCCTGTTTACTTGTGTTATGTGCTTGCATCATTTTTTATCTATGAGTTTTTCCTCCAAACAAAATCTGGAATGTATATTAGGCACTTATTTCCAACAAAATTATCTATAGATAGAAACATGTTATTAGCTAACAGCCACAAAAGGATCTGCACTCTAGGAGGAATTTGGAGCTTCCAAACAGCATGCACATAAACAGGCATAACACCTATATGATTAATCACATCATATAGAGACTGGACCGAAAATTTTCCATTGGAGCTGAAGCTCCAGATAATTTGATCTTGTACATTCAGGAGACTTATACCCTCTACCACGATACCATAAATGCATCTGTCTTTTTGAGACAGTTCTTCTGAAAGAAAGTTTCAAAAACCTCCCCATCCCAAACCTCACTCTAATGGATTTGCCTTGTTGCTCATTGCTCACATACAAAGGCCAAAATTGAGTAGCTAAGCTAGAGTTACCAAACCAGTGATCCTCCTAGAAACGAATCCTCCTACCATCACCCACCTTCCATATAGTACCCATCAAAGCAGCCTCTGCAGCCCACAAAACCCCTTTCCTAAAAGGTGAAGTAAAAGAATCTGGGTAACAGAACATATTAGGATTATTCATCTAGGAAACTTAATGATAGACAACAAGTAAATGGGAATGCTAGCTAAACAAGCTTTAAGGAGGGTCAGCTTTCCTGCATAAGACAGTAACCTACCCTTCAAACCAGCAATTCTCTAATCACAGGTTGCAAATGTTTTGTTTTCAATTTTGAGAAATGTAAGGGGACACCAGACACCTAAATATTTTATGGGGAATCTCTCTCTTGCAGCAAAAGATTTTAGCAAACTCATTTGCCCTATCCTCTTCAAAGCCAATTAGTAAGCAAATCACTTTTTGTCATAATTGAGTTTCATACCAGTCATATGCTCATTACAAATAAGTAACCATTTCGGATTCTTTGCCCTTTCAGTGTCATCCTCTAAAAACAGTGAACTGTCATCAGCATACTGTAAACTAATTATATCACCATCAACTACCTGAGGTAACAAACCAGAGATGAGGTTATGTCTAGCTGCTTAGCGTTTAGCGTTTGACGATCAGCCTTGTGAAGTTACTAATTGCCAGTTAAATGGAACTGTATCAATCATTAGTATCATCAAATCATGGGCCTTGTAGGGTTCATATTTGTAGAGGCTTATGAATGTAGCCATATAAGAATCCTAGCAAACATAGAAGTACATGGTAATTTATCAACCAAATATTATTTTCAGCATTTAAGCATTTTTAATAACAATATTTATTTATTTATAATAGTGAAAGTTTGAAAATTACTTTTTTTACTTGTGGACATAATGACACTCCACTTACTGTTTTTCTTCTCACTGTAGGTCATAATCCTTGATTATAGACTGCTATTTCCAACAGGCTCAGTTGTGGCTCACCTTATAAATAGTTTCCATACCCCTCAAGGGGCATATGTAGCAAAGTAAAGTTTAGCCTTTCTAACTCAAAATGTAAGTGACATAATTTATTTGTTCTTTAGGGTATTTGCACTAACATTAGTTAGGTTGCAGGTTCGTGCTTTACTGAAAGCATTTTTGGGAAGCATTTCTTGGTCCGTATTCCAATGGTTCTATACTGGAGGTGATAGTTGTGGATTTCAGGTCTTCCCAACGTTTGGGCTAGAACTTTATAAGCGTAGGTGGGGAATTTATTCAGCTTATTCCATCCACAATTTTTATTTGTGATCGCATGCATAATATCGCAAATAATTGTTCACACATTCACAAATTGTAGCTTTGTAGAAAGATAACCACTGACCATAATTTGGAAAACTGTGTGCCTTCGCCTCGGAGCTTTCCTTCTATGATTATATTGATGAGTACTCCATTAGTCTTGTAATATAGCGCATTCAAGCATTCAAAAATGTACTCAAATATTAAGCATTCGATAAAATAGTTTTTGCATTAAACAGTTGCATAAATTTTGTAGGTATTATAATGTTCCTTGCCATTAACCAATCACCATTAATCATGCATGTTGATGATTGCGTCTAATTAGTAAATAAAATGAGAACACACATGTCTTTTGTGTTCTCTCTTAATCTGTCATAAAATATATGATCATTGTTTCCCACATACACACTTATGTTATGGATTTACTTGGACAAAACATTAATTCTTCAAACAAGGAACAAAATTTTAAACAGGACGTTACTTCAGTTTTGTCACATTTCTTCCAATATTATTTTCTATGAAAGTTATGTAGTTATATTACTTTCTAACTCTACCATAACAAAATAGCTATAATGAAATCCATTTGCATCAAATGTGCTTCTGAATTTCCATAGTTTTTAAGTATTTAGAATACAAATTTGAACCCACAAGAAAAAGTAGCTACAGAATTCCTACAAGAGTAAATATGAATTTTATAATACGAAAAGTCTTTTTATGATATAGAAAGGCACTGTTTGAATAGGTGCACTACAATGTTTGAATAGGGGTGCTGAATATAGTTGGAGTTTTAATCCAAGAAAAATCAAGGGCAGAATTTTGTTTTGTTTCTAATAGTATATTGTCTTGGGTGAATTCAAGATTGACGCAAAGGCCCGTGTCCATAGTAATGAAAATATGGTGAATTTGTAATCAACGGGGAATTGTTTTTGTATAGTAAATATCATATCTGACTGTTTGCAATTATTTTCATCCCTATCTATGACATGTCGTAGAAATGCATTTTTATAACAAAAACTACATTTTCTTCTAATTCCTTCCCACACGCATGTGTGTAGTTGGTTCTACCACTAATACATGACCGAGCTAACCCCCTATCAAATCTCTCTACACTCTGTTGTAACCCACCGATTTTGGATCCCCTCTGTGATTCTTGTTTTCTTGGGTCCACCCGAGCCAATAGAGACACGTACTCTGACACCGACTCGAACAACAATGCTTGCCACGGTTCTGACCCCACGACAGCTAGCGCGCTAGGTAGGGGGCAGCGTTAAGTGCGATTTAGGCTCTACGGTGGTCGGAGCCACCCACCTCGTTGCCAGAGCAAGTGGCACCACCCTAGACGACGGTGTCCGCTTCCCTGGTGAGTTTTTCATCGCAATCGGCACCTTCGCTTTGGGCCAGGTCCTCAACTTTGGGAGCCTGGCCTATGTCACCGACTGCTACGGTGAGCTTTGTCCGTTCGATAGGGCCACGCCAACGAGCAATGAGCTCCCGGCATCGCCCCCTCTATTGAGCCTCCAAGGAGCAGATCTCGAGGTCCTGGCCTGGCAGATCTGGCGTGGTCTGGGTCCGTACCCCACCGTGTCGGACCGGCACCAGATGTTCTATATGCTGGCCAACGTCCATCACCAGATCACCACCAGCGAGGTGCTCCCACCGCCTGACCGCTTCTGGTACTACCTCCTGGACCTCCCTTTTGGGATCCAGAATGCGGCGGTGTCCTTCTAGCTAGAGCTGGAGCACCTCGTCAGCCACAAAAAGCGCCATAGAGCGCCATCCTTTCCGACACCACGGGGGCTGACGTCCCCTCGCTACGCACCTTCCTCAAGATCCTCTCGGTGAATGGACCGGATTATGATTCCGATGACATCGAGTACTACACCCCGCCGTGCATGTGCTACTACATCGACGGTGAGGTTCCCGCTGATGAGGCACCTGAGCTCACGCCACCGGACATGAGTCCCCGCAGCCGTGCAAACTACCTTCAGGAGAAGGCGGATCAGTTGCGAGCTCGGCAGGTGGACCTAGAGGCCACCGAGGCACAGCTCGAGCGCCAAACGTAGGACTTTGCGCGGTCGCAAGGTACATAGCCTCCTACCAACGACGACGATGCCTGCCTGGGGGCTCCCAGCACCCTGCACTTCCCTCGAGCGGCCTACAACATGGTGCCTGCTGCCTGCCGACTAGAGGACATCTCCAACATGCCAGACCCGAAGACCAATGAGCGGCTGCATAAGGCAAGGAGGCTTCTCCATGTCGCCCTCGAGCTGCAGGCCAAGAGCTCTCCTTCCTGGTGCCATGCCATGCATCAACAATAGAGAATAGAGGTGGCGTTTGACTGGCAATAGCTCGCTGATAGCGAGGTCTCCGGTGGTAGCGTCACCACAGTTGCACTCCCCGCACTCCCCCGCACCTAGTGGTGCCCCTCGCTAGACCAGGGGTGCACTAGAGCACCCTCATCAGTGGCAATGGCGGACGGCGAAGGCGGCGCGGTGGTACGCCGGTGTTCTCCGGCCATCACGGACTCCGGTGATGTGCTCTACTGCTTCATGGAATCCTTGCTAAGCTAACAAGGGTGATTAGGGTTCTGGCGAGGCAGTGGTGAGCTCTGACCATGTGCATGCCGCAGCAGCGACGCACAGAGCATGGCGGTGCTCTTGCCGTTCTAGCAAAATGTCGGTGAGAGGCAGGTCTCCATCATGCCAACTGCTAGGTCTAGGCTCACTCAACCTAATGCGCGCAAAAGAGAAGGGAGGCGATAGATAGGTTTTTCTTCATACGTCAAATCAGATTGGATCTTGACATCAGTGGGTTCAATGGCTTCTTCGGGCACACGAAGACATTTCTTCAATTGAGAGACGTGGAAAACATTGAAGACGGTGCTCATCTCTGGTGGTAGTTGAAGTCTATAAGCTACTGGTCCACATTGCTCAATAATTTTATATGGGCCCACATACCAGGGCACCAACTTTCGCTTCACACCAAATCAATGTACCTTTTTCATCCGTGATACTTTTAAGTACACGTAATCACAAACTTCAAATACAAGAGGACTCCTTGTCTTATCTGCATAACTTTTCTGTCTTGATTGAGCAGCTTCTATATGTTGCTAAATGTTCCGAACCTGCTCTTTGGATTCTTTGACAAAGTCAATACCATAATACCTTCTTTTGCCTGGCTCAACCCAATTCAGAGGAGTTCTACACTTGTGGCCATATAAAGCCTCAAATAGGGCCATCTTGATGCTTTCCTGATAGCTGTTGTTGTAGGAGAACTCAGCCAAACGTAGCCATTTCTCCCATGAACCATTTGAAGATATCACATAGGCTCTTAACATGTCTTCAAGAATCTGATTCACTCGCTCTATTTGCCCAGCTGTTTGAGGGTGATAAGCAGAACTTTGGATCAATTTGGTTCCCAACTGATTGTGCAAATGTTCCCAAAAATGATTTACAAACTATGAACCTCTATCAGACATAATGGTTCTTGGTATCCCTTGCAATTGTACTATGTGGTTGGTATATAGCTCTTCATATTGATGTGGGCGGTAAACTGTCTGAACTGGACTAAAATGTGTAGACTTCGTCAGACGGTCCATAACTGCCCAGATGGAATCGTTACCCTTCTGAGTGGTTGGAAGACCAACAATGAAATCCATGCTGATTTCTTCCCATTTCCAACCTGGAACAGGCAGTGGTTGGAGTAGCCCTGCTGGCTTCAAATGAACGGCTTTGACTTGGCAGCAAGTATCACACCTAGCCACATATGTAGCAGTCTCTTTCTTCATCTTGGTCCACCAAAACCGGGTCTTCAAATCCTGATACATCTGGCTACTACTAGGATGGATGTACAATTTAGAAGAGTGTGCTTCATCTAAGATTTGGTTCCTAAGTTCTCTATCCTTAGGTACAACAAGTCTACCCTTAAACCAGAGTACACCTCTCTTAATCTAATCTAAAATGTTTAGTCTCATTTTCTTCCATCTTTCTCTTGATATGAAATATACCCACGTCGGCCTTTTGGAGTTCCATGACCTTAGCATCAAGAGAGCAACTGATAGTGAGATTATGTAAAACTACACGATGCAGTAGGTTGAAGCCATCTTCCAGTAATGGTTTGCTATGATACTTTCGGTTCAAAGCATCTACAACTACATTTGCCTTGCCTAGATGATAGTGCACCTCTGGGTTGTAATCTTTGATTAGCTCTAACCATCTTCTTTGTCTCATGTTTAACTCAGGTTGCGTGAAGATATACTTGAGGCTCTTGTGATCAGTGTAAATGTGACACACATTGCCAAGCAAAAAGTGCCTCCAAATCTTCAAAGCATGAACAACCGCGGCTAGCTCTAAATCATGAGTTGGGTAATTAACCTCATGTTTCCTCAGTTGACGCGAGGCATAGGCAATGACTCGGCCTTCTTACATAAGCACACACCCCAAACCAGTACTAGATGCGTCGCAAAACACATCAAATGGTTTTTCTATGTTGGGCTATGCTAAAACTGGGGCAGTGGTCAACAAAGTCCGTAAAGTATGAAAAGCAGCTTCACACTCCGAAGTCCACATAAATTTCTCATCTTTTTGAAGTAATCTGGTCATGGGCTTGACTATCTTAGAGAAGTCTGGAATGAAACGACGGTAATAACCTGCTAATCCAAGGAAACTCTGAACTTCATGAACCAAAGTCGGGGCCTTCCAATCCATAACTTCTTGCACTTTGCCTGGATCTACTGAAATTCCATCTTCAGATAACACATGACCAAGGAACGGTACTTTCTTTAACCAAAATTCGCATTTGCTAAACTTAGCATACAACTTATGTTCTCGCAATCTTGTTAAGACAACTCTTAGGTGTTCTTCATGATCTTCTGCATTCTCAGAATAAACTAAAATGTCATCAATAAACACCACTGTGAATTTATCAAGTTCAGGCATAAACATCGAATTCATGAGATACATGAAATGGGCAAGAGCATTGGTCAGCCCAAAAGACATGACAAGATACTCATATAGACTAAACCAAGTAGAGAATCAGTCTTAGGTATGTCTTTCGGCCTGATCTTAATCTGGTGGTACCCTGATCTCAAATCGATCTTGGAGAACACTTTAGCCTTTGATAGCTGATCAAACAAGATATCAATTCGAGGTAATGGATACATATTCTTGATCGTTACCGCATTAAGGGGTCGGTAGTCCACACACATCTACAAAGATTTATCCTTCTTTTTTCATGAATATGGCAGGACAACCCCACGGCGATGAGCTAGGTTGAATGAGACCTTTTTCAAGAAGCTCCTGCAATTGCACCTTGAGCTCAGCTAATTCATTGGGTGACATCCTATAAGGCCTTTGCGAGATAGGGGCTGTTTATGGTAATAATTTAATCTTGAACTCTATATCTGTCTCCGGCGGTAACCCAGGCAACTCATCCGGAAATACGTCCGGGAATTCACACACCACCGGAATGTCAGCAATAGTCACGGGTCGGATAACATTAGCTACATTTTGGAGGTCAAAATCTCTGGGAAGTGATACTAAGAAAGCACTCTCACCGTCTGGTTCTCTTAACATAACCACCCGAGTTTCTGACTGGTACCTTTAGCTGTTGTTCCTGAGGAGACGCCTGTTTTTTTTGGTTCCCTTCACTCCTGGTCTTCAACAGAGAACTCATGGCTCTGCGATTGCTATGTGGCCGGGGCTGGCTCGCTACAGAGTACAAGATACAGGTGCCAAACGAGGAAGCTGGAACGTACCATCGCCGCGGATTTATTGAGTTTGTGGCGCGTCGTGGTCGTATTATTTTTTGAGGTCTGGAGGCATCGTGTCGACAGGAGACGAGTGGACGACGTGATCGGAAGCGAATAGGAATACACAAGCTGGGTAGCTAGCAGCTGCTGCTGCCATAATGGTTGGGCCCAGACTGGACGCCAACACAAGTGAATGTGTTCAGCATCGCAGAGCCATAATGTGTCCCATGTGAAGAGAGCTCGATCAAGTGTTCATGTACGTTGAAGTTATGGCAGTCAGAAACTCACAACCTATGAAGGAAGATATGGGAGATACAGCCATACGCCTACATAAATTTTATGGTTATTGACAGGGAGAGTCATCAAAATAATTAAGTACTCGCTCTATCTATGTGGGATAGACCCTTTGCTGAGGAAAGGGACTCTGCCGACAAATAATATAGGGCGCTGTGTGCAACAGGGACATGTACAGTGATCCCTCAAATCCAAATTAAACGGAACAGTTGGGTGGCCGGTGCGCTGTATCACTGTACGAGACAAAGTAAATACTCTCTCGGTTCTAAATTATAAAGTGTTTTGACTTTTTTAGATACATTATTTTTATTATGTATCTGGACATAGTTTATATCTAAGTGCATAATAAAAGCTATGCATCTCCAAAAATCAAAACATGCTATAATTTGAAATGGGGGTGTAGTCAACAGTTATGTATGTGCATCTCTTTCTAGCTGTTGAAAGGACAAAATGGTCCAAGAGTGAGATGAATTCAGCTCAAAGAATATAATAACAACAATCTTAGCATATGCAAATTCTATTTTAGCCACCTGCACGCTGGTACCTACAACTAAAATGATCACACTAATCATATTCTTAGCAAGGTTCACAATAAACATGCCAAGTGGATCTATCAGGAAATTTACACAACAATTGATACAAACCTATGAGATAAGCAACTATAGTAAACCTCATGATCACACTAGGAGAAGGGTACTTAGTGTGGAAACTAAACCTATTAATAAACACACTCTAACAAGCAATCCTAGTTACATTGCTACACAAAGGAACTTGCACACAATAAGAAGTAAAGCGCAAGCTTAAGACAAGAAAGTAATACAATATATATTAAGGTCCATGTGAAATAATAAATATATTGTGAAAACATGGATGGAATATCATTCCGCCAGTGAAGGTCATCGAAGTCACTTCAAACTATCGGCGGTGATCAAGTAATGATCACCAACGGGTATGCATTGGACCACCTATGATCAATTGCTCATCAGCGCCTCATTGAGCCACTGACCGCATGTGATCAAACGCTAGTCACCACCGTACTGCACGACTGACCCGTGGTGAAGCAACTGTCAACACCACTGGTGTTGACATCTACACCAGCGGCGATCAAAAGATCATTACCACCGGATCATTTTGTAAACTGACACCGACTATAGGATCATCGTCGCTGGATCATACTATGACCTAGTGGTGATCCTTCTATTTTCACAACCGGCTTACAGTCCAAACCGGTCGGTGTTAGCATACTATCCCAAATGGTTGTGAATTGGCGGTAAAAACCATGGACATCATCGTCGACATTTCCCCATCGAGGTCCAAAACCGGCAGCGATGGGGGTTACAAACCAGCTGTGATGGACTATCTGTAGTAGTGGTGGGACCTTCAGATTGTTATGTGATTTCTATGTTATAGAGTTTGTACCCAACCGCTACTAGTTGTTTGAAGGCTATAAATATGCCCTTGACTATCCATTTTGGGTGGTTGGGGACAAGAAAATCTATGGGGTATAGGAACACTTCAACCATATATGAGAGTCGCCTGGCTTCAAGGACGGATGAAGACAGAGCAAAGCTTCCTAGCCTACATCTTTAGATAGCCCACACAAGTACACAAATGGGCTTCAATCCAGTTAGGAACAGGCTTTAGTCCCGGTTTTCCAACTGGCACTGTGGATCCAGGACTAAACGGTAACGCAACCAGGACTAAAGCCCATCCCCGTAACTTAAAAAATAGTTTAAATCCTGAAGACCTCTTATTGCGGTGCGTAAGATTCGAACCCAAGACCCCTTGCCTCATGCGTAGCTTGCTCATCAACTTAATTGCATACCACATGTGACAAAGTCCTGAGCGCTCTCCTTTTGAATTCACCCATGGGGGACCTTTAGTCCCAGGTGGGAGACCTTTAATCACCAACCGGGACTAAAAGCCATTGACTGACTAAAGGATGGCTTTTAGTCCCGGTTGGTGTCACCAACTGGGATTAAAGGGTCTTCGGTGCCTGTGAAATTTAGACCTAGGACCAATGCTCACATTAGTCCCGAACCCAAACACAACCGAGACTAAAGGTGTGAACAGAAAATCGTTTCTCTACTAGTGCCAAGAGAGTGAACACGACCCTTCCAGGGGCATGCTGCAGAATCAAGAATGAAGAATCACCAAGTAACCTAACTGATGTCGTCCATCTAACGGTCACAAGTATTCTTCTACCTGCAGCTGATAACTATTTGATTTTGCATCTACCTAGGAATAGCCTAGCACTATTCCCTATCATAAGAATTCTTCTAGTTGCAAGACGAGGTTGCTACCAGTGGCTCCGACTACACCCGGGAGCTCAAGCATCTCGGACACGATCATCTTCAGAGTTGGAAGAATAAGTTTTGTATAGAAGCTACCACTAGTGGGTTGATGAGCTCGCTAGGGGGATTTATAGCCTGGCCTCCTTGATTATGGATTGAGTTGACATAGCGCTTGTGGAGAACATTCATAGGGCGTGGAATGATAGTGTCACATGTCGTGCCAAAGCAAGGACAGTCTTTTTTGCTTTTATAGTGGCAAGGACAAGATTTCAACCGTCTGACGAGATCCTAAAATATGGGTATGTTAAGCCTCGGGATCAATGGTTCCCAACCGAAGAGACCTGACTGAGCCTAGGCATGCCTTGGCCCCTCCTCAAGGCTCAGGGGCTCGCCCGAGCCTTAGGCTCCCGATCGATGATACGCCCATGCTCGGCCTTTGGCTCCTACCCTGCCTATGACGACAGCCAAGGACTAGGTGCAAGAAGACAAGCCCCGAGCCATCGAGGCTCAGGGGCTCCTAGGCACTGCACTTCGGGCATGGCCTTATTGGCCGCTCCTACGATAGGGTCACACATAGGGTGTGACATAAGAAGACAAGTCTCCTCGGCCTCTAGGGGCTGGGCAGCTCCTGAGCCCATGTGTCAGCCCCTAGAGCCAACCTCCTTCGCCACCAAGAAGACTTTAGAAGGTCCACCTAGGGGAGGCCGGTCCAAGCCGACATAGCCTGACACACAGAGTGTCAGAATAGAGTAGCCAAATGATGTCCAAGGCTTCTTCGGCTTCACGACACCGCCATGGTCCACAAAGTGCCGCTATAAGACCCTCCTAGACTCCGACGCATGTAGACCATAGACACTTCTCCCCAAACCTCCATGTACCCAACCTATCTCGGTATATAAGGGATAAGGCTAGACCTTAGGGGGGAGAGCATCCCAGATAGATCATTCCATTCCTCATTCGATCCGCTCCTACTCAGCACCGAGAGTAGGGCAACCCAGAGAGGGGCACCAAGAGCTCCTCCGCCACGTCCATCATCTTCCTCCTCTTTGACGAGGGGAAGACTCCACCGGCAGCGAGGCAACCTTAGGATTAGCACTGAGCTAACCCCCTACCAAATCTCTCTACACTCTGTTGAAACCCACCGATTTTGGGTGCTCTTGAGTATAAGCATCATCAGCTGCTGGACGTTGGGCACCGATCACCCTGAACTAGAATAAACCATTGGGTCCCCTCTATGATTCTTGTCTTCTTGAGTCCACCCGAGCCACTAGAGACACGTACTCTGACATCGACTCGAACAACAATGCTTGCCATGGTTCTAACCCCGTGACAGCTAGCGCGCTAGGTAGGGGGCAGCGTTAAGTGCGATTTAGGCTCTACGGTGTCCGAAGCCACCCACCTCATTGCCGGAGCAAGTGGCACCGCCCTAGACGACGGTGTCCGCTTCCCTGGTGAGTTTTTCATCGCAATCGGCACCTTTGCTTTAGGCTAGGTCCTCAACTTTTGGAGCCTGGCCTATGTCACCGACTGCTACAGTGAGCTTTGTCCGTTCGACAGGGCCGCGCCAACGAGCAATGAGCTCCTGGCGTCGCCCCCTCTATCGAGCCTCCAAGGAGCAGATCTCGAGGTCCTGGCCTGGCAGATCCAGCGTGGTCTGGGTCCATACCCCACCATGTCGGACCGGCACCAGATGTTCTATATGCTGGCCAATGTCCATCACTAGATTGCCACCACGAGGTGCTCCCACCGCCTGACCGCTTCTGGTACTACCTCCTAGACCTCCCTTTTGGGATCCAAAATGCGGCGGTGTCCTTCTAGCTAGAGCTAGAGCACCTCATCAGCCATGAAAAGTGCCATAGAGCGCCATCCTTTCCGACACCACGAGGGCTGACCTCCCCTTGCTACGCACCTTCCTCAAGATCCTCTCGGTGAATGGACCGGATTATGATTCCGATGACATCAAGTACTACACCCCGCCGTGCATGTGCTACTACATCGACGGTGAGGTTCCCGCTAATGAGGCACCCGAGCTCATGCCACCGGACATGAGTCCCCGCAGCCGCGCAAACTACCTTCAGGAGAAGGTGGGTCGGTTGCAAGCTCGGTAGGTGGACCTAAAGGCCACCGAGGCACAGCTCGAGCGCCAAACGTAGGACTTTGCGCAACCGCAAGCTACGTAGCCTCCTACCAACGACGACAATGCCCGCATGGGGGCTCCCAGCACCCTGCACTTCCCTCGAGCGGCCTACAACATGGTGCTTGCTGCCTGCCGACTAGAGGACATCTCTGACATGCCAGACCCGAAGACCAATGAGCGGCTGCATAAGGCAAGGTGGCTTCTCCATGTCGCCCTCGAGCTGTAGGCGAAGAGCCCTCCTTCTTGGTGCCACGCCATGCGTCAACGACAGAGAATAGAGGCGGCGTTTGACTGGCAATAGCTCGTTGATAGCGAGGTCTCCGGTGGTAGCGTCACCATGGTTGCACTCCCTGCACTCCCCCGCACCTTGTGGTGCCCCTCGCTAGACCAGGGGTGCAGTAGAGCACCCTCATCGGTGGCAATGGTGTACGGCGAAGGTGGCGCGGCGGTACGCCGGTGTTCTCCGGCCATCACAGACTCTAGTGATGTGCTCTCCTGCTTCATGGAATCCTTGCGAAGCTAACAAGGGTGATTAGGGTTCTGGCGAGGCAGTGGTGAGCTCCGACCACGTGCATGCCGCAGCGGCGACGCACAGAGCATGGCAGTGCTCTTGCCGTTCTGGCAAAATGTTGGTGAGAGGCAGGTCTCCATCATGCCAACTGCTAGGTCTAGGCTCACTCAACCTAATGCTCGCAAAAGAGAAGGGAGGCGATGGATAGGTTTTTCTTCGTACGTCAAATCAGATTGGATCTTGACATCAGTGGGATCAATGGCTTCTTCGGGCACACGAAGACATTTCTTCAATTGAGAGACGTGGAAAACATTGAAGATGGTGCTCATCTCTGGTGGTAGTTGAAGTCTATAAGCTACTAGGCCACATTGCTCAATAATTTTATATGGGCCCACATACCAGGGCACCAGCTTTCGCTTCACACCAAATCACTGTACCTTTTTCATCCATGATACTTTTAAGGACATGTAATCACCAACTTCAAATACAAGAGGACTCCTTCTCTTATCTGCATAACTTTTCTGTCTTGATTGAGCAGCTTCTATATGTTGCTGAATGATCCGAACTTGCTCTTTGGCTTCTTTGACAAAGTGAATACCATAATTCCTTCTTTCACCTGGCTCAACCCAATTCAGAGGAGTTCTACACTTGTGGCCATATAAAGCCTCAAAAGGGGCCATCTTGATGCTTTCCTGATAGCTGTTGTTGTAGGAGAACTCAGCCAAAGGTAGCCATTTCTCCCATAAACCATTTGAAGATATTACATAGGCTCTTAACATGTCTTCAAGAATCTGATTCACTCGCTCTGTTTGCCCAGCTGTTTGAGGGTGATAAGTAGAACTTTGGATCAATTTGGTTCCCAACTGATTGTGCAAATGTTCCCAAAAATGATTTACAAACTATGAACCTCTATTAGACATAATGGTTCTTGGTATCCCTTGCAATCGTACTATGTGGTTGATATACGGCTCTTGATATTGATGTGGGCGGCAAACTGTCTGAACTGGAATGAAATGTGTAGACTTCGTCAGATGGTCCATAATTGCCCAGATGGAATCGTTACCCTTCTGAGTGGTTGGAAGACCAACAATGAAATCCATGCTGATTTCTTCCCATTTCCAACCTAGAGCAGGCAGTGGTTGGAGTAGCCCTGCTGGCTTCAAATGCACGGCTTTGACTTGGCAGCAAGTATCACACCTAGCCACATATGTAGCAGTCTCTTTCTTCATCTTGGTCCACCAAAACCGGGTCTTCAAATCCTGATACATCTTGCTACTACTAGGATGGATGTACAATTTAGAAGAGTGTGCTTCATCTAAGATTTGGTTCCTAAGTTCTCTATCCTTGGGTACAACAAGTCTACCCTTAAACCAGAGTACACCTCTCTTAATCTAATCTAAAATGTTTAGTCTCATTTTCTTCCATCTTTCTCTTGATATGAAATATACCCACGTCGGTCTTTTGGAGTTCCATGACCTTAGCTTCAAGAGAGCAACTGATAGTGAGATTATGTAAAACTACACGATGCAGTAGGTTGAAGCCATCTTCCAGTAATGGTTTGCTATGATACTTTCAGCTCAAAGCATCTGCAACTACATTTGCCTTGCCCAGATGATAATGCACCTCTAGGTTGTAATCTTTGATTAGCTCTAACCATCTTCTTTGTCTCATGTTTAACTCAGGTTGCGTGAAGATATACTTGAGGCTCTTGTGATCAGTGTAAATGTGACACACATTGCCAAGCAAAAAGTGCCTCCAAATCTTCAAAGCATGAACAACCGCGGCTAGCTCTAAATCATGAGTTGGGTAATTAACCTCATGTTTCCTCAGTTGACGCGAGGCATAGGCAATGACTCGGCCTTCTTGCATAAGCACACACCCCAAACCAGTACCAGATGCGTCGCAAAACACATCAAATGGTTTTTCTATGTTGGGCTATGCTAAAACTGGGGCAGTGGTCAACAAAGTCCGTAAAGTATGAAAAGCAGCTTCACACTCCGAAGTCCACATAAATTTCTCATCTTTTTGAAGTAATCTGGTCATGGGCTTGACTATCTTAGAGAAGTCTGGAATGAAACGACGGTAATAACCTGCTAATCCAAGGAAACTCTGAACTTCATGAACCAAAGTCGGGGCCTTCCAATCCATAACTTCTTGCACTTTGCCTGGATCTACTGAAATTCCATCTTCAAATACCACATGACCAAGGAACGGTACTTTCTTTAACCAAAATTCGCATTTGCTAAACTTAGCATACAGCTTATGTTCTCGCAATCTTGTTAAGACAACTCTTAGGTGTTCTTCATGATCTTCTGCATTCTCAGAATAAACTAAAATGTCATCAATAAACACCACTGTGAATTTATCAAGTTCAGGCATAAACATCGAATTCATGAGATACATGAAATGGGCAAGAGCATTGGTCAGCCCAAAAGACATGACAAGATACTCATATAGACCATACCTAGTAGAGAATCAGTCTTAGGTATGTCTTTCGGCCTGATCTTAATCTGGTGGTACCCCGATCTCAAATCGATCTTGGAGAACACTTTAGCCTTTGATAGCTGATCAAACAAGATATCAATTCGAGGTAACGGATACATGTTCTTGATCGTTACCGCATTAAGGGGTCGGTAGTCCACACACATCCACAAAGATTTATCCTTCTTTTTTCATGAATATGGTAGGACAACCCCACGGCGATGAGCTAGGTTGAATGAGACCTTTTTCAAGAAGCTCCTACAATTGCACCTTGAGCTCAGCTAATTCATTGGGTGACATCCTATAAGGCCTTTGCGAGATAGGGGCTGTTCATGGTAATAATTTAATCTTGAACTCTACATCTGTGTCCGGCGGTAACCCATGCAACTCATCCGGAAATACGTCCGGGAATTCACACACCACCGGAATGTCAGCAATAGTCACGGGCAAGATAACATTAGCTACATTTTGGAGGTCAAAATCTCTGGGAAGTGATACTAAGAAAGCATTCTCACCGTCTGGTTCTCTTAACATAACCACCCGAGTTTCTGACTGGTACCTTTAGCTGTTGTTCCTGAGGAGACGCCTGTTTTTGTTGGTTCCCTTCACTCCTGGTCTTCAACAGAGAACTCATGGCTCTGCGATTGCTATGTGGCCGGGGCTGGCTCGCTACAGAGTACAAGATACAGGTGCCAAACGAGGAAGCTGGAACGTACCATCGCCGCGGATTTGTTGAGTTTGTGGCGCGTCGTGGTCGTATTATTTTTTGAGGTCTGGAGGCATCGTGTCGACAGGAGACGAGTGGACGACGTGATCGGAAGCGAATAGGAATACACAAGCTGGGTAGCTAGCAGCTGCTGCTGCCATAATGGTTGGGCCCAGACTGGACGCCAACACAAGTGAATGTGTTCAGCATCGCAGAGCCATAATGTGTCCCATGTGAAGAGAGCTCGATCAAGTGTTCATGTACGTTGAAGTTATGGCAGTCAGAAACTCACAACCTATGAAGGAAGATATGGGAGATACAGCCATACGCCTACATAAATTTTATGGTTATTGACAGGGAGAGTCATCAAAATAATTAAGTACTCGCTCTATCTATGTGGAATAGACCCTTTGCTGAGGAAAGGGACTCTGCCGACAAATAATATAGGGCGCTGTGTGCAACAGGGACATGTACAGTGATCCCTCAAATCCAAATTAAACGGAACAGTTGGGTGGCCGGTGCGCTGTATCACTGTACGAGACAAAGTAAATACTCTCTCGGTTCTAAATTATAAAGTGTTTTGACTTTTTTAGATACATTATTTTTATTATGTATCTGGACATAGTTTATATCTAAGTGCATAATAAAAGCTATGCATCCCCAAAAATCAAAACATACTATAATTTGAAATGGGGGTGTAGTCAACAGTTATGTATGTGCATCTCTTTCTAGCTGTTGAAAGGACAAAATGGTCCAAGAGTGAGATGAATTCAGCTCAAAAAATATAATAACAACAATCTTAGCATATGCAAATTCTATTTTAGCCGCCTGCACGCTGGTACCTACAACTAAAATGATCACTCTAATCATATTCTTAGCAAGGTTCACAATAAACATGCCAAGTGGATCTATCAGGAAATTTACACAACAATTGATACAAACCTATGAGATAAGCAACTATAGTAAACCTCATGATCACACTAGGAGAAGGGTACTTAGTGTGGAAACTAAACCTATTAATAAACACACTCTAGCAAGCAATCCTAGTTACATTGCTACACAAAGGAAGTTGCACACAATAAGAAGTAAAGCGCAAGCTTAAGACAAGAAAGTAATACAATATATATTAAGGTCCATGTGAAATAATAAATATATTGTGAAAACATGGATGGAATATCATTCCGCCAGTGAAGGTCATCGAAGTCGCTTCAAACTATCGGCGGTGATCAAGTAATGATCACCAACGGGTATGCATTGGACCACCTATGATCAATTGCTCATCACCGCCTCATTGAGCCACTGACCGCATGTGATCAAACGCTAGTCACCACCGTACTGCACGACTGACCCGTGGTGACGCAACTGTCAACACCACTGGTGTTGACATCTACACCAGCGGCGATCAAAAGATCATTACCACCGGATCATTTTGTAAACTGACACCGACTATAGGATCATCGTCGGTGGATCATACTATGACCCAGTGGTGATCCTTCTATTTTCACAACCGGCTTACAGTCCAAACCGGTCGGTGTTAGCATACTATCCCAAATGGTTGTGAATTGGCGGTAAAAACCATGGACATCATCGTCGACATTTCCCCATCGAGGTCCAAAACCGGCAGCGATGGGGGTTACAAACCAGCTGTGATGGACTATCTGTAGTAGTGGTGGGACCTTCAGATTGTTATGTGATTTCTATGTTATAGAGTTTGTACCCAACCGCTACTAGTTGTTTGAAGGCTATAAATATGCCCTTGACTATCCATTTTGGGTGGTTGGGGACAAGAAAATCTATGGGGTATAGGAACACTTCAACCATATATGAGAGTCGCCTGGCTTCAAGGACGGATGAAGACAGAGCAAAGCTTCCTAGCCTACATCTTTAGATAGCCCACACAAGTACACAGATGGGCTTCAATCCGGTTAGGAACAGGCTTTAGTCCCGGTTTTCCAACTGGCACTGTGGATCCAGGACTAAACGGTAACGCAACCAGGACTAAAGCCCATCCCCGTAACTTAAAAAATAGTTTAAATCCTGAAGACCTCTTATTGCGGTGCGTAAGATTCGAACCCAAGACCCCTTGCCTCATGCGTAGCTTGCTCATCAACTCAACTGCACACCACATGTGACAAAGTCCTGAGCGCTCTCCTTTTGAATTCACCCATGGGGGACCTTTAGTCCCGGGTGGGAGACCTTTAATCACCAACCGGGACTAAAAGCCATCGACTGACTAAAGGATGGCTTTTAGTCCCGGTTGGTGTCACCAACTGGGATTAAAGGGTCTTCGGTGCCTGTGAAATTTAGACCTAGGACCAATGCTCACATTAGTCCCGAACCCAAACACAACCGAGACTAAAGGTGTGAACCGAAAATCGTTTCTCTACTAGTGCCAAGAGAGTGAACACGACCCTTCCAGGGGCATGCTGCAGAATCAAGAATGAAGAATCACCAAGTAACCTAACTGATGTCGTCCATCTAACGGTCACAAGGATTCTTCTACCTGCAGCTGATAACTATTTGATTTTGCATCTACCTAGGAATAGCCTAGCACTATTCCCTATCATAAGAATTCTTCTAGTTGCAAGACGAGGTTGCTACCAGTGGCTCCGACTACACCCGGGAGCTCAAGCATCTCGGACACGATCATCTTCAGAGTTGGAAGAATAAGTTTTGTATAGAAGCTACCACTAGTGGGTTGATGAGCTCGCTAGGGGGATTTATAGCCTGGCCTCCTTGATTATGGATTGAGTTGACATAGCGCTTGTGGACAACATTCATAGGGCGTGGAATGACAGTGTCACATGTCGTGCCAAAGCAAGGACAGTCTATTTTGCTTTTATAGTGGCAAGGACAAGATTTCAACCGTCTAACGAGATCCTAAAATATGGGTATGTTAAGCCTCGGGATCAATGGTTCCCAACCGAAGAGACCTGACTGAGCCTAGGCATGCCGTGGCCCCTCCTCAAGGCTCAGGGTCTCGCCCGAGCCTTATGCTCCCGATCGATGATACGCCCATGCTCGGCCTTTGGCTCCTGCCCTGCCTACGACGCCAGCCAAGGACTGGGTGCAAGAAGACAAGCCCCGAGCCATCGAGGCTCGGGGGCTCCTAGGCACTGCACTTTGGGCGCGGCCTTGTTGGCCGCTCCTACGATAGGGTCACGCATAGGGCGTGACATAAGAAGACAAGTCTCCTCGGCCTCTAGGGGCTGGGCAGCTCCTGAGCCCATGTGTTAGCCCCTAGAGCCGACCTCCTTCGCCACCAAGAAGACTTCAGAAGGTCCACCTGAGGGAGGCCGGTCCAAGCCGACATAGCCTAACACATAGAGTGTCAGAATAGAGCAGCCAAACGACGTCCAAGGCTTCTTCAGCTTCACAACACCGCCACGGTCCACAAAGTGCCGCTGTAAGACCCTCCTAGACTCCGACGCATGTAGACCATAGACACTTCTCCCCAAACCTCCATGTACCCAACCTATCTCGGTATATAAGGTATAAGGTTGGACCTTAGGGGGAGAGGATCCTAGATAGATCATTCCATTCCTCATTCGATCCGCTCCTGCTCAGCACCGAGAGTAGGGCAACCCAGAGAGGGGCACCGAGAGCTCCTCCGCCGTGTCCATCATCTTCCTCCTCTTTGATGAGGGGAAGACTCCACCGGCAGCGAGGCAACCTTAGGATTAGCACCGAGCTAACCCTCTACCAAATCTCTCTACACTCTGTTGTAACCCACCGATTTTGGGTGCTCTTGAGTATATGCATCATTAGTTGCTGGACGTTGGGCACCGATCGGCCCGAACTAGAATAAACCATTGGGTCCCCTCTGTGATTCTTGTCTTCTTGAGTCCACCCAAGCCACTAGAGACATGTACTCTGACACCGACTCGAACAACAATGCTTGCCATGGTTCTGACCTGCGACAGCTAGCACGCTAGGTAGGGGGCAGCGTTAAGTGTGATTTAGGCTCTACGGTGGCCAGAGCCACCCACCTCGTTGCCGGAGCGAGTGGCACCACCCTAGACAACAGTGTTCGCTTCCTTGGTGAGTTTTTCATCGCAATCGGCACCTTCGCTTTAGGCTAGGTCCTCAACTTTGGGAGCCTAGCCTATGTCACCGACTGCTACGGTGAGCTTTGTCTGTTCAACAGGGCTATGCCAACGAGCAATGAGTTCCTGGCGTCGCCCCCTCTATCGAGCCTCCAAGGAGCAAATCTTGAGGTCCTGGCCTGGTAGATCCGGTGTGGTCTAGGTCCGTACCCCATCGTGTCGGACCGGCACCAGATGTTCTATATGCTGGCCAACGTCCATCACCAGATCACCACTAGTGAGGTGCTCCCTCCGCCTGACCGCTTCTGGTACTACCTACTGGACCTCCCTTTTGGGATCCAGAATGTGGCGGTGTCCTTCTAGCTAGAGCTGGAGCACCTCATCAGCCACGAAAAGCACCAACGAGCAACAAGCTCCCGGCATCGCCCCCCTCTATCGAGCCTCCAAGGAGCAGATCTTGAGGTCCTAGCCCGATAGATCTGGCATGGTCTGGGTCCACACCCCATCGTGTCGGACTGGCACCAGATGTTCTACATGCTGGCCAACGTCCATCACCAGATCACCACCAGTGAGGTGCTCCCTCCGCCTGACCGCTTCTGGTACTACCTCTTGGACCTCCCTTTTGGGATCTAGAATGCGACAGTGTCCTTCTAGCTAGAGCTGGAGCACCTCGCTAGCCACGAAAAGTGCCATAGAGTGCCATCCTTTCTGGCACCACGGGGGCTAATGTCCCCTCACTACGCACCTTCCAAAAGATCCTCTCGGGGAATGGACCGGAGTATGATTCCGACGACATCGAGTACTACACCCCACCGTGCATGTGCTACTACATCGACGGTGAGGTTCCCGCTGATGAGGCACCCGAGCTCACACCACCGGACATGAGTCCCCGTAGCCGCGCGAACTACATTTAGGAGAAGGCAGATCGATTGCGGGCTCGGTAGGTGGACCTAAAGGCCACCGAGGCAGAGCTTGAGCGCCAAATGTAGGACTTTGCACGGCCACAAGCTATGCAGCCTCCTACCAACAATAACGATGCCTGCATGGGGCTCCTAGCACCCTGCACTTCCCTCGAGCAGCCTACAACATGGTGCCTGCTGCCTATCGACTGGAGGACATCTCCGACATGCCAGACCCGAAGACCAATGAGTGGCTACATGAGGCAAGGTGGCTTCTCCATGTCGCCCTCGAGCTGCAAGCCAAGAGCTCTCCTTCCTGGTACCACACCGCGTGTCAATGACAGAGAATAGAGGCGGCATTTGACCGGCAATAGCTCTCTGATAGCGAGGTCTCCAGTGGTAGCATCACCATGGTTGCACTCCCTGCACTCCCCACACCTAGTGGCGCCCCTCGCTAGACCGGGGGTGCACTGGAGCACCCTCGTCGGTGACAATGGCGGATGGCGAAGGTGGCATGGCGGTACGCCGATGTTCTCTGGCCATCACGGACTCCGGTGATGTGCTCTACTGCTTCATGGAATCCTTGCGAATCTAACAAGGGTGATTAGGGTTCTAGCGAGGCAGCGGTGAGCTCCGAACATGTGCATGCCACAGCGGGCGACGCATAGAGCACGGCGGTGCTCTTGCAGTTCTGGCAAAATGTCGGTGAGAGGCAGGTCTCCATCATGCCAACTGCTAGGTCTAGGCTTACTCAACCTAATGCCCGCAAAAGAGAAGGGAGGCGACAGATAGGTTTTTCTTCATACGTCAAATCAGATAGGATCTTGACATCAGTGGGTTCAATGGCTTCTTCGGGCACACAAAGACATTTCTTCAATTGAGAGACGTGGAAAACAATGAAGATGGTGCTCATCTCTGGTGGTAGTTGAAGTCTATAAGCTACTGGTCCACATTGCTCAATAATTTTATATGGGCCCACATACCAGGGCGCCAGCTTTCGCTTCACACCAAATCGCTGTACCTTTTTCATCGGTGATACTTTTAAGTACACATAATCACCAACTTCAAATACAAGAGGACTCCTTCTCTTATCTGCATAACTTTTCTATCTTGATTGAGCAGCTTCTATATGTTGTTGAATGATCCAAACTTGCTCTTTGGCTCCTTTGACAAAGTCAATACTATAATACCTTCTTTAACCTGGCTCAACCCAATCCAGAGGAGTTCTACACTTGTGGCCATATAAAGCCTCAAAAGGGGCCATCTTGATGCTTTCCTGATAGCTGTTGTTGTAGGAGAACTCAGCCAAAGGTAGCCATTTCTCCCATGAACTATTTGAAGATATTACATAGGCTCTTAACATGTCTTCAAGAATCTGATTCACTCGCTCTGTTTGCCCAGCTATTTGAGGCTGATAAACAGAACTTTGGATCAATTTGGTTCCCAATTGATTGTGCAAATGTTACCAAAAATGATTTACAAACTATGAACCTCTATCAGACATAATGGTTCTTGGTATCCCTTGCAGTCGTACTATGTGGTTGATATATAGCTCTTCATATTGATGTGGGCGGTAAACTGTTTGAACTGGAATAAAATGTGCAGGCTTCGTCAGATGGTCCATAATTGCCCAGATGGAATCGTTACCCTTCTGAGTGGTTGGAAGACCAACAATGAAATCCATGCTGATTTCTTCCCATTTCCAACCTGGAACAGGCAGTGGTTGGAGTAGCCCTGCTGGCTTCAAATGAATGGCTTTGACTTGGCAGCAAGTATCACACCTAGCCACATATGTAGCAGTCTCTTTCTTCATCTTGGTCCACCAAAACCGGGTCTTCAAATCCTAATACATCTTGCTACTACTAGGATGGATGTACAATTTAGAAGAGTGTGCTTCATCTAAGATTTGGTTCCTAAATTCTCTATCCTTGGGTACAACAAGTCTACCCTTAAACCAGAGTACACCTCTCTTAATATAATCTAAAATGTTTAGTCTCATTTTCTTCCATCTTTCTCTTGATATGAAATATACCCACGTCGGTCTTTTGGAGTTCCATGACCTTAGCTTCAAGAGAGCAACTGATATTGAGATTATGTAAAACTACATGATGCAGTAGGTTGAAGCCATCTTACAGTAATGGTTTGCTATGATACTTTCAGCTCAAAGCATCTGCAACTACATTTGCCTTGCCCAGATGATAATGCACCTCTAGGTTGTAATCTTTGATTAGCTCTAACCATCTTCTTTGTCTCATGTTTAACTCAGGTTGCGTGAAGATATACTTGAGGCTCTTGTGATCAGTGTAAATGTGACACACATTCCCAAGCAAATAGTGCCTCCAAATCTTCAAAGCATGAACAACCATGGCTAGCTCTAAATCATGAGTTGGGTAATTAACCTCATGTTTCCTCAGTTGACGCGAGGCATAGGCTATGACTTGGCCTTCCTGCATAAGCACACACCCCAAACCAGTACCAGATGTGTCACAAAACACATCAAATGGTTTTCCTATGTTGGGCTATGCTAAAACTGGGGCAGTGCTCAACAAAGTCCGTAAAGTGTGAAAAGCAGCTTCACACTCTGAAGTCCACATAAATTTCTCATCTTTTTGAAGTAATCTGGTCATGGGCTTGACTATCTTAGAGAAGTCTAGAATGAAACAACGGTAATAACCTGCTAATCCAAGGAAACTCTGAACTTCATGAACCAAAGTCGAGGCCTTCCAATCCATAACTTCTTGCACTTTGCCTGGATCTACTGAATTTCCATCTTCAGATAACACATGACCAAGGAACCGTACTTCTTGAACCAAAATTCGCATTTGCTAAACTTAGCATACAACTTATGTTCTCATAATCTTGTTAAGACAACTCTTAGGTGTCCTTCATGATCTTCCGCATTCTTAGAATAAACTAAAATGTCATCAATAAACACGACTGTGAATTTATCGAGTTCAGGCATAAACATCAAATTCATGAGATACCTGAAATGGGCAAGAGCATTGGTCAGCCCAAAAGACATGACAAGATACTCATATAGACCATACCTAGTAGAGAATCAGTCTTAGGTATCTCTTTCGGCCTGATCTTAATCTGGTGGTACCTCGATCTCAAATCGATCTTGGAGAACACTTTAGCCTTTGATAGCTGATCTAACAAGATATCAATTCGAGGCAATGGATACATGTTCTTGATCGTTACCACATTAAGGGGTCGGTAGTCCACACACATCCACAAAGATTTATTCTTCTTTTTTCATGAATATGGTAGGACAACCCCACGGTGATGAGCTAGGTTGAATGAGACCTTTTTCAAGAAGCTCCTGCAATTGCACCTTGAGCTTAGCTAATTCATTGGGTGGTATCCTATAAGGCCTTTGCGAGATTGGGGCTGTTCATGGTAATAATTCAATCTTGAACTCTATATCTCTGTCTAGCAGTAACCTTGGCAACTCATCCAGAAATACGTCTGGGAATTCACACACCACCAGAATGTCAGCAATAGTCACGAGCCAGATAACATTAGCTACATTTTGGAGGTCAAAATCTCTAGGAAGTGATACTAAGAAAGCATTCTTACTATCTGGTTCTCTTAACATAACCACCCGAGTGGAAGTATCAATAAGAACTCCATGACCACTCATCCATCTCATTCCCAGGATTACATCTATCCCCAACCCGGGCAATACTACAAGATCTACGGTATACTCCTAGTAATCCTAGGAATGAGATGTAATCCTTATCTATAGTAACTATTTGGTTGGTGGAGATTTGATTTCTAACTACACTTATGCAGTAACTACCCTTATCTACTGTAACTACCCCCTGATTATGCTTGGATACAAATGTTTGACTCATAAATGAATGCGATGCTCCAGAATCAAACAAAACGACTGCGGGATGTTGGTTTACCAAAAACATACCTATAGTAACAACTTCACCGGCAGGAATTTCTTTAATAGTGGTATAGTGCACATGTCCCTGACGCATATTAGAATTACCCTGCTTCTGATTGTTCTTCTTGGGATAGGGGCAATTTCTTGCCCAATGGCTGGGCTTGTTGTAGTTCCAACATGGTAGGTTGCTGGGTGGAACATTGGAACTTCCTTGTCTTGATCCACCCTTTGGTAGAGCAATAGAATAGGCCTTGCGAAACACCTTCTAATTCTAAACAGTTTGCACCTTTTTCTAAGGTGGCCTAAACTTGGGAGCAGGTCGGCGAAACTGAGGTCTCACAGCAACTCGAGCTTTTGACTGAGAAGCGCCTGCTTCAAACACTCTCTTTTGATTCTTGGATGCAACATAAATGTTGCTTTGATTGTCTTTAGTTAAGGCATCATTGACAAATTCATTAAAAGTGGCATACTTGTTGTTAGCAAGAGTCTTCATCAGCTTGGGACCCTCCACAGTAGAGTGGGAGTTCCAAATAGTGCCAAAAAGGTGTCACTCGCAACAGGGACTCCTGGAGCTGCCATCTGTATCAAAATGGTATCACTCCTGTGAGACAACGCGATCATAGAAAAAGGGTTACATAACATAATCTGAAACTTAAGGGGAGAAACAATGTAATGATATAAATGAATGATTTATCATGATGCTTGCATGTTTATATGTCCTCACAAACTTAGAAAAAATTAAATCCTTAATGATATACGCAGTGGCATACATACGTCCTGTCAATATAATTGTAACAACATGAGCAACATGTTTCATTGTTAGTGTACCTGCAGAAGATTCATTTCAGCCCATCCCAACAATTAAATGTACAAGAATGTATTCTGGTCTCTAGGTTGAATATTGAAGAACAACAGGATGTATGAGAGTGGTAAACTAAACACTTCCATATATATATATATATCCCAATATATATACTTCTGTATCAAAGCTACCCGATGACAATTTATTACCCACAATTAAATACGCACCATACACACATGCAAGCATGCATATACAGCCGTATCAAAGCTAGCTCTCCCCGATCACACGCTCACATCTTGCGGTCATGCCACTCATCAACTTACCTTCTTACCTAGGTGTAGAGGCATTTGATCCTTACATTACCACTTAAGCGAATGACATCCATACAATAGCACGCCATATGGACAACAAAAGTAAAAACCCATCCCATGTTAGTACTTAAATAGCCACCTAATAGTCCTTAACTAGGCATAAAGGAGATGACCACTGGCATACTTTATAATTTTATAATAGAAAACCTTTGTTTTAAATACACATATGACAAGTTTAATGTTGAACCTTGCTCCAATGCCAGCTGTAACAGAACCGTCCAATTTATAAGAGCACAAGTACAATAGCAATCACCAAAGCGATCGAACTATCATACTTGAACCCATATAAACCCTGTAGTCCAATGAAATCATGAAGGATCTCAAACAAACTAGCGTACAAACCAAGATCATACATGATTCAACACAACCAGTCACATGTTACAACAGGTTTACAAATAGTTCTCATACATCGGAGTTTCAATAGTGTTATTACAACTCAAATTTAGAAGTAGTGGAAGCAACATAGTTTTGAAACAACATCATGATAGTTCAAATACATAGCCAATTTAGGATCATCTCCAACAAAAGCACATAGAGGAGATGATATAGAATGACCATGCCCTTGGTCTTACTCTCCATCAACAGCAGGAGTTATGCAGTGCTTGCAATTACCATGGTACATCACGTCATCTGCAACAAATGGGAATAAACCCTGAGTACGAGAATGTACTCAGCTAGACTTATCCGTCATAAACCAAAATAATAAGACACCAAGGAGTATGCATGGCTTTAAGAGGTGGAGTTAGCTTGACAACATTTTGCATAAAAGCTTAAGTAATATAACTAGGAGATTTAGTACCTCTAGCATCAATTTGAATACGTATTCAATTAAGCATCTCTAGATTAGCACCTGTACTAGAGCAATCACTTGATTAAGCTAACAAGCATTAGTAAACATATCCGGTATAAGAATAATTTGAGCACCCTCATAACCATCAAGTTTTCATTAGTGCTTCTACGTTGCCACTGCTCAGTCAAGTTCTCACTATCTAGGACAGACGGTGATTCGAATTGATTCCTACCTAGCTGGGGAATTTATTCCTAATACAAATCGAGGCACACCCCATGAAGGTAGCCTTAGGTCACCTTTGGTACAATTCAAGAGTATAGCCACATCGGCCATGTACTTTTTGCTGCACTTCCTGATGCTCTTCCTAGAGATCGGCTTTTGTGGGGGTATTAACCCCTATACCTTATGGCTAGGCTTGGGCCAGCCCGGACCAGGAGGTCTGGCCCACTAGAAGACGACGTGCGGCCTGGCCAATCTGCTCAGAGTCCCGCGCAAGGAATCAAGGCAGATTTGGAGGTCAAGCAAGATCCTGGTCGGTTAGAATAGGGATCCTTATCCGGCCACCTATGGCAATTGTAACTGGTTAGGATTAGTTTCTAGATCTGTAACCCTTCCCCCCAGACTATATAAGGCAGACAGGGGACCCCTCTCAAAAACATCTCTCATTGACATACAGCAATACAATCAGACGTAGGACGTAGGTATTACGCCTTCACAGCGGGCGAACCTAGATAAAACCTCGTGTCTGTCTTGCGTCACCATCTTGTTTGTAGCTTGCGCATCTGTCTACCAATAATCTACTACCTTGGGCATACCCCTAGGTAGACTGCCGACCATATTTCGTCGACAATGGCGCGCCAGGTAGGGGGTGTGTGTACTGTTCCCTAGAAGAACAAGATGGTCATCATCCCTAGATCCATGGCTACGCCAAACGGCCTCACGTTCACCATCGGCCAGATCACCTGGACCACTGGCTCCGACGACTTCATTGCCATGACCATAGAGGAGGTGCGGATCTAATTTGCGTCGACCACTGCTTCACCGGCATTGGCTACAGCTCAGACCATGTTGGACCTGGCTCCGGCTACACCAGCATCATCTTTAGCCATGCCAACAACCTATCATTCACTTCCTCGCTATAAAGGGAGGCAGATCGACAACACCGACCTGCTCGACTCCATCGATCGGGTCAGCACCAAGCTTGCTAAAACCCTAGCTCTGGTAGATTCGATTCAAAATCAACCTACTGAGCAGTTAACCACTACCCATAATAGATCTACCCGACTAGCTTAGGCCAATCATCCTGCATGACTCGGTACGGATCTCGTGGTCACATCTACTCCTAAAGGGCACTCCGTTCATCGCCGATCAGCCCCTGCAATGGGTCTCTGGCTCTCCGAGTGCAAAGCCTTGATGGAGAATTACCAGGCTCAGCCCTACGGCCTGCACAACTTCGTCAACATGGTTCGGATTGAGGAGTATCAAGAAGGATTGGTCCACACAGTTCAAGAGGGCGGCTCAAGCTCTCCGTCCGGCATCGCATCTAATGGCTCTGTGCACACTAAGCTCCAGCATCATGACAATGATGAAGTTGAATATGATCTAGATATCCTAGACCACTCCCTAGGGTTCCCACAATTCCCATCCTTCCCACCAAGGTGAGGAGGCTTGATCAATGTCGTCAGTAATGACAAACCACCGGCAGTTGGTGAAACAGAACAAGAAAGGCTAGCACGCGAAGCATGCAATATTGATCGGTTTAATCGCAGACAAGCTGAAGCTGAGGCAGAAGAGGAGGCACGACGCATAAGGTTCCAGCCACATGACCTCAACAATGCCTTTGATAGGGTAGGGGAAAAGTAGGTCTTCAGGACTCCAAGCACCAACGTAGCTATTGCTATGGTAACAATGCAACAACTACCCAATACCCCAGAAACCCAAGCAATTCGTGATGATGTACAAGCCTACCTGATGGCTGCTATGGCCCAGACCACAGAGATTACAAACCAAGCTCGGGCTCTATCCATCTTAGTCGAATCAAGCTACAGTCGCCAGTACTCAAGTCACCCATAGTCACCCAACCAACATGGCTCATGCAACAACGACCCATCAGACAACCGTCAAGGCAGAAATGGTGGTCATGATGGTGGTCGGGATGACAACCGCCGCAACAACTGGGACGATAATCGACGAAACAACCACGACAATCGCTGTGATAACCACGATCGCAGGGCCAACCAGGGTGGCAATCGGGATCGCTGTGATGGCAATAACGATCTCCGCCATTCCCTCAAAGAACACGATCTACACGATCGCATTAACCGAAGAGCCAATGATCGTGCATCCCACGAAAGCTATCGCCGTATGGAATATGATACTACCCACGGCCCCCTGGGTTTGAAGCAGTTTACTCCTCACCTTCGCCAAGTCATATGGCCCAAAAACTTCAAGCTCAAAAAACTCTAGAAGTACGACGGCAAGGAGAACCCTGAGTTATGGGTCATGCTCTATGAAACCGCGTGCAGATCAGCCATGGCTAATGAGCACGTCATGTCTAATTACTTCCCAGTTGCCGTCAGCCATGCAGGCCACCAATGGCTGGTTAGCTTGCCGGTGAACTACTTTGATTATTGGCAAGAGCTCAAGCAAGCATTCATTGACAACTTCATCGCTACTTGCGAACAACCCGGCAACAAATATGATCTACAGCGGATTCGAGATCGCAAAGATGAGCCACTGTGCGAGTACATCCGACGCTTCCCGGAGATGCGCATCAAGGTCCTGTCAATCTCCGACAATGAGGCAATCAAAGCTTTCATCACTGGTCCCTATTTCCACGATGCCCTAAGGGACAAGCTCCTCTGCAAAAGACCCAAATCGGTCATAGCGCTCCTCGCCACTGCTAAAAAATATGCGGACACCAATGATGCTAAAAAGATAATCATCAAAGAAACAGCAAGGGTTCCACGCTCCGACCACCCCCACACCGCGACGACTACCGTAGCAACCGTGGTCGAAATGACAATTCTGATCACCGTAACCAGCGCAATCAGTGGCGTAATCACCATGATGATTACAGGGGCAAGCATGCTCGGGAAGATGACGGTGAAGTCAACATCGTTAAGAAAGGTGGCGGACGTCGCAACTATGAAGAAGACTATGACAAAGCATTAAAAGGACCCTGCCAGCTCCATCCCAAGTCAAACCATACCATGGAGAATTGCCGTGTTCTCAAATCCATCTACACGCGCCAACAGGCTCCGGATAAATCCGACAAGCCTAACGACGTAGGGGAGCAGCGTAACGAGGACAATGATGATGAAGACATAGATCCTCGTCACAAGTACGTCAAGCCAACCAACCACATCCACACCATCATTGGGGGCAGAGTGTCCATCGAGACCAAATGAGAGCGCAAGCTGCTCGCCCGTGCTTGCTTGAACGTGGCCAACGCCGACAACCTCATCGCCGATCTGCGGCTCCCTCCTTGGTCTCACCGTGAGATCTCCTTCAGCAGAAAGGACCAATGGGCTGCAATACCTAAGCTAGGGCATTTTCCTCTGGTTCTCGATCCTTGTATCAACAAGGTTCAGTTCGATAGAGTGTTGATTGACGGCGGCAGTTCCATCGATATACTGTTCAAAAATAGTTTGCCAGCCCTAAAGATAACCCAGGCTGATCTCAAGCCATATGAGGCACAGTTCTGGGGTGTTCTCCCTAGACAGAGCTCTACACCTCTTGGGCAGATCATGCTACCTGTGCAATTTGGTACCCCAGACCACTTCCGCACCGACTATGTCAACTTCATGGTCGCCAACTTCGAAGGCACCTACCATGCTATCCTTGGTCAACTAGCGCTCACCAAGTTCATGGCCATACCTCACTACAGGTATTTGGTGCTCAAGATGCCTACTGAGAAGGGGGTTCTAACTCTCAGGGGCAATGTATACGCAACTTACACCTGCGAGGATGATAGCTTCAAAATAGCAGAGGCTCACGACCTCTCTATTTGCATGGCCGAGACCACGCTTGATGCCAAGAAGACCCTAGACGACCACCTAGAGATCTCAGAGCTCAAGGCCCCATGCAAGAACATCAAGTCCAAAGAGCACAAAGAGATCCAGCTGGTCGAGGGTGATCCCAGCAAAATGGCCCTTATCGGGGCCAACCTGGATCCTAAATAGGAAAACACGCTCGTCAGGTTCTTGAGGAGCAACGTGAGTGTGTTCACATGGAAACCCACTGACATGCCCGGTGTACCTCAGAACTTGATCGAGCACTCCTTAAACGTCGATGGCAAGGCCAAACCCATCAAGTAGAAGCTACGACGGCTCGCTCGCGACAAAAAGGAGGCTATTAGGGTAGAAGTTACATGGCTTTTAGCAACTGGATTTATCAAAGAAGTGTATCATCCGGAGTGGTTAGCCAACCCAATTCTTGTACACAAAAAGAATAAGGAATGGAGAATGTGCGTTGATTACACTGATCTCAACAAACACTACCCTAAAGACCCCTTTGGCTTACCTCGCATAGACGAGGTCGTAGATTCAACTACCGGTTGCGAGCTGCTTTCCTTTCTCGATTGCTACTCTAGTTATCACTAGATCGCTCGCAAAAAGGACGACCAGATCAAGACATCCTTCATCACACCCTTCGGTGCCTACTGCTACACGACCATGTCGTTTGGGCTCAAGAACGCAGGGGCTACCTACCAACGCGCCATACAGGCCTGCATCAAAGATGAGATTAAAGACGACCTCATCGAGGCTTATGTTGACAACGTAGATGTCAAAACTAAGGAAGCATATACCCTTGTTGACAACCTAGAACGCACCTTTGCAGCCCTTAACACATTCCAATAGAAATTAAACACAAAGAAGTGCATCTTTGGTGTTCGATCTGGTATACTGCTCAGCGATGTCGTCAGTCACGATAGCATACGCCCTAACCCAGAGAAAGTAAAAGCTGTCTTGGACATGAAGCCACCCAAAAAGGTGAAGGATGTTCAGAAGCTTACCGAATGCATGGCTGCCCTCAGTCGTTTCATATCTAGATTAGGCGAAAAAGGACTACCATTTTTCCAGCTACTCAAAGCATCTAAGAAGTTTGAGTGGTTGGAGGAAGCAGATGCTGCCTTTACATAGCTAAAACAATTCCTTAGATCACCTCTAGTCCTCACTGCTCCTAGAGAAGATGAAACCCTCCTGCTTTACATTGCGGCAACTAATCGAGTGGTCTCCACTGCCATGGTGGTCGGGCGCGACGAGCCCGGCCATGTCTACAAGGTACAGTGACCAATCTATTTCATCAGTGAGGTGCTTAATGAATCCAAGACCAGGTACCCACAGATTTAGAAACTGATCTACGCCATACGAATTACATCCCGAAAGTTGAAACACTACTTCGATGGATATCATGTGGTGGTCATGACCGAGTACCCTCTGGGAGACATCATTCACAACAAGGATGTGAACGGGCGCATCGTCAAATGGGCAATGGAGCTATGCTCTTTCTCCTTGGAATTTGCAAGCCATACTATAATCAAGTCTCAGGCACTTGTCGATTTCATCGTCGAGTGGACAAACTTAAGCACACCTGCCTCTTAGGGGCCCACCGAGTATTGGAAGATGTACTTCGATGGCTCTCTCAACATCGACGGCATAGGAGCAGGAGTCCTTTTTGTATCACCATCCAAGGAGCAGCTCTGATATGTCCTCAGGATTTATTTCCTGGCTTCTAATAATGCCGCCGAGTACGAAGCATGCCTACACGATCTATGCATCACGGTCAAACTTGGTGTCAAGCGTCACTATGTCTACGGAGACTTGGCTCTAGTCATCAACCAACTTAATAAGGACTGGGATACGACCAGCAAAAAGATGGATGCATACTGCATATCGATCAGAAAGCTGGAAGGCAAGTTCTATGGCATCGAGTACACACATGTGGTCCAGGATAAAAATCAAGCAGTAGATGCGCTGTCAAAGTTAGGATCATCCCGAGCCAATGTCCCACATGGCATATTTGTTCAAGACCTGCTCATGCCCTCCATCAAAGAAGAAGATCCCGCGGTTGACAAGCCTCTAGACCAGCTATTGGTGGATACTGTTCCAGCATCAAACACCACCAAACCACCTCTGATCACTAAGGAGTCTGACTGGAGAGTACCTTTCATCAAGTACCTGACAAATGGTAGCGGTTACACCGATCGGATAGAAAATGAACGCCTGATGCGTCGCAGTAAGCAGTATCTGCTTGTCGATGGCAAATTGTGGCACAAGAACGTGAAGGAGGAAATCTTGATGAAATGTATAACCCAAGAGGATGGTGAACATCTCCTGGACAAAATTTACTCTAGCTCATGTGGCAACCATGTGGCCTCAAGAACGCTGGTTGGCAAGGCTTTCTGAGTAGGGTTCTATTGGCCGTCAGCCGTAGCCGAGGCAAAGAAGCTGGTTCGCCATTGTGAAGGTTGTTAGTTCTTTGCCAAGAGAATCCACATACCAGCACATGAGATTCAGACTATACTAGCCTCTTGGCCCTTTGCATGCTAGGGACTAGATATGATCGGGCCTTTCAAACCGGCCCCTGGGAAATTTACATGCGTCTTTGTGCTGATCGACAAATTCTCCAAGTGGATAGAGTACATGCCCCTGGTCAAGGCATCTTCAGAAAAGGCTGTCACTATAACACCCTAGGTGTTTGGCTTCTACTAATTGCATTTCATTTCATAAACATGTGCATCATCTATCTCATCATGCCTTTGTTACTGAAACATGCATATGCAACATTTTCCAATTGTGTATGTTTCATACTTGAGTGTTGTGAATAGTATGGTGTAACATGTGAATGCAACCTGAGTTTCTCATACCTTGAAACATGGCAACATGGTAGTAATGTGACAAGTATAGAATGACAACAAAGTCATGCAACATGTGAAACATTGCATTGCAACATATGAGTGAATTGCTTGTTTTAGTTGCTTTATCACATGTGATCATTAGAAGTGGTATAACAATTTTGTAAAATGATTGATCATGGTCTATTACACCTTAACTACACTTAGGTTACTTGTTGGGACATTGTCCATGTAGATCAAAATGACCAAAATGCCCTCAAGTGAAGGTTTGACTTGAATTGACCCCAGAGTCTCACAGTTTGACTGATTCAAAAGACCAACTTAGAGATTTTGCATGGCTGTGCACTCTTTACCAAAGTTGTAGCTAATTTATCAAGGAACAAAAGTTGTTTTATGACCAACTCATGAAAATGTGTGGAACATGGTCAAACATGGCCCACAAGTTAGTATTTCATGCTGATTTCACTGAAAAATTTGTCTAAGTCTTAAACTGCATTTTCAGTTGGATTAGGCCAACTTGGGCTTCATATAACTTCTGATCTAGGGCAAATGAGTTGTTGATTTCTAAATCAAAGATGTAGCCCTACCATACCTCTACAAGTTTCATGTACACTATTTTTGCAATGGATCAACGAGTTAGCCGTTTTATCGCATCGAAGTTGCTCGGTCAGGCTCAATAGGATCACAGAATCAGAGTCCAGACTAGCTATATTGACTGACCAAGTTCAGAAAATGTCCGACGCATGTTGCCACCCATCGACGATCGCTTGAACATGCTGCCATGCACCATGCACATCCTGGCGTGCTGGCCGCGTCATGTAGCCACCCAGCGCCTGCCCGACCGAGTCGTCGCTCCATTTCTCATCTCTCGCCTCTCACAGTGCCGAGTCAAAGCCGTCCGCCATTGCCGACCGAACATCGATGTTTCTGTTCGAGCTTGCCATTGCAAAAACATGCCGGCCATCTTGCTCATAGCCTCACCGTGATCCCCTCTGCCACCTCCACCTCTTAGCCGGGTCGATTGTGCCTTGGTAAGGACGAATTCGTCGTTTCCTTCCACCGCCACCATGGCTGTTCTCGCTGGAGATGGCGCTCCACGCGGCCAGCTCTCCTCGCGCTAATGCCATCCCTCCTCTGCCTCATGCTAGATCCTAGGTGCACTGCTAAAGCTCGTAGAGCCTCCCGTTCGAGACGTAGTGCCGTAGTGTCGTCGGAGCCAGCCGTGCCATGGCCGAGCACTGTCGTGGCCATCGCCATCCCCTCTAGCTATGTCAGTAGCTACAAATCAGGGTTCCCCTAGGTCCGCTAGGGTGAGGCGAACACGTAGACACCTTTGCCTTCGCCGAAGAAGCTACCGGCGGCGAGTTGCGCCGTCATCTTCCTCCGTTCCCCTGCCTGTCTCTCTATTACGTGGGTCCCGCGTGTCAGCCACAGAGGCTCAGGCGGGAGCAAGCCTGGGCTGCGCCGCGTCTTGGGCTGCGCCAGCGCGTATTCATGGGCCGTCGTGATTCTCCGGGCTGGCCCAGTAGCAGTTAGGTTTTCATTTTTGTTTTGTTTAACTATTTTTCACAGTTTGGTATATAGATTCAAAAATGTGTAACTCAAGTTTGGTAGATCCAAAGGATATGGTTCCAATTTTGTTAAGTTCATGGTCATGTCTAGTATTTAATAAAAATATTATATGAGCACATGTTTTAGAAATTCTGGATAAATTAAATAGGACTTTGAAATGTGTTTTTGGATACATGCAAACTTGTTTGAATTTTATCTTGAGTCTCTGTGGTCCAAAAATTATGAAATTTTGTGGGTAATCTATTATTGCTTAGTAGAATCTCTGGTTAAAATTTCAGAGCTAGTGCATGTATAGTTTTTGAGTTATAGAATTTCTTTTTATCAATGGATGGATCTTGTGTGAATTTTAATAATTTTTCTATAGATCCAGTATAGGTAAAAATTGGTGAGTAAGGTTCTTATGCTAGAATGATGCTAGGAAAAATGAGAAATCTGTTACTTGACACTTTTCATTTGGGTTTCCTAATTATGCTAAAAATAGGCATGCCACCTGTTATTTTGGATACAGCAAGTTCTGCTTGCTCAATGGCTTTGAAATTTTTATGGTAGTCTATGTGAAGCATGAGATAGCTACTGTAATTTTTGTAGATTTTTATGAATAGTTTTACTATATATTGCTTAAATCACCTAATTAACTAAATAAATTGGAAAAGGATATTAAATAATTTATTTAAAAGTTGGCACTATACTTTCTGATGTTTCTTAGGTATGAAAAACAAGTTGGTAAACTTGGTTTGGTCAAATTAGGCTTTTGCATCATCATTAAATAATTAAGCTAGTAACCCTGTCATTTCTGGATAGATTCTAGGTTTACTAGAAATTGATTTGGTTCATGTAAGAATCATGCTTTACTATTTACAATTGATTTGTAGAGAATTTTATAAGCTTTCCAGAATGTCCCCATACAAGTCATTTGGATTTGTATAACTCTTGTTGTGATTGAATTAAGGGACTACTTGTGTGCATATGAAACTTTAAATGTTGATTTATGTATGCCTTTACTATTTCTAAGTTTGTGGTAATGTTCCTAGGTGTTAGGCCTTTAACTGAAGATGAGCATCTTTATCTTAGGTTATGCAAGTTAGGTAAGTTGATCTTGTTCTTCAAGTTAAATTAGATACCTGTTTTAAAGTGATTTGAATAGGGCTAGTCTTACTCGGTAAACGAGTGTCCAGTGATGTTTTTGGTAAACACTTACTGTGATTCATTCATCATTGAGCATCATGTCATTCCTTATGCATCCATGATATTTATCTTTTGCATCGGCATGCAATAGGTGTACCGGAAGGAGTAACCCTGCTGGAATTCGAGGAACTGAGCGAGCAGCAGCAGCCGACATCGGAGATTCAGGAGGTGTAGCCTTCAGGAGAAGTGCCAGACGAGGTCGCCGTTGAGTGCCCAGATCACCGTCCTTGCAACTTTGTGAAAGGCAAGCCCCAAAGCATATTAAGCCTCCTAATTTCTGAAATGCAGTTACAGTATTATTGTTACATATATATATTGTTGCATTAAGTTTAGGTGTTGGATGCAAACAATTGCTGCATTGGTTACCCAATCCTTGTCCAGATATTGTTACCCTGAATCCTATGTAGCTCAGGCTCGTGTAGTGCTTAGCCCTGCTTAAACGTGGTAGAAGTCGGGTGAATTCCTATCACCTGCGAGATATAGGAATATACATGTGGCATGGTTGGCTATATTTGCTATCGTGGAAAAGAACCAGTCTTAATTTGAAATGAAGACTAGACGGAGGCTTGCCGGTTTGTAGTGACTCCGTCTGTGTCGCTTAAGGACTGATTCTTGGAGCCTTTCCTGTTCATGTTGAACGCATGCCTCTCTCTTAGTTGGCCGTGTCCGATGACCGACCGCGAAGCCGAGTAGCTCACCTCAGGCTGGGAGTCAATAAGTATAAAGTGCGCCTCGGAAGGGAGCCGTAGGCGTGAGTCCAAGGGCAGGTGATTTAAAAGTCCTGATCGTCCTGGCAGAAGGGTAATCCCTAAGAGTGCTGGCGCTGATCGAACCCACGAATTTGGTTCCTGAGATGTACCAAAGGTAACCCATGGCTACCCTTGCTAAGTATGCCAGGGTGAGAGTTAGGAATACCCCCTCAGCTGAGTTGTAATTCGATTCGAGTCGCCATCTCTCTCGGTTAGTGAGAACTTGACGGGCTTATCTCCAATGTAGATACACTAAATAACTTAATGGTTCAAAAATGATGATATGATGATGACAGCCTTTATTATACCTGCTATGGTTAATATTATTTGCCCCTAATAAGTGAGTGCTCTAGTACAGGTGCAAATCTAGTGGACAGGTAAATAATGATAAGCTTGATGCTAAGTTTAAATTGGTTACTATGATCATAAGCTCTTTTATGCAACTGTGTCAAGCTAGCCCACCTGAAAAGCCTTGCATGATCCTTGGTGTCTTTTATTTCTAGTTTTAATGAGTAAGTCTAGCTGAGTACCTTCTCGTACTCAGGGTTTATCTCCCACCTATTGCAGATGACCAATTCTACTTTGGTTGCAGCAAGTACTGCCTTCTCCTGGCTGGGGATGAAGACTAGACCATTGGGCACGGTCTCTACTAGTTCTCGTACCTGATAATGCTTTTGTGGGACATGACTCAGACTTGGCAATGTAATTGAAAACTATGATGTTTTGTACCAAACTATGTTGCTTCCGCACACTCAACTTGGTTTGTAATATTCTATTTCAACTCTGATGGATGTAATCCAAATGCTACTTATGAAATGTTGTAACGGATGATGTGTTGTGTTGAATCACTATGATCTGGGTTTGTATGTCGAAAGTTGGTTGAAATCCTTCGTGATTTCCGGACTACCGGGATTATGGGAGCTTAAGTACAGGAATTTGATTGCTTCGGTGATTGTTTTTGTACTTGCGTTCTTATGATTTGGTCGGTTCTGTTACAATCGCCTTCATTGACCAGGTCATCCACCACTTTGGCATACCCAATAGCATCATCACTGATCTAGGTACTCAGTTCACTAGGAATGCTTTTTGGGACTTCTGCGATGAAAGGAGCATAGTAGTAAAATACATCTCGGTGGCACACCCTAGTGCTAATGGACAGGTCGAGAGTGCAAACGGTATGATCCTGGACGCACTCAAGAAGAGGATGTACAGAGAGAATGACAAAGCTCCTAGAAGATGGCTCAAAGAGTTACCAGCTATGGTCTGGGGTCTCAGGACCTAGCCCAGTCACAATACCGGCGTATCACCATACTTTATGGTTTATGGTGCTGAGGCAGTGCTCCCAGCAGATATAGCCTTCAGATCAGCATGGGTAGAGAACTTCAACAAAGACAAGGCCAATGAAGTACGGGAGCTAGAAGTGAATAGTGCAGAAGAGAAGCGGCTCGATTCTTGTGTATGTATAGCCAAATACCTTGCTGTTTTGTGTAGGTACTACAACAAGAACGTCAAGGAGCGGTTCTTCGTGGTCGGAGACCTGGTCCTGAAGTGGAAGACGAATCAGGCTGGTGTCCACAAACTCGCAACCCCATGGGAAGGACCCTTCATGATCAAGGAGATTACACGCCCTACATCTTACAGGTTAGCTTGCCTAGACGGCACAGACGTACCCAATTCCTGGCACATCGACAAGCTTAGGTATTTCTATGCTTAGCTACTAAGATATGTACCCCTATTGTACTATTGATTTATTTCAATAAAGCTATTATGATTTCTCCGACCACTCTAATGTGTCATTTCGAAGTCTATTGCTATTCTAACTCTATCGGTTAAAATCGACCACCATTCCTTCTTGGGGTTTTGGAGCATGCCCTGTCTCTAGTTCCTCCCAATGCGTGCATGGGATCTGCTCTCTATGCTACGGGTGATTGGTAGGTGCTCTCTGGTTTGACTTGTGTGTTTCTATGTGTGCACAAGCTACGCACCTCACACTCCAACCGCAAGACAAACTAGGGCCATACAAACCTTTCAGGATGACATGTCGAATAAACTGGTACAACTAAATAGAATGCCAACACGTTCTAACTTAGTTACATCGGTATGATATCCAATCTTAAACACATTTTCTACAAAACAAACAAGCTCATGTTGATATACAGTTATGTTATTACAAGCTTGCATGGAAAGGTCCAAGTTTACAATAACACAACTACATCTTCTTCTACAGCTATAGCCTAATGGCTGGTCGGGGCACGTGGCACCTGCTGCTCGCTGGGCCTGACATCATGCTCTGGTCTTGGGGACTCTGGCATTGATCGAGCTGAAGAAGATGGCCCTGCCGATGCCTGGCTGGTTGAGACCGCAGGCTTCACCGGTTGGCTTGAAAATAATGGCGCTCCTAGCTAACTTGTTGACTGTGTTCCTTGTACAGGTGGTGTCGCACCTCCACACAGGTTAATGTTGCCAATTATTTTCGTAGACAAGTCTAGCTAGGTCATCCATAGCTCCTCAGCCTTGTCTGGAGCTACCTCCTTCGGGTATCTAGCATCCAGGTGCTTGAGATCGATCAGGGGGTAGTGAGCACGTACCATGCTCAGCACATGTGCGCCTATGTACTCTCTTGCCTCCTTCACGAACTCCTGGAACCATACCCATGCCTTTTGGCATCTCTCGATCAACCCCAGCTGCGGCGTCCTTCGCACATCTTTTGCTAGTGCCGGATCGATGAGGTTAAGGACTGGCAGAATGCCCTTTGCCACCTCCCAGGACCGGTTTTTCCAGGTGTCATGGTCCTTGGTGATCTCTTGGCATTGCGCCTTCCAGTCATCACGGTCTTTCATCATGGCCTCCAGATGCTTCTTTGCATTGATTTTTAAAACTGCAAACCGCACATGCTATTAAAATGATAGACCACTACAAACTATGGTAGGCGACAAAAATGAGCAAAGGCGGTTGGACAATTCAACTCCTCTATCATCTTGGTCGTGTGGTCCTGGAGCTGCGACTGGTCTTGTGCCAGTTTTCTGTTGTCCTCTTTCAGGCGATCACACTCCATGACTGCATGATCGTTCTCCTCTTAGAGACGGATCACTTCAGCTTCTAAGCCTGCACTACAGCTGTTACTACCAACAACGCAATAGCACTTGTCAGTAGTCGGTATGATAAAATGGCTACTTACTTGTTCTTTCCCGCTCTTTATTACTGAGCTGGATGACCAGGTCTAGTTCTGGGACTCTTGCACCATCTTTTCATGGTTGGCGGCTTCAAGTCACTGGTGCAAGCGTTCCACCTCCGCCGTTAGCTCCTTGTTGCTTGCAGCGATCCCCTCGATCTAGTCAAAGCATTTCTTGTGGTACCTTGCGGTCTTCATTAAGTCCTATGTGCAGATAGCTAAGTAAGACAACTACGACTAGACACCAAGACCAGGGGGTGAAGCAAAGCTTACCTACACCTCCGTCACAAGTCATTTCACCGCCCGTTCAACTTTCTGGGTTTCTTCGACCTCTGGGATTTCTTCATGGACAACCCATTGGTCGTTCCACCAATGCGACACATACACATGTTGTCGCTTGTCTTGCAGATGGCCTAGGACTTCCTCCACCTCGTCCTCTTTGGGCTCTTCTTCAGGTCCTGGCACTGGCCTGGCATCGGCAGCATCTGTGATCACCACAGCCTTCCCACGAGTTGTGGCATCGGTAAATGTGGGCTGTGCTCTCACCTCCAGCCGCTGCTCCTCGGTCTGCTCCATCACCCTTGACGCTAAGGTGTTGCCCTCAGCAAGTTTAGCGCTTGGAGCACTCATGCCTGGCTCGGCTGGTCCCTCGACCACCTGCTCGGGGACTATTTTCTGACTGCTCGCTTGCTGAGGCCCCAACGGATGTTCTACTATGGCTTCCTCGGTCGTTGGCTGCTGGGCAGTCTGCTCTAAACTTATTGGCAGAGCCACGCTACTTCCGGCTAGCTGGTCCGGACTTTCTATGGACGCCAAACTAGTACATCTGAGATAAGTTCAGAAGGCAATCATATTCAATGCAAATTGCTAACTTACATCAAGGTTACAAATACTTACATGTTGGAAGCACGGAATGATGTGGAGAAGGTGCGTCTCTTCGGCCATACTTGCTCCACATGCTGTGTGGATGACTCCTGTTCTCCCTCTACATCTAGCACTGTCGCTGGGCCTTGGTGCTCAACCCCTCTGCCACTCATCCTTCGCGTTGCAGTGGTCGGTGGCATGCTTGATCGAGTTGTCGCTCCCGTCGCTGGTTGTGTTCCTTGCCTAGGTACTCCTGAGGTCGCCCCGACTACATCCTTCACCGCCATCGGCGATGTAGGTCCCATAGGCGCAGAGGAGCCACCTTACTCCATCGAATCCAATTGCTTCCTCCTCTTTCGAGGGACAAGTCAAAAGATGTCTGCATCCTCTCCCTCCTCTGCGTCATCGTCCGACCAAGCGAAAATCACCTGCCGACACTTGCTGGCTGGGTTCTCCTCTGGGTCCCCCTTGGGCTCATTGATATTTAGTGCCCTCGGTGAGCAGGGTGGTAGCCGATCTCTTCTTTGACTGTTTGGGGGCAGCCGGCCGCTTACCAGCGGCTTTGGCCGCTGCCTCCTCTCTAGCTCCGAGCACCACCCAGTCGACGTCCTCGTCCATGATCTCGACGTTGGTCTGGGTGGTGAGATCAGCTCCTTGTGGCCACTCTACTCTAGGGGTGGCGACACAAACACTATCGCTCTATCCCGACCATTAACTTGGGTAACAAAAGGGAGTGAACACAGTAAGTTTCCACTTATCCTACCACAATATAAGACTATGGGTACAAGGCAAGATGAGTTACCTTTGGGGGAGGTTGGGCAAGCTTGAAAGCATGCTCAATGATGCTCAATCTATCATAATTTGGATTGGCTAAGTTAAATAGCTCGCCAATTCTAGCTTTGACTTCGATTTTGTCAAGTGCCCCCTGCCTCATCCTCGTCGGGTCCACGCTCCCTTGATACTCATAGCCAGGATGTACCCTCCTTTGGCAGGGCTAGATCCGTCGGCTGATGAAGCTCCCGACCATGCTTGGACCATCTAGTTTTTTCCATGGGATCATTCCAAATATTTCTAGAATCTGTTCTAGGTGCTCGGGCTTCTCTGACTAGCTTGTCTTCTTCTCTGGAATGTAGCCCATGTCGCACAGCGTGATCATGTTTGGCTCTTTGTGGATGTAGAACCATTTCTTGTACCAGTCATTGAGCGACATGTTCCATGGGCAGTGCAGGTACTGGGCTTTCATGCCGTCATGGAGGTTGAGGTACACACCCCCAGCTATCTTCGAACCACTGCTTCCTTTCTTCCACAGATAGAAAAGATGGCAGAAAAAATCAAAATGGGGCTGGAAGCCGCCATATGCTTCACAGAGATGTATAAAAGTGGCGATAAGGAGGATCGAGTTGGGATGCAGATTGCAAATCCCACTCTCATAGTAAAGACAGAGCCCCTGAAGAAACGGATGTACCAGAACCCCAAATCCCCGTTTAAAGAAATCCTCGAACACCATGATCTCACCTGGTTGTGGATCGAGGTACCCCTCACCCTCTGGCACATGCCATCCTGTGAGCTCCTTGTTGTGGAGTACCCCCATGGTGACAAGGTCTTCAATGGTCTGCTTGTTGCTTCTCAATTTCCACCATTCCTTTGCCATGACCCCTGCTTTCTTCTACGCATCACTTTTCGCCATGACTCCGGCCTTGCTGGTGAACAGGGAAATGGCGGCGAATTGATTGGTGGCGATTTTGGATGTATTAGGGTTGGCGAGAGGAAGAAGAAAGCTACGGTTGCGAATGGCAATGGGGTTCAGTTAATAGTAACTAACCTATCATATACCATATTTAACCCAAGAGTTATGCCATTTCGTTTGCCTAGAATTCTTGGGAGACGTGCGCATGCACCGCAGACGGTTGTTTTCATAGCCTCGAGATTTATGCCAATATATGTGCCTTTTCGTTGCCAGTGTGGGAGGGCCCACACTGATGCACCTACTGATAGGTGCCACGCAACTGTTTGCTTGATAAGACAAAAAGGTAGTATGACATGCTATACCCGTCTACTTATTTGACTAGACATGTCAGATTGGACTTGATGGAACAAGTAAATAAATAAATACATAAAATAATAGTACAAGTGGCATATGGTTTTTTGCCACACTTTTTGTGCTTGGGGATAGACCCGACCACCCTCATGCTCGGGGACTGTCGCGACTATCCTTGTGCTCAGGAACTGTCTAGACCACCATCATGCTCGGGGACTGTCCAGACCACCATCGTGCTCGGGGACTCTTGTGCTTGGGGACTGCCCCGACCACTCTCCGACCATTGCTCGGAGACCGCTCTCCTCGGCTACATGTGGTTTGTACTCACATATAGTTGAGAGGTATTTATTTTTTCTCACTTAGACCTTGCTACAAGGCTGATACCTCGCCTTCCAGCAAGCTCGGGGACTACATAGGTACGATGCACCTGCCAGTGCATCTCGTATCGCTTGTACGATGATTGGATTCTCAACTTAATTGGGAATTCTTTTTTGACCCTAGCACCACGTGCCTGCATCACCTACTACCAGGCTCAGGGACTAAGTGGGCACACTTGATCAGGAAAGAAATCTTTTTCTTTTTTTCTTTAGAGCACTATGCATTCTTCGGACAACCGGAATCTTCAGCTATAATCATGGTCTACTGCTCTCTGTGCTGACTAGAATATTAGCATATTTACTTGGTCAATGTTTCAGCCAGTTGGAGATGACATGAAGACATATCGCATTAGTCGAAGAAGATTGAATGGCGTGTCGCAACATAATACATGGTGCTCGGGGACTAGCTGTGGGGGTAATAACCCCTATACCCTTACGCCTAGGCTTGGGCCAGCCAGACCAGGGGGTCTGGCCCACTAGAAGATGACATGTGGCCCAGCCAATCTGCTCGGAGTCCCGCGCAAGGAATCAAGGCAGATTTGGAGATCAAGCAAGATCCTGGTCGGTTAGAATATGGATCCTTATCCGGCCACCTATGACAATTGTAACTAGTTAGCATTAGTTTCCAAATCTATAACCCTACCCCCTGACTATATAAGGTGGGCAGGGGACCCCTCTCAAAAACATCTCTCATTGACATACAACAATACAATTAGACGCAGGACGTAGGTATTACGCCTTCATGGCGGCCGAACCTAGATAAAACCTCGTGTCTGTCTTGTGTCACCATCTTGTTTGTAGCTTGTGCATCTGTCTACCGATAATCTACTACCTTGGGCATACCCCTAGGTAGACTGCCGACCATATTTCGTCGACAGCTTCGTACTCCAACATGGTGATTTCTTCTGTCGCACCTATTGCATGCATATGCAAAAAGTGAGAATCATGAATGCATAAGGGTCATGGATGACATTTCATGATAATACACATGGTTAAATGATGACTATCATATTAGGTCATTAGGATGATACATGGTTAAATTCTTATTTACTGAGTAGGTGCATATCTCTTCTCTAGAAATTTCAAGAATCCACACTAAGTCCATTTCTGGACCCCAGCACAACAGCTACAAGTTTAGATCATAACAGGAGTTATACTCAACCAAATCCTATGATCCTAGACTTCATGGAAATATTATAAAATTTCCTACAACTTTTATTTAATCACCAAATGCTGATTCCATAATTATCCTAGCAAAAACAGGTAAACTTACCAGGTCTGTCTAGAAATTCCAGAGAGTAAGCATTTCGAAAGACCAACTTCTAACAGCTATAACTCTCAAACCATTTGGCCAATTGCCCCGAAATTTTGACACAAGCTAGATAAAGAAATTCCCTACAAGTTTTTTATTAATCATTTTATAGCAAACTCCATTTTACCTATGCAAAGCACCTAGCAACAAAATCTGTCCAAACAACTCTTATAATTGAATTTTAGAGCCATAATATTTTACTGCATACTAGAAATCAAAATTGAGCACAACCAAAGGTACCAATAGTTCATAGGCATCATACACACTCTAGAAAATATGATGGTCAAGCCCAAAAAAATTATTTAAATGCCTTTATTAATTTATTTGGACAATAAGGTGAAATAAAGAAAATATATCAAAAGTGCATAATAAATTCTGAGAAAATTACAGTAGTCTACATATGACCCCAATATTCTACAGTAAAATTTTCATGCCATTAGGATAAGTATAGCACGCTCTACATAAATGACAAGTTATAAGGGCTGATTTTAGTGAAAATAGTTATCCCTATTGAAAAGCGTCAAACAATAGATTTCATATTTTTCTTACCTTTCCTAAAATCCATTAACACTATTCAAAAATTTGCATGGCAATATGTTTCTTATTTTTATCCTTATGAATTTCCTCAGAAAACACCATTTATTAAAAGATAAATAGAAAGACCCTACTCCAATCAAGTTTACTGAAAGTTCAACATTTTTTGTAACAAGAGCAAGTCAACACAAGATCGGGAAAATTGGAATCACAATTTTATCTCTTTCCTAGCTAAAGTTATACATTTTACAAGATTGCAAACAATTTAAAAGCACTTATCTAGCTCCATTTAATTCTCCCAAAAAAACATTCCAAACAGTAAGTTTCATATTTTTAACAAATACTACACTTCATGATGAATCCAACAAAATTTGGTTCACCCCATTTGGACACTCCTAGCTCTAGATATGAATTTTTGAAGTTGGTATTCAAATCTATGAAAAATAAGAAAAATCAATACAACATAGTGACTGACAGATAGGGCCCGCTGGTCAGCAGGACCCACGCGTCAGCGACAGAGAACAGAGGAGGCATTTGACCGGCGATAGCTCGTCGATGGCGAGGTCTCCAGCGGTAGCGTCACCACGGTTGCACTCCCCGCACTACCCTGCACCTAGTGGTGCCCCTCGTTGGACCGATGGTGCACTGGAGCACCTTGTCGGCGGCAATGGCAGATGATGGAGGTGGCGTGGTGGTACGCTGGCGTTCTCTGGCCATCATGGATTCTAGTGAGGTGCTCTTGCCATTCTGGCAAAATAGCGATGAGAGGCAGGTCTCCATCATGCTAACTGCTAAGTCTAGGCTCACTCAACCTAATGCATGTGAAAGATAAGGGAGGCGATGGGTCAGCTCGTCAATGGCAAGCTCGAACACCTCGGCGGCCATGGCGGCTGTGGCGGGAGCGGCAGCATGTTCTCGCATGACCAAGCAGTAGCATCAAGCCAAGCTCCTACCTAAGCATAAGGACCACAATGCAACTATAGATCAGAGAAAAGGAGGATAGGAGGTGTGGTGGATCAGTGTGGCCACAGTAAGCCAAGCGCGTGGTGGCACTCCGATGAGATTGTGGCGACGGTGATGCAAAATATGTCCTTACCAAGGCTCGATAAGTGGAACTAGCGGGTCAGGGTGGAAGAGGTGATGACGGTGGAGCTGCTAGCAAACTAAATTGGACAGTGGTGCAACGATGATGGCGCTACACGATGGTGGAGCTAGCGACGGCAATGGTGAGCGCGGCGCTCTGCTGGCGGGTGCGAGAGCAAGTGAGGGAGAGGAAGTGAGCGAGAGAGACACAGACGGGCATGTTGTGGGGATAATGAGGCTCACCCCATCCAGACTGGTGGGGCCTGCACTGGTGTATGGCTACCAGATGGCGGGTGTGGCCTGATGGCGGTGAGCCACCACTGGCCTACCCAAACATGTCATGAGCCTGTTTTAGATGACTGAAACCGTCCCCTTCCTCATTCTATATCTCTTAAACCAGCACGATTCAGCAAAAACCGTAGGAATCAAAGTTGTAGAGCTACATGAGTACTCCAACTTTGCTTAAATGAGTTTGGTTTAGATCAGCCTAATTTACAAGCTACAGCACAACAAACATCGATACATTGAAACTGTAAATCAATTCCGGACTTAGAAAAATTTTCAAGTTCTAGAATAGTATTTTGTTGCTATTTGTGAGCTATTTTTTAGCATGCTATGCACCAAATTAGGTCTTGACCTAAAAATAAAAGTTGTTACTCTAGTAAAGTGCTATAACTTTTCTTAAGGGTGCACTGCCATGCAAACAATCTATGCTATGGTTCAACTTAGGTCAAACATACAACTTGAAAATGATAAGTTGCACTATAACCATGACCTAGCGGCCAAATTGGTCCAAACCATGAATACCAAAGTTGTTCCATATGACATTCTAAACAAGTTTAGCGTACCCCTAAGGTCCCACAAGCATTTTAAACATTGGTCACATGTAAAACCTAGCATATGTAAAGCATTTAGTGACAACACATGTGATATAAGCAATCATAGAGATAAATTTTGAGATGCCCATGCTCATGAATGATCAATGATGCTTGTGCTCATGAAATGCCAATGCCAAATGCATGCTTAACACCAAGGTGTTATAGCCCCTCCCCCTTATAGAAATCTTATCCCAAGATTGGAAAGACCTACCAATCCTTGTAGAAAGTGGGGTAGGCATCACGCAGAAATTCGTCCCGTTCCCACGTAGCATCTTGTTCACTATGGTTGTTCCACACCATCTTATAGAACTTAACCACCTTACTTCTAGTCACTCTCTCCATTTCTTCTATCACTCGCATAGTTTTTTCTTCATACATCAAATCAGATTGGATCTTGACATCAGTGGGTTCAATGGCTTCTTCGGGCACACAGAGACATTTCTTCAATTGAGAGACGTGGAAAACATTGAAGATGACGCTCATCTCTAGTGGTAGCTGAAGTCTATAAGCTACTGGTCTGCATTATTCAATAATTTTATATGGGCCCACATACTAGGTGCTAGCTTTCGCTTCAAACCAAATCGCTGTACCTTTTTCATCGATGATACTTTTAAGTACATGTAATCACCAACTTCAAATACAAGAGGACTCCTTCTCTTATCTACATAACTTTTTTGTCTTGATTGAGCAACTTATATATGTTGTTGAATGATCCGAACTTGCTCTTCGGCTTCTTTGACAAAGTCAATACCATAATACCTTCTTTCGCCTGGCTCAACCCAATTTAGAGGAGTTCTACACTTGTAGCCATATAAAGCCTCAAAAGGGGCCATCTTGATGCTTTCCTGATAGCTATTGTTGTAGCAGAACTCAGCTAAAGGTAGCTATTTCTCCCATGAACCCTTTGAAGATATTACACAAGCTCTTAACATGTCTTCAAGAATCTGATTCACTCGCTCTGTTTGCCCAGCAGTTTGTGGGTGATACGCAAAACTTCAAATTAATTTGGTACCCAACTAATTGTGCAAATATTCCCAAAAATGATTTACATACTATGAACCTCTATCAGACACAATGGTTCTTGGTATCCCATGCAATCGTACTATGTGGTTGATATACAACTCTGCATCTTGATGTGAGCGGTAAACTATCTAAACTGGAATCAAATGTGCAGACTTCATTAGATGGTCCAAAATTACCCAGATGGAATCATTACCCTTCTAAGTGGTTGGAAGACAAACAACGAAATCCATGCTAATTTCTTCCCATTTCCAACCTAGAACAGGTAGTGGTTGGAGTGGCCCAGCTGGCTTCAAATGAATGCCTTTGACTCAGCAGCAAGTATCACACCTAGCCACATATGCAATAATCTCTTTCTTCATCTTGGTCCTCCAAAACCAGGTCTTCAAATCCTGATATATCTTGCTACTACTAGGATGGATGGACAATTTAGAAGAGTGTGCTTGATCTAAGATTTGGTTCCTAAGTTCTCTATCCTTAGGTACAACAAGTCTATCCTTAAACCAGAGTACACCTCTCTCATCTAATCTAAAATGTTTAGTCTCATTTTCTTCCATCTTTCTCTTGATATAAAATATACCCACATTGGCCTTTTGGAGTTCCATGACCTTAGCTTCAAGAGAGCAACTGATAGTGACATTATGTAAAACTACACAATGCAGTAGGTTGAAGCCATCTTCTAGTAATGTTTTGCTATGATACTTCCAGCTCAAAGCATCTGCAACTACATTTGCCTTGCCCGGATGATAATGCACCTCTAGGTTGTAATCTTTGATTAGCTCTAACCATCTTCTTTGTCTCATGTTCAACTCAGGATGCATGAAGATATACTTGAGGCTCTTTGTGATCAGTGTAAATGTGACACACATTGCCAAGCAAATAGTGCCTCTAAATCTTCAAAGCATGAACAACCACGGCTAGCTCTAAATCATGAGTTGGGTAATTAACCTCATGTTTCCTCAGTTGATGTAAGGCATAGGCAATGACTTGGCCCTCTTACATAAGCACACACCCCAAACTAGTAATAGATGTGTCGCAAAACACATCAAATGGTTTTTCTATGTTGAGCTATGCTAAAACCGAGGCAGTGGTCAACAAAGTCCATAAAGTGTGAAAAGCAGCTTCACACTCTGAAGTCCACACAAATTTCTCATCTTTCTGAAGTAATCTGGTCATGGGCTTGACTATCTTAGAGAAGTCTGGAATGAAACGACGGTAATAACCTGCTAATCTATGGAAACTCCAAACTTCATGAACCGAAGTCGGGGCCTTCTGTCGACGAAATATGGTCGGCAGTCCACCGAGGGGGGTGCCCGTGGTGGTAGATTGTCGGTAGACGATGCGTGTAATCAGGAACCAGATGGTGACACAAGGCGCAGAGACAGCGATTTAGACAGGTTCGGGCCGTCTGATCGACGTAATACCCTACGTCCTGTGTCTTTGGTGTATTGTATTGAGATGTATACTATATGATCTGTCCCTAAGGGGGACCCCTGCCTCTCCTTATATACTCTGGAGGAGGAGGGTTACAAGTAAAGTATCCTATTTGGTACTATTACAATATCTAGTACAACTTGTAATCTTGTCGTATACGCCATGATCTCACGGGCCGGGCCACCTCGGATGGTGCGGCCCATGTACCATCTTGTGGTACCTGGGGGTATATCCCCCATAGCTAGTCCTCGAGCGCCATGTATTCTGATGCGACATGCCGTTTCAACCTTCTCCGAACAGTGAGGCTTGAGTTCTTGACATCTCCGACCACCGTTGTCGCCGGAGAAGTAGGTTGTCCGAAGAATGTATGGTGCTCTTAAGAAGAAAGAAAAAGATTTCCGTCCCGGGAAGTGTGCCCACTTGTATTTCTGAAAAGAAATGTAAGTGCGTCTTGAAGCGTAGCGTCTTTGATCATCAGATCGAGCACATTCACCGCAAGGTGAAGTGTGCCCACTTAGTCCCCGAGCCTAGTAGTAGGTGACGTAGTCACGTGGTGCCAGGGTCTAAAAAGAATTCCCAGTTAAATTGAGAATCCAATCGTCGTACAGGCGATACGAGATGCACCGGCAGGTGCATCGTACCGATGTAGTCCCCGAGCTTGCTGGAAGGCGAGGTATGAGCCTTGTAGTAAGGTCTAAGTGCGAAAAAATATCCCCAACTATATGCGAGTTGCCTGTCGCATGTAGCCGAGATGCAAAGTCCCCGAGCCGTGGTCGGAGAGTGGTCGAGGCAGTCCCCGAGCCGCGGTCAGAGAGTGGTCGAGGCAGTCCCCGAGCACAGGTCGAGGAGCGAGCGACGAAGTCCCCGAGCCATGGTCGGAGAGTGATCGAGGCAGTCCCCGAGCACAGGTCGAGGAGCGAGCGACGAAGTCCCCGAGCCGTGGTCGAAGAGTGGTCGAGGCAGTCCCCGAGCACAGGTCGAGGAGCGAGCGACGAAGTCCCTGAGCCATGGTCGGAGAGTGATCGAGGCAGTCCCCGAGCGTAGGTCAAGAAGCGAGCGACGAAGTCCCCGAGCATAGCTCGAAATTACTGCAATATAAACATGTAGAAAGGTAGTACATGATGTACAAAATAATAAATTATGGAGAAAAACCAGCGGTGAAGAAATAGCGTATGACGCTTAGCAGTCATTTGCAAATGAAGCATGATGTGATAAAGCAGTTGGTGCTTTGTAAACATCAGTGTTAATGTGAAGTTTGTGTTTATACTTAATATAAATCGTCCGACCAGTTAGTATGTAGCTGAGCCTCTAGCCCTAGCTAGCCCGTTAACCATAACGTGGGGCGCGGAGCCCGTGCACGTGTAGGAAGAACAAAGCGTCGCTAAGGAGCCGCTGCCGACCACCCATAACGCAGAGGGCGGACGCTCGTGCACGTGTAGGGAGGAGCCGGAGACAGGGCCGTCTCTGGAGGCATTGAGCGTCAACATGACTGGTCGAGGATTTGCATTAAGTATAGATGTATGTTATATTTAAGATTGTATACATGGACAAACGTTATTTGAAGAATAATCATGACAAGGACGTTGTGGAGAAACGTCGTAATGAAAATTGTATTAATTATAAATATTAGAAGTGTACTTATCTTTGGATAGAAATCTGGTCGGTGGTGATGAAGTCGTCCGGTCCTCAAGCTTTTCGACCTGTCGTCATGACTGTGGTCGCGATTGTCGTAGCGCCGTTCTTCACGGCGATCATCATTGCGACGTGGTCTGGTGGTCGAAGCTCGGCGGAGCCGCTCGGGATGTTTTCGACGTGGTCTGGTGGTCGACGTGGTCGAAGCTCGGTGGAGCTGCTCGGGACGTGGTCGACGTGGTCTGGTGGTCGAGGTGGTCGGAGCTCGGCGGAGGCCATCGAGCGGTGATGACGAGTCGACGGCGAGGGACATCGGCGAAGGCCGTCGAGCGGTGACGATGAATCGACGGCGAGGGACGTCGGCGAAGGATATCGGCGAAGGCCGCCGAGCGGTGACGACGAGTCGACGGTGAGGGACGTCGGCGAACGATGTCAGTGAAGGCCGCCGAGCGGTGATGACGAGTCGACGGCGAGGGACGTCGGCGAAGGATGTCGGCGAAGGCCGTCGAGCGGTGATGACGAGTCGACGGCGAGGGACGTCGGCGAAGGATGTCGGCGAAGGCCGTCGAGCCGTGACGACGAGTCGACGGCGAGGGACGTCGGCGAAGGCTGATGAGGGCAGCGACGGCGAGTGGTCGGTGAGGGATATCGGCGAAGGCCGCCGAGCGGTGACGACGAGTCGACGGCGAGGGACGTCGGCGAAGGCTGATGAGGGCAGCGACGGCGAGTGGTCGGCGAGGGCTGACGAGAGCAGCAACGGCGAGTCGTCGACGAGGGCCAACCAGAGCAGCAGCGGCTAGTCATCGATGAGGGCTGACGAGAGCATCGGCGGCGAGTTGTCGACGAGGGCCGACGAGAGCATCGGCGGCGAGTTGTCGACGAGGGCCGACGAGAGCATCGGTGGCGAGTTGTCGACGAGGGCCAACCAGAGCAGCGGCGGCTAGTCGTCGACGAGGGCTGACGAGAGCATCGGCGGCGAGTTGTCGACGAGGGCCGACGAGAGCATCGGCGGCGAGTTGTTGACGAGGGCCAACCAGAGCAGCGGCGGCTAGTTGTCGACAAGGGCTAACGAGAGTAGCGATGGCGAGTTGTTGGTGAAGACGACCTCGGAGGTGGTTCCGAGATCGGATCTGCTATCGCAGGGGCTGGTGTAGCAGCGATGAATCGTCGTCGTGGACCGAGATGGATCTCCACGAGATTGACGACGATAACGCGTTGTTGATTTGAGGTCCATCTGGCTCGCCATGGATCAAGCGCACACCCCCTACCTGGCGCGCCACTGTCGACGAAATATGGTCAGCAGTCCACCGAGGGGGGTGCCCGTGGTGGTAGATTGTCGGTAGACGATGCGTGTAATCAGGAACCAGATGGTGACACAAGGCGCAGAGACAGCGATTTAGACAGGTTCGGGCCGTCTGATCGACGTAATACCCTACGTCCTGTGTCTTTGGTGTATTGTATTGAGATGTATACTGTATGATCTGTCCCTGAGGGGGACCCCTGCCTCTCCTTATATACTCTGGAGGAGGAGGGTTACAAGTAAAGTATCCTATTTGGTACTATTACAATATCTAGTACAACTTGTAATCTTGTCGTATACGCCATGATCTCACGGGCCGGGCCACCTCGGATGGTGCGGCCCATGTACCATCTTGTGGTACCCGGGGGTATATCCCCCACACCTTCCAATCCATAACTTCTTGCACTTTGCCTGGATCTACTAAAATTCCATCTTCAAATATCACATGACCAAGGAATGGTACTTTCTTTAACCAAAATTTGCATTTGCTAAACTTAGAGTATAGCTTATGTTCTTGCAATCTTGTTAAGACAACTCTTAGGTGTTCTTCATGATCTTCTGCATTCTCATAATAAACTAAAATGTCATCAATAAACACCACTGTGAATTTATCAAGTTCAGGCATAAACATCGAATTCATGAGATACATGAAATGGGCAGGAGCATTGGTTAGCCCAAAAGACATGACAAGATAGTCATTTAGAACATACCTAGTAGAGAAAGCAGTCTTAGGTATGTCTTTTAGCCTGATCTTAATCTGGTGGTACCCCAATCTCAAATCGATTTTAGAGAACACTTTAGCCTTTCATAGCTGATCAAACAAGATATCAATTTGAGGCAATGGATACTTGTTTTTGATCGTTACCACATTAAGGGGTCGGTAGTCCACACACATCCGCAAAGATTTATCCTTCTTTTTCATGAATATGGCAGGATAACCCCATACCAATGAGCTAGGTTGAAGGAGACCTTTTTTAAGAAGCTCATGCAATTGCACCTTGAGCTCAGCTAATTCATTGGGTGGCATCCTATAAGGCCTTCATGAGATAGGGGCCATTCCTGGTAATAATTCAATCTTGAACTCTACATCTCTGTCAAGCGACAACTCATTCAGAAATTCATCTAGGAATTCACACACCACCAAAATGTCAACAATAGTCACAGGTTCAGAGGTCAAAATCTCTGGGAAGTGGTACTAAGAAAGCATTCTTACTATTTGGTTCTCTTAACATAACCACCTGAGTGGAAGTATCAATAAGAACTCCATGACCACTCATCCATCTCATTCCCAGCATTACATCTATCCCCAACCCGGGTGTAACAGAACCGACCAAATCATAAGAACGTAAGTACAAAAACAATCACCGACGTGATCAAATTCCTGTACTTAAGCTTCCATAATCTCGGTAGTCCGGAAATCACGAAGGATTTCAACCAACTCTCGACATACAAACCAAGATCATAATGATTCAACACAACACATCATCTGTTACAACATTTCACAAGTAGCATTCGGATTACATCCATCAGAGTTGAATTAGAATATTACAAACCAAGTTTGAGTGTGCGGAAGCAACATAGTTTAGTACAAAACATCAAGGTTTTCAAATACATTGCCAAGTCTGAGTCATGTCCCACAAAAGCATTATCAGGTACGAGAACTAGTAGAGACCGCGCCCAACGGTCTAGTCTTCATCCCCAGCTGGGAGAAGGCAGTACTTGCAGCAACCAAAGTAGAACTGGTCATCTGCAATAGGTGGGAGATAAACCCTGAGTACGAGAAGGTACTCAGCTAGACTTACCCGACAAAAACAGAAATAAAGACACCAAGGATCATGCAAGGCTTTTCAGGTGGGCTAGCTTGACACAGTTGCATAAAAGAGCTTAAGATTATAGTAACCAATTTAAACTTAGCATCAAGCTTATCATTATTTCCCTGTCCACTAGATTAGCACCTGTACTAGAGCACTCACTTATTAGGAGCAAACAATATTAACCATAGCAGGTATAATAAGGCTGTCATCATCATATCATCATTTCCAAACCATTATGTTATTAAGTGTATCTACATTGGAGATAAGCCCGTCAAGTTCTCACTAACCGGGAGAGACGGCGATTCGAATCGAATTACAACTCAGCTGAGGGGGTATTCCTAACTCTCACCCTGGCATACTTAGCAAGGGTAGCTGTGGGTTACCTTTGGTACAACTCAGGAACCAAATTCGCGGGTTCGATCAGCGCCAGCGCTCTCAGGGATTACCCTTCTACCAGGACGATTAGGACTTTTAAATCACCTGCCCTTAGACTCACGCCTACGGCTCCCCTCCGAGGCGTACTTTATACTTATCGACTCCCGGCCTGAGTTGAGCTACTCGGCTTCACGGTCGGTCTCCAGACCCGGCCAACTAAGAGAGAGGCATGCGTTCAACATGAATAGGAAAGGCTCCAAGAATCAATCCTTAAGCGACGCAGATGGAGTCACTGCAAACCGGCAAGCCTCCATCCGGTCTTCATTTCAAATTAAGACTGGTTCTTTTCCATGATAGCAAATATAGCCAACCGTGCCACATGTATATTCCTATATCTCGCAGGTGACAGGAAATCACCCGACTTCTACCGCATTTAAGCAGGGCTAAGCACTACTCGAGCCTGAGCTACATAGGATTTAGGGTAACAATATCTGGACAAGGATTGGGTAACCAATGCAGCAATTGTTTGCATCCAACACCTAACTTAATGCAACAATATATATATGTAACAATAATACTGTAACTGCATTTCAGAAATTAGGAGGCTTAATATGCTCCGGGGCTTTCCTTTCACAAAGTTGCAAGGACGGTGATCCGGGCACTCAACGGCGACCTCTTCTGGCACTTCTCCTGAAGGCTGCTCGTCCTGAATCTCCGGTGTCGGCTGCTGCTGCTCGCTCAGTTCCTCGAATTCCAGTAGGGTTACTCCTTCCGGTACACCTATTGCATGCCGATGCAAAATATAAATATCATGGATGCATAAGGAATGACATGATGCTCATGATGAATGAATCACAGTGAGTGTTTACGAAAGTATCACTGGACACTCGTTTACCGAGTAATTGGCTCTATTTAAATCACTTTAAGCATGTATCTACTTAACTTAAAGACAAGATCAACTTACCTAACTTGCATAACCTAAGATAAAGATGCTCATCTTCAGTTAAAGGCCTAACACCTAGGAACATTACCACAACTTAGAAATAATAAAGGTATACATAATTTAACATTTAAGTTTCATATGCATACAAGTAGTCCCTTAATTAAATCACAACTAAAGTTCTATAATTCCAAATGACTTGCATGAGGACATTCTGGAAAGCTTATGAAATTCTCTACAAAACATTTGTAAACATCAAAGCATGATTCTTATGTTGACTAAATCAATTTCCAGCAAACCTAGAATCTGTCCAGAATGACGGGGTTACTAACTTAATTATTTAATGATTGTGCAAAAGCATACTTTGATCAAACCAAGTTTACCAACTTGTTTTGCATACCTAATAAACATCAGAAAGTATAGTGTCAACTTCTAAATAAATTATTTAATACCCTTTTCTAATTTATCTAGTTAATTAGGTGATTAAAGCAATATATAGTAAAACTATTTATAAAAATCTACAAAAATTACAGTAGCTATCTCATGCTGCACATAGACCATCATAAAAATTTCAAAGCCATTGAGTAAGTATAACAGTCTACACAAAAATGATAAGGCGTACTGGCTTAAAATGGCATAATTAAGAAATCCTAATGAAAAGTGTCAAGCAACAGATTTCACATTTTTCCTAGCATCATTCTAGCATAAGAATAGTACCCACCAAATTTTACCTTTATTGGATCTATAGAAAAATTATGAAAATTCACACAAGATCCACCCATTAATAAAAGGAAATTCTATAACTTAAAAACTACACATGCACTAGCTCTGAAATTTTAACCAGAGACTCTACTAAACCGAAATAGATGACCCACAAAATTTCATAATTTTTGGACCACAGAAACTCAAGATAAAATTCAAACAAGTTTGCATGCTTCTAAAAACACATTTCAAACTCCTATTTAATTCATCCAATTTTTCTAAAACATGTGCTCATATAATATTTTTATTAAATACTAGACATGACCAGGAACTTAACAAAATTAGAACCATAGCATTTGGATCTATATACTAGGAGCTACATATTTTTCAAGATGTACATAAATCTGTGAAATAAATAAACAAAACAAAATAGGAAAACAACACTCAGCCCTACTCGGGCCAGCCCAAGAAACGGCGGCCCGCGAGCACACAAGCGCGGCCCATGACGCGGTGCCAGCGGCCCAAACACACGGCGCGGCCCAGGCTGGGCTCCCGCCTGAGTCTCGGCGGCTGACAGCCGGGTCCCGCGTGACAGCGAGACAGGCAGGGGAGCGGAGGAAGGCGACAGCGTAACTCGCCGCCGGTGGCTCCTCCGGCGAAGGCAACGGTGCCAACAGTTTCGCCTCACCCTAGCGGACCTAAGGGAATCATCTATTGCAGCTAAGGACGCAGCTGGAGGGGGCGGCGATGGCCACGGCGGTGCTTGGTCACGGCATGGCCGGCTCCGGCGACGCTACGGCGTCGTAGCCCTAACGGGTGGCTCGAGGAGCTTCGGTGGTGTTCCTATGACCTAGCGCAAGCCAAAGGAAGGAATGGGAAGACGCGGGGAGAGCTGGCCACGCGGAGCGTCATCTCCGGCGAGAACAGCCACGGCGGCGGTGGAAGGGAATGTCGAATTCGCCCTTACCATGGCACAATCGACCTAGCTGAGGGGTGGGGGTGGCAGAGGGGCTCATGGCGAGGCTACAGGCGGACGGTGCAACACGTTTTCGCGGTGGCGTGCGCGTACGACGACGGCGACGCTCGGCCAGCAATGGTGGAGGGCTGATGTGGCGTGGCGCTGCGCGCGGTGAAGGCGAGAGAGGGAAATGGCGAGACGCAGAGAGAGTGGCGAGGCGTGGCTTTCATCTGGAGCTCAAGCACGCGACGTGGAGACCTTGGCTGAGCATGGACGCCACGCGGCGAGACACTCCTGCGCCGGTCGGCCATGACGGACACTGTTCGTTTTCTAAAAACGGCGATTCAGTACTTGATGACAGTGACTGTCAGCGACATTTCAACGTGTCAACACGGCTAAACCATTGATCTATTGCAAAAACAGTATACATGAAAAATGTAGGCCTATCATCCATCTACACTTTCGCTTCAAGGACCAACACCTAATTCGTTGTGGATCCGATGTTACATGAAGCCAAAGTGAGCTTGATGCAACTGAAAACGTAACTATGACTTAGAAAAATTTCTAAGTGTGGAATCAGCATGAAATACTGACTTGTGGGCCATGTTTGAGCATGTTCCACACATTTTCATGAGTTGGCCATAAAACAACTTTTGTTCCTTGATAAATTAGCTACAACTTTGGTAAAGAGTGCACAGCCATGCAAAGTCTCTAAGTTGGACTTTTGAATCAGTCAAACAGTGAGACTCCTAGGGTCAATTCTAGTCAAACATGCAATTAAGGGCATTTTGGTCATTTTGATCTACATGAACAATGTCCAAACAAGTAACCTAAGTGTAGTTAAGGTGTAATAGACCATGATCAACCATTTTAAAAAATTGTTATACCACTTCTAATGATCACATGTGATAAAGAAAGTAAAACAAGCAATTCATTCATATGTTGCAATGAAATGTCTCACATGTTTCAAGACCTTGTTGTCATTTTATAATTGCCACATTACTACCATGTTGCCATGTTTCAAGGTATGAGAGTTTCATGTTGCATTCCCATGTTGCACTACTACCACTCTAAGCAATCAAGCATGAAACACATACAATTTAAAATGTTGCATACGTATGTTTCAATGATAATGGCATGATGACATGGATAATGCACATGTTTATGAAATGACATGCAATTAGTAGAAGCCAAACACCTAAGGTGTTACAGCCCTCCCCCCTTAGAAAAATCTCGTCCTGAGATTTGGAAAGCGTACCATTTAGTATAGAAAGTTGGATGATTTTCCTTTAAATAATCTTCCCGCTCCCAGGTTGCATCCCGTTCACTATGATTACTCCAAACTACCTTGTATAATTTAACTACTCATGTATGAGTCACTCTTTCTTGAGTATCCAGGACTTGCACGGGCTTTTCTTCATAAGAAAGATCAGATTTCAAGTTGACTTTCCTTGTTGCTATTCTCTCCTCAGGAATACGAAGACACTTCTTAAGCTGGGACACATGGAATACCGGGAATATAGCTCCCATCTCCCGTGGTAGATCGAGCTTATATGCTACTCTTCCACTTTTCTCGATAATGCGGTAGGGTCCAACATATCGAGGCTCAAGTTTCCTTTTAATTCCAAAACGCTTGACTCCTTTCATAGGGGATACCTTCAAATACACATGATCACCTACTTCAAACTCAATAGGTTTTCTTCTCTTGTCAGCATAGCTCTTTTGTCTAGCCTGTGCGGCAGTCATATTCTTCTATATAGTTCGGACTTGCTCTTCGGCTTCTTTTACAAAATCAATACCATAGAATCTTCTTTCTCTGGGTTCCACCCAGTTCAAAGGAGTTCTACACTTGCGGCCATAAAGAGCTTCAAAAGGAGCCATTTTGATACTTTCTTGATAGCTGTTGTTATAAGAGAATTCAGCGAGAGGTAACCAGTCTTCCCAAGAGCCTTTGCAAGAGATAAGACAAGCTCTAAGCATGTCTTCAAGAATTTGATTAACACGCTCAGTCTGTCCCGATGTTTGCGGATGATAGGCAGAACTGCGGATTAGATGAGTGCCAAGATTCTGATGTAAGCACTCCCAAAAGCGAGCCATGAACTGAGGTCCTCTATCCGAAACAATGGATTTGGGTACACCATGGAGACGTACCACTTGTTGAAAATAAATCTCAGCATAATTGTGAGGGTGATAGGTAGACTTGACCGGAATAAAGTGAGCAGATTTAGTTAGACGATCTACGATAACCCAGATGGAATCACAACCCTTTTTGGTAGTGGGTAATCCAATAATAAAATCCATGCTAATTTCTTCCCACTTCCAGCCAGGAATAAATAGTGGCTGCAATAGTCTGGGCCTTATGTGAATAGCCTTGACTCTGCAACAGTTATCACACCTTGCCACATAAGCTACGATTTCTTTCTTCATCTTGGTCCGCCAATAATACAGCTTGAGATCTTGATACATTTTACTGCTACCAGGATGGATGGACAATTTTGAAGAATGGGCTTCATCCATAATTTGATTTCTAAGTTCTTTATCTTTGGGTACCACAAGCCTATCATTAAACCAGAGAATTCCCTTGTCATCGACTTTAAAGTGCTTGGTCTCTTTCTCTTTCATTTTCCGCTTGATATGAAATACACCCACATCCGTCTTCTAGAGCTCGATAATTCGACTTCTAAGAGAGCAATCCATAGTGATATTGTGGAGTACTACAGGATGAAGGAGGTGTGCCAGATGAAAGTCTTCACTAACTAAGGAATTGCAATGGGCCTTTCTGCTTAGGGCATCGGCAACCACATTTGCCTTACCAGGGTGGTAGTGCACTTGAAGGTTGTAGTCTTTGATCAATTCTAACCATCGTCGTTGATGCATGTTCAACTCAGGCTGCGTAAAGATGTACTTGAGACTCTTATGGTCAGTATAGATATTGTACACATTACCAAGCAAGTAATGTCTCTAGATCTTCAGGGCATGAACAACTGTGGCTAGCTCTAAGTCATGGGTAGGATAGTTGACTTCATGCTTTCGGAGCTGGCGTGAAGCATAAGCAATTACTCGACCCTCCTGCATAAGAACACACCCCAAACCAGTGCCACATGCGTCATAGTAGACATCAAAAGGCTTCTCGATGTCAGGTTGTGCCAATACAGGAGCAGAGGTTAGTAAGGTCCACAAAGTGTGGAAAGCCTCTTCACACTTCGGAGTCCACACAAACTTCTCATCCTTTTGCAGTAGCCGAGTCATGGGCTTGGTGACCTTTGAGAAATCCGGGATAAAGCAACGATAATAGCCAGCCAGACCCAGAAAACTTCGGACTTCTGTGACCGTAGTAGGTGCCTTCGACTCCAGGACTTCTTGCACCTTAGTAGGGTCAACCAAAATTCCATCACCAGATAATACATGACCAAGAAAAGGTATCTTGTTCAACCAGAACTCGCACTTGCTGAACTTGGCAGGCATGAATACAGAATTCATCAGGTACATAAAGTGTGCCGGAGCATTTGTCAACCCGAATGACATGACGAGGTATTCAAACAAGCCATAACGAGTAGAGAAAGCTGTCTTAGGTATATCTTCAGGACGAATTTTGATCTGATGGTAGCCAGACCTCAAATCAATCTTGGAGAATACCTTAGCCTTGGAGAGCTGATCAAACAGAATATCGATGCGAGGAAGAGGGTATTTGTTCTTGATAGTAACAGCGTTTAGGGGACGATAATCCACGCACATGCGTAGAGACTCGTCCTTCTTCTTCACAAATATAGCCGGACAACCCCAAGGAGAAGAACTAGGCCGAATCAACCCTTTCTTCAATAGCTCATTCAACTGACTCTTCAGCTTAGCCAACTCATTGGGTGGCATTCTATAGGGCCTTCGAGAAATGAGAGCCGTACCCGGAATGAGTTCTATCTTGAATTCTACATCATGGTCCGGAGGTAATCTAGGCAAGTCATCAGGAAAGACATCTGGAAACTCACAGACAACCGGTAGATCCTTAATGGCTTTGGCTAAGGTAGCATTGGCTGTACTGTGGATAGCAATATCACGAGGTAACTGCACTAGAAAACCTTTCTTATCCATAGGATCCCTCAACATAACCACACGGGTTGATGTATCGATCAACACTCCATTCCCGCTCATCCACTTCATTCCTAGGATTACATCGATTCCTACCCCCGGTAGAACTACAAGATCCACAAGGAACTCTTGATCCCTGATCTCAATCTTTACATCTTTAACTACTTGGTTAGTCATGATATTATTCCCAGCAGCACTAATACAATAACCCCCCTTGACAATTGTAATCACATTCATCTGATGCTTAGATGCAAAAGTAGAACTCACAAAGGAATGCGAAGCACCAGAATCAAAGAGCACAACTGTAGGGTGATCATTAACAAGGAACTTACCAGCGGTGACCACTTCACCAGCAGGAATTTCCTCCACTGTAGTATAGTGAACACGCCCCTGACGGATGTTTCCTTGAGCATTCTTGGGAGGATGGGGACATCTATTTGCCCAATGACCAGGCTGGTTACAGTTCCAGCACGGCCTGTTTGCTGGTGGAACATTGGAGCTACTCTGCCCAGATGTATTCTTTGGCAAGGAAATCGTATACCCCTTGCGGAAACCGGTTTTAGCTTGGTTCTTCTTCTGAGGTGGGCGGTACCGGACATTAGCATTGGGTGGATGGTACGGGGCCTTAGATACCATTGGAGCCTTGGACTGGGAAGCACCAACCTCAAAGTTCCTTTTATGGTTCTTAGAAGCAGCATATATCTTGTCATTGTTCTCCTGAGTCAGAGTGTCACTGATAAACTCATTGAAGGTGACACACTTGCAGTTGCCCATTGACTTCATCAGTTTTGGGGAAAGTCCCCTCTTGAAGCTAGCTATTCTCTTGGCGTCAGTATCGACGAACTCAGGAGCATATCTTGCCAGGTTGTTGAATGCCTGGAGGTACTCATTGAGACTCTTATTGCCTTGGGTGAGCTTCATAAACTCAGTATGCTTAATGGCCATGAGACTAGGAGGGATAAAGTGTCCCCTAAAGGCTGCCTGGAACTGGTTCCAAACAATCTCAACATTAGCAGGGAAGGTGGTCCTGTGATGGGTCCACCAGATGCCTGCAGGGCCTTGGAGCTGGTGTCCTGCATACGTAGCCTTCATGCCTTCAGTCAAACGGAGCAATCCAAATCTTTGCTCTATCATGCTCAACCATTCATCCACTTGTAAGGGTTCTTCTGCCTCACGAAAGATAGGAGGCTTCATGTCCATGAAGTCCTTAAAACTGCTGTACTGGTTCGGCTCAGGTCCCTGGCGGACATGCCGATCCTCACGGTTAGCCATCTGGCGCATAGCCTCAGCTAGCATGCGCTGACTTTCCACAACTATCTGCATTAGCTCAGCTGGTGTGGGCGGTGGCAGAGGTGGTTGTTCCTCATTTCCCATGCCACGACCGCGACGAAGGTTATGAGCCATCTGCAAAAGGTATAGCCAATGAGCACTGACGATGTGGAAATTTTTGTAGATGAACTGTATAATTATGCCAAACTGAGTCCATTAGAGGGAATGCATTTAATAATCAATAGAGGCACAATCATTCATCACAATCACCCAACTCATCAAGCGCATCAATTGACATATAAATGCGATGAACTTAACCAACAACGAGATCCATAGACCGCAAAGGCGAAATTCATCAAATGCTCACATACGTGGAGCATAATACGTTCGATAGGTTACATCCAAGCCATAGTGGTTCCAACTTACATCAAAGGTAACATAGGGTTCGATATTACATCCCAACGATTAACTTGCTACAAAGTTACTCGTTCATGCATGAGGAGCAACAAAAGACTAGATCTAGCGCATTAGCTCAGTAGTAAGCTAAACTACGCATCGTCCTCAGAGTCAGTGTCGAGGATCTCTCCTCCATCTTCATCACTAGGAGGCTCTAACTCCTCATCAGGTGGAGCGTCCTCAGGTCCATTGACTTCCATGTCATCATCACCTTCAGCCATGATGACACCAGAACCCATCTCATCCTGATCAGGTGGCAGGATAGGGTGAAGTTGATTGTGCAGTAGGTGAACCTCCTCATGGAGATTGTCATTGTACTCTTCTGCAGCTGCCAACTGCTGCTCTAGCTCAATCTGCCTCGCTCTCAACACATTCTCCTCGTGCCAGGCTTCATTCCGTTGGTTCAGCATGTGAACCAACATACGCTCATAGTTGCGGTGAGCAACTGCCAACCTCTGAACCTCCAGGTTCTCTTTATCCCATTCCTGCGTGACTTGCTCCAAACGCTGCTGAACTGCAGTCCTTTCAGCAGTCACCTGAGCCAGCTCTGCCCTTAGCCTTTCAGCCTCAGTAGGCTCAGGACGGGGCTCACGAGGAGCTAAACGGTGATGAGGTGCCCTACCTCCAGCGGACTTACGAGCAGTGCGTTTCGTGCGCACCATCTGTAGCAAAAAGTTACAACGTAAGGGGAGAATCATTTAAGGGATACGAAATTTAATTAGTCGGGACAATCACTTTTAAAGGAGGGAGTACTACAAGAAATGCCATGTATGCTTGAACATGATGCATGCACGATCCGTATGTCCTCACAAACCTAGAAAATTTAAAGGCTAGCGAAATATACGGTGGCATACATACGTTCTCTCGTAGACGGTAGCTAGTCGATCTACAACGATACGTTGTTAGTGTACCTGCAGAAAATTTCATTTCAGCCCAATAATTTCCCAAAAAGCATAGAAAACAAGTAGTAAACTAAATACTTTCATACATACATCCCCTGATGCATATACTCTAGTATCACAGCTACCCGTCAGAGATACCCATAATTAAGTACTCTCATAGATACATGACTAAACATGTAAGTATGCGAGCAACCACAACTACTCTCCCCTAGACCGATGGTTGGACGGTCATGCTCTCACAACTCACACTTACCAGAGCGTAGAGGTATTTTGATCCATACATTACCACCCAAGCGGATGGCATCCATACAATAGCACGCCGTATGGACGACGAAACAGAAACAAGCAGGAACCCCCAAGTTAGTACTTTAATAAGCCACCTAAGAGTCCTTATTTGGGCATAAGGGATATGACCACTGGCAATACTTAGTATTTAATTTAGGATTTTCACAAATACTTTTGTTTTAAATACACAAATGACGTGTTTAGCGTCAAATCTTGCTCTGATGCCAGCTGTAACAGAACCAACCAAATCATAAGAACGTAAGTACAAAAACAATCACCGACGCGATCAAATTCCTATACTTAAGCTCCCATAATCCCGGTAGTCCGGAAATCACGAAGGATTTCAACCAACTCTCGACATACAAACCAAGATCGTAATGATTCAACACAACACATCATCTGTTACAACATTTCACAAGTAGCATTCGGATTACATCCATCAGAGTTGAATTAGAATATTACAAACCAAGTTTGAGTGTGCGGAAGCAACATAGTTTAGTACAAAACATCAAGGTTTTCAAATACATTGCCAAGTCTGAATCATGTCCCACAAAAGCATTATCAGGTACGAGAACTAGTAGAGACCGCGCCCAATGGTCTAGTCTTCATCCCTAGCTGGGAGAAGGCAGTACTTGCAGCAACCAAAGTAGAACTGGTCATCTGCAACAGGTGGGAGATAAACCCTGAGTACGAGAAGGTACTCAGCTAGACTTACCCGATAAAAACAGAAATAAAGACACCAAGGATCATGCAAGGCTTTTCAGGTGGGCTAGCTTGACACAGTTGCATAAAAGAGCTTAAGATTATAGTAACCAATTTAAACTTAGCATCAAGCTTATCATTATTTCCCTGTCCACTAGATTAGCACCTGTACTAGAGCACTCACTTATTAGGAGCAAACAATAATAACCATAGCAGGTATAATAAGGCTGTCATCATCATATCATCATTTCCGAACCATTATGTTATTAAGTGTATCTACATTGGAGATAAGCCCGTCAAGTTCTCACTAACCGGGAGAGACGGCGATTCGAATCGAATTACAACTCAGCTGAGGGGGTATTCCTAACTCTCACCCTGGCATACTTAGCAAGGGTAGCCATGGGTTACCTTTGGTACAACTCAGGAACCAAATTCGCAGGTTCGATCAGCGCCAGCGCTCTCAGGGATTACCCTTCTGCCAGGACGATCAGGACTTTTAAATCACCTGCCCTTGGACTCACGCCTATGGCTCCCCTCCGAGGCGTACTTTATACTTATCGACTCCCGGCCTGAGTTGAGCTACTCGGCTTCACGGTCGGTCTCTAGACCCGGCCAACTAAGAGAGAGGCATGCATTCAACATGAACAGGAAAGGCTCCAAGAATCAGTCCTTAAGCGACGCAGACGGAGTCACTGCAAATCGGCAAGCCTCCGTCCGGTCTTCATTTCAAATTAAGACTGGTTCTTTTCCATGATAGCAAATATAGCCAACCGTGCCACATGTATATTCCTATATCTCGCAGGTGACATGAAATCACCCAACTTCTACCGCATTTAAGCAGGGCTAAGCACTACTCGAGCCTGAGCTACATAGGATTCAGGGTAACAATATCTGGACAAGGATTGGGTAACCAATGCAGCAATTGTTTGCATCCAACACCTAACTTAATGCAACAATATATATATGTAACAATAATACTGTAACTGCATTTTAGAAATTAGGAGGCTTAATATGCTCCGGGGCTTGCCTTTCACAAAGTTGCAAGGACGGTGATCCGGGCACTCAACGGCGACCTCTTCTGGCACTTCTCCTGAAGGCTGCTCCTCCTGAATCTCCGGTGTCGGCTGCTGCTACTCGCTCAGTTCCTCGAATTCCAGCAGGGTTACTCCTTCCGGTACACCTATTGCATGCCGATGCAAAATATAAATATCATGGATGCATAAGGAATGACATGATGCTCATGATGAATGAATCACAGTGAGTGTTTACGAAAGTATCACTGGACACTCGTTTACCGAGTAATTGGCTCTATTCAAATCACTTTAAGCATGTATCTACTTAACTTAAAGACAAGATCAACTTACCTAACTTGCATAACCTAAGATAAAGATGCTCATCTTCAGTTAAAGGCCTAACACCTAGGAACATTACCACAACTTAGAAATAATAAAGGTATACATAATTTAACATTTAAGTTTCATATGCATACAAGTAGTCCCTTAATTAAATCACAACTAAAGTTCTACAATTCCAAATGACTTGCATGAGGACATTCTGGAAAGCTTATGAAATTCTCTACAAAACATTTGTAAACATCAAAGCATGATTCTTATGTTAACTAAATCAATTTCCAGCAAACCTAGAATCTGTCCAGAATGACGGGGTTACTAACTTAATTATTTAATGATTGTGCAAAAGCATACTTTGATCAAACCAAGTTTACTAACTTGTTTTGCATACCTAATAAACATCAGAAAGTATAGTGTCAACTTCTAAATAAATTATTTAATACCCTTTTCTAATTTATCTAGTTAATTAGGTGATTAAAGCAATATATAGTAAAACTATTTATAAAAATCTACAAAAATTACAGTAGCTATCTCATGCTGCACATAGACCATCATAAAAATTTCAAAGCCATTGAGTAAGTATAACAGTCTACACAAAAATGATAAGGCATACTGGCTTAAAATGGCATAATTAAGAAATCCTAATGAAAAGTGTCAAGCAACAGATTTCACATTTTTCCTAGCATCATTCTAGCATAAGAATAGTACCCACCAAATTTTACCTTTACGGGATCTACAGAAAAATTATGAAAATTCACACAAGATCCACCCATTAATAAAAGGAAATTCTATAACTTAAAAACTACACATGCACTAGCTCTGAAATTTTAACCAGAGACTCTACTTAACCAAAATAGAGGACCCACAAAATTTCATAATTTTTGGACCACAGAAACTCAAGATAAAATTCAAACAAGTTTACATGCTTCTAAAAACACATTTCAAACTCCTATTTAATTCATCCAATTTTTCTAAAACATGTGCTCATATAATATTTTTATTAAATACTAGACATGACCAGGAACTTAACAAAATTAGAACCATAGCATTTGGATCTATATACTAGGAGCTACATATTTTTCAAGATGTACATAAATCTGTGAAATAAATAAACAAAACGAAATAGGAAAACAACACTCAGCCCTACTCGGGCCAGCCCAAGAAACGGCGGCCCGCGAGCACACAGGCGCGGCCCATGACACGGTGCCAGCAGCCCAAACACACGGCGTGGCCCAGGCTGGGCTCCCGCCTGACTCTCGACGGCTAACAGCCGGGTCCCGCGTGACAGCGAGACAGGCAGGGGAGCGGAGGAAGGCGACGGCGTAACTCGCCGCCGGTGGCTCCTCCGGCGAAGGCAACGGTGCCAACAGTTTCGCCTCACCCTAGCGGACCTAAGGGAATCATCTATTGCAGCTAAGGACGCAGCTGGAGGGGGCGGCGATGGCCACGGTGGTGCTTGGTCACGGCATGGCCGGCTCCGGCGACGCTACGGCGTCGTAGCCCTAACGGGTGGCTCGAGGAGCTTCGGTGGTGTTCCTATGACCTAGCGCGAGCCAGAGGAAGGAATGGGAAGACGTGGGGAGAGCTGGCCACGTGGAGCGTCATCTCCGGCGAGAACAGCCACGGCGGTGGTGGAAGGGAATGTCGAATTCGCCCTTACCACGGCACAATCGACCTGGCTGAGGGGTGGGGGTGGCAGAGGGGCTCACGGCGAGGCTACAGGCGGATGGTGCAACGCGTTTTTGCAGTGGCGTGCGCATACGATGACGGCGACGCTCGGCCGGCAATGGCGGAGGGCTGTTGTGGCGTGGTGCTGCGCGCGATGAAGGCGAGAGAGGGAAATGGCGAGACGCAGAGAGAGTGGCGAGGAGTGGCTTTCATCTAGAGCTCAAGCACGCAACGTGGAGACCTTGGCCGAGCATGGACGCCACGTGGCGAGATGCTCCTGCGCCGGTCGGCCATGACGGAGACTGTCCGTTTTCTGAAAATGGCGATTCAGTACTTGATGACAGTGACTGTCAGCGACATTTCAACGTGTCAACACGGCTAAACCATTGATCTATTGCAAAAACAGTATACATGAAAAATGTAGGCCTATCATCCATCTACACTTTCGCTTCAAGGACCAACACCTAATTCATCGTGGATCCGATGTTACATGAAGCCAAAGTGAGCTTGATGCAACTGAAAACGTAACTATGACTTAGAAAAATTTCTAAGTGTGGAATCAGCATGAAATACTGACTTGTGGGCCATGTTTGAGCATGTTTCACACATTTTTATGAGTTGGCCATAAAACAACTTTTGTTCCTTGATAAATTAGCTACAACTTTGGTAAAGAGTGCACAGCCATGCAAAGTCTCTAAGTTGGACTTTTGAATCAGTCAAACAGTGAGACTCCTAGGGTCAATTCTAGTCAAACATGCAATTAAGGGCATTTTGGTCATTTTGATCTACATGAACAATGTCCAAACAAGTAACCTAAGTGTAGTTAAGGTGTAATAGACCATGATCAACCATTTTAAAAAATTGTTATACCACTTCTAATGATCACATGTGATAAAGAAAGTAAAACAAGCAATTCATTCATATGTTGCAATGAAATGTCTCACATGTTTCAAGACCTTGTTGTCATTTTATAATTGCCACATTACTACCATGTTGCCATGTTTCAAGGTATGAGAGTTTCATGTTGCATTCCCATGTTGCACTACTACCACTCTAAGCAATCAAGCATGAAACACATACAATTTAAAATGTTGCATACGTATGTTTCAATGATAATGGCATGATGACATGGATAATGCACATGTTTATGAAATGACATGCAATTAGTACAAGCCAAACACCTAAGGTGTTACATCGGGCAATACTACAAGATCTGCGGTATACTCCCTGTCGGTGCAAAAAGTGACCAATTGGTAAATATTTGTCATTTTGCCATATGTTGTGATCGGATGTGGCCTAGCACTCAATGACATAGGGTTTATACTGGTTCAGGCAATGTGCCCTACTTCCAGTTTTAGTTAGTCGGTGACTTTATTCCTGAGCCCAAGTGGTCAAAGTTTGCTATGGGGTTACAAATAAGAGGGAGTAAGATGGGGGTATTAGAGGTCCGATCGGACTCTAGACCAAAGGGCCAAGAGTGACAGGAGCTCCAACGTGCGCTAAGTGTTCAAACGTATGATCTGTCTGGCTTAGAGTTCTAGAGCCAAGCAGAGAGAATCAGAGTGACCCGTCTGTTGTTCATTGGAATCATTCATTGGTTGTCTGGATCGTCTATGTGAATCGATCGTTGGTTGTTTTGATCGTCTCCCTTTTGGAGAGGGTGCATCCCCTCTTATAGATGAAGGGGACGGCTTTACAAGAGAGTATGTGTGTGCTACCTAGTCTTGTCGCCCATGCCGTCAGGTACAAGGTGGTTTGTCGGTGCCCATAATACTATTGATGACTGGATGCATGTGGTTGGTTCCACCGTGTTCTTCTGGTATGGAAAATGTCAGCGCCTACCATACTATAGGTCAAATGTTGGTGCCCACAACACTGTTGGTGTTCTGACATGTCTAGAAGGTTATTAAGTACCCTTCTGACATGACCTAACAGTACTATCCTGTAGGTGTGCAGGTATTGCGGTTGACTGGAGCACCCCACCTTACTTGCTCTGTCCGTTTCCTAGGTCTTCATAGAGCGGGCATCCCCGGTCGATCGTTCCCTAGTCGGCTATAGCCTCCCGGTTGGAGAAGAGCTATAAGCAGAGGTTTGGTGTATTCCCAGTCAGAGAAAGTGGGTCAGAGTTGGAAGCGAGCGTCGTCCTCTCCTTGACTAGGCCTTCTGATCAGAGAGGCGGGTCAGAGTCAGAAGCAAGTGCTATTCCTCCTTGGCCAGGCCTTCTGGTCAGAGAGGTAGGCTGTAGTTTGAAGCGAGCGTCTTTCCTCCTTGACCAGGCCTTCTAGTTGGAGAGGCAGGTCGAAGTCAGAAGTGAGCGCCATTCCTCCATGGCTAAGCCTTCCGGTCGGAGACTGGATCGCCCTTCTGGCCTATCATTAGGTTTTTGGGCCAGCCCAGGAGTTGTGGGTCATTCACAATGTCATTTGCTGGGATGAGCTTTTGCTGGGAAGTAGGTCCGTGAGGGACCCCGGGTTTATGAACCCGATAGGAGCCCTCGAGCCCCTGGGCGATTTGGGTTGAATCATCTGGGGGATTTTTGTTTTGGTAGCAGGTGCGCGCGAGCGCACTCATTGGTGTAGCCCATGATCCCCTGGGTGATTTGGGTAGAATTGTCCAGGGGGTTTGTTTCTGCCAGGCGGGGGAATTTTTTGTTTTGACAGCGGGTGTAGCCCCCAAGCCCCTAGGAGATTCGGGTAGAATTGTCCGGGGTTTTTTTTGTTTTGCCAGGCAGGGAAATTTTTTGACAGCTAGTGTGTGCGAGCTCACCCACGGATGTAGCCCCCAAGCCTACATCTAACTAGTGAGTCAGTTGGAGGCTAAGCACCTTGGTACTCTTACCTGGGGTCGCAGACTACTGTTCGTGGTGTTCACCCATGTGTGTCCCATCCACGACCTATGTGGTCGGTTGATTTCCTGAGTCGGTGTCAAGCGACCTAAGCCCCTAAGCCCCGTTGGGCTCGGTAGGGGTTGGTCTAGTTCTGTGCGTTAGCCCATCCATGGTTTTCGGAACTAGAGGGGCTGTGCTAACGTTGCTTGCCTCGATGGCTCGAGCGATGGACTCGGTGAGCTCGCTAACGGGTACATTCGAGTGGAATCTGGGTTCCTCGTTCGTGATAGGGTCGGCATAGCCCTCATGTTGCATTCCACTGCTACTTAACCCGCATCCCAGTAGATGCTCGGGTCATTCTAGAGATCGACTTAGGTGGCCCACTGGCCTCCCCTCGATGGAGATTCTGTGGGCATGGCTCGAGGTTAGGATCGAACAAGAAGGTTGAGATGACCCTATCTGCTTCGGAGCAGATTAGGCGAGGGCCACTGGGGCTCATCTGCATTTTTCTCCCCTAGCTCTATTTGACGTGAGGCAGCCTCAAGCCCTTCGCGGGCTAGCCTTTGAACCCTGGTCCATCATTGCTCATGTTGAATGAGGCAACTACCGCTTCATGATGCAACACATAGCATTGTGATGCATTAATTGCATATGCGATGCTTCGGATGTATGGGATGAATGAATGACATGTATGAATGAATGTGTGAATGCGTGTATGAGAATGGATGAATGAATGATCATGCAATAGAGAAATAAAGTAAAGTAAGAGGGATTGGTAGAGTTACCTTGATGACTCAAGTGACAGGCTTGAGGAGTTTTTATCGGATATGTCCGAATGGGATCCATGTTCGTCGTTCATGATAAAGTTGGCATGGCCCACATGGGTCATTGTAAGGAAAATGGACCCTTGGCCCATTTACTTTGGATTTTAGTGTTTGATGATCAACACAACCAAATGGGACTAATGAATTTGCAAGTGTCTGTGTTGTAGTTTAATAGGATGCAAGACGTGACTTGGATGAAGGCAACATGATGATCCGATGATCAACACCATAAGCAAGACCTTAGAAGCACAAGAGAAGACCCAAGATATCAAGCAAAGTCCAAGCATGAAGATAGGAACCACGCCGTACTCAAAATCATGAAGAAATGAGCTCACAGAAGTAATCGGATGCTGGACCGGACGCTGGAGGAAAGTGACCGGATGCTCCGATCAAGAGGCTCAGCAAACAGGCGTCAGTAGCAGTGACTGGAAGCTAGACCGAACACTAGTGGCAAACCAACCAGACGTAGGACAACAGAGTCTGGTCGAGTACAGAAAGGTTCTAGAGCGGCGATACTATGACCGGACACTGGTAGCTTCTGATCAGTTGATCGCGGCTTCAATGGTTGGGACGACCAGATGCGTCTGGTCAGGACGTGATCAGTGTCCGATTAGTAGCAGAAAAGTGGGACTTCATCCCCAACGGCTACTTTCTCAGTGGGGCTTATAAATACAACCCCCAACTGGCCAAATGAGGTGTGTGGAGCTAAGGAAACATATCTAGGGTGTTGATACACCATTTTAGTGATCTCCACTTGCATAGTGCTTAGTGTTTTATTAGGTGATTAGCATAGGTGCTTTGCAAAGTGCTTAGGTTGATTAGACCACCGCTTATGCGCTTGCTCTAGGTTTAGTCCTAGTGTTTAGTGAGGTTTACATACCTCTTACCACTCGGTGCTTGCGCACACCATTGTTGTACATTAGAGGGGATTGTAGTTGTGCGAGATCACACCAACCACATTTGTGGTGTGGCCACCACTGTGTACCGGAGGGAACAAGGCCAGCGGCGTTTTGGCTGGAAGCTTGATAGTGAAGACAGCAGTGAGCATCTGGGAGAGGCTTGTCGGAAGGCACGTTGGAGACCCACATGCACATGGGGAAGGCCTGAGTCTATCCACGGAGTTACTTGACAGGGAGCTTGGCCCTTGCAAGGGATTCCTTGTGAGGGGCTGCAACAAGGAATAGGGGGAAGCTTGCGCGCTTCTCGATACCTCGGTAAAAATACCAGAGTCATCGACGGGAGTTTGCATATCTCTACCTACTCTTTAGATTCTGCATATACATTGATTACTTTACTCCTTTTGCGGTAGAGATAGCAATACACTAGCAAAACCATAGTTGCACATTTAGATAGTTTATCTTTTGCATAGGTTTTGCTAGGTTAGAAAAAGAGGCCATAGTTTAGAGTTAGTTTTTTTAAGTTGCCTAATTCACCCCCCCCCTCTTAGGCGTCAGGGTCACCTTCAATTGGTATCAGAGCCGGTTGGCTCAATTTGGACCTTTGGATTAACCGTCATTGAGCCGATGCTATTTAGAGTGGTTGGGATGGATACCTCTAGGCCTCCGCACTTTGACAGCACTAACTTCCCTTACTATAAGGCTAGAATGGCTTGCCACCTTAAGGTGGTTGATTTGGGTGTATGGAGAGTCACTCATGACGGGATGAAACCCATCAAGAATCCCAAAAAACCCACAAAGAGTGATGAAAAAGAAATTCATTTCAATGCTAGAGCTAAAAATTGCTTGTTTGAATCATTTAGCATGGATGTGTTTAACCAAGTGTTCACTTTAAATATGGCACATGAAATTTGGTTAAAACTCCAAGAGCTCCATGATGGCGCAAGTAATGCCCGTGAGCAAAAACATTGTCTAGCTAAACAAAATTATGATTCCTTTACAATGAATGATGATGAGCTTGTTCATGATATGTATTCTCGTCTGAATCTAATTATCAATGAGCTCCATTCAATAGGATTAATAAAGCTAGATGATGCAGACATCGTGAGGAAGATCATCTCCATGCTACTATAAAATAAATATGCAAGCATCATCACCATCCTTCACAATATGGAGGACTTGAGCACCATGACCCCAGGCATAGTCATTGGCAAGATAGTGGCATTTGAAATGTCACGTAAGATGGGTCAAGAAGAAGCTTCTTCATCAAGCAAAGGCAAAGCTCTCGCATGTAGCGAGAAAAAGAAGGTGAAGGGCAAGCAAGTTGAGACAAGCTCAAGCTCAAGCTCCTCAAGTGAAGATGAAGAAGAAGATGAGGACGATGAGGATGATGATGAAGATTCAAGTGATGATGATCAATCTTCCTCCTCCACCTCTGACCTTGATGACGAATCAACCAAATTAATCAACAAGGTGGAGAAGATGATCCAAAGGCTCAATGTCAAGGGTGTGCCCATCCAAATTAAAGATCTCATTTTTACCAATCAAAGAAATGAGCAAAGAAAGAGAGGATGCTATGGATGCGGCGAGTTGGGGCACTTTGTGGAAGTTTGTCCAAACAAGCCCACACCAAAGACAAACAAGAAGGCATGCAAGAACCAAGCCCTCACATCAATAAGATCATGGGATGATTCTTCAAGTGAAGAAGAACACCGTCACAAGAGGCGAGGTTGCAAGCACTCATCATCAAGCTCTTCTCGTGTGTGCCTTATGGCATGAGGTAACGAAAGCTCATCCTCTAGTGAGAGTGATAGTGACAATGATATGCCTTCTTATGATGAAATTGTGCAACAAAATCTTAATTATGCTAAAGTTTGCACTAGTCAACAAAAGAAGCTCAAAAATTTAAAAGAAAAGCTAGATAGTTCACAAGAAGCTTGTAAAACTTTGCTTAAACTATATGAGAGCTTTGCTAATCTGAATGTTGAACTATCTACTAAAATTGAGCAACTTAAGGCTAGTGCAACAACAAATGCATGCACAATCAATGATGAGCAACTTGTAAAGAAAAATGAAAAATTAAAAGAAAAGTTAGCTAGCTCACAAGATGCTTATAAAAGTTTGCTTGCAAAAATGGAAACCATGTGCAAACATTGTGATGAGCTAACTAATAAAGTTGCTAATCTTGAAGCCGTTAGTACAACTCCCACCAAGACATCTAAAAAGAAAAGTTCTATCTTTAACATGTCTAAAAAGGATGCCTCTACTTCTTGTAATGATTTATGTTTAGACTCACCTTTGTGCAACCAAGTTTGTGTTGAGAAAGTTGTTGTAGATACATGCACACAAGAGGTTGCAAAGGAGAATGAGCAACTCAAGCAAGAAGTAGCTCGCCTCACTAAAGACTTGACTCAAGTGAAAGGCAAGATGAAGCAAGCCCAACTTCATCAAGATAACACCGTCAAGGGAGTGAAGAAGCTTGATGAAGGACAAACAGTGGTTTGCTATGTGTGCCATAAGGAAGGTCACAAGTCCTATGAGTGCAAGGTGAAGAATGGGGGAGGAGCAAAGAAGAAAGAGAAGAAACAAGCAAGCAAGCTCTCCAACACCTACACCAATAAGGTGGACAAGAAGGCCTCCACACCATCTCTTGAAGAAGAAGAAAAATGACAAGGTGGTGGCCATCAAGGTGAACAAGCAAGCCAACAATGGGGTCAAACGCTTTTGGGTGCCAAAGGAGATGATTTCCAATATGAAGAGCACCAAGAAGGTTTGGATCCCGAAAGGGAAGTGAGAAGTCCAATGGACATTGGGGAATTTGGAGACTTGGCAAAGTATGGGTGCATTTCATGGGGTGCATCATGATGGATAAAATCATTGCCAAGTGGGTTAGTGAATACGGACCCAAATTCCCCTTCCCATGTTAGGTAACTAGATTCAATTTCCCTCAAGTAGTATCAATTTACATTTCCTACAAGTGGTATTTCTTACAAATTGGTACCTTTAAGCATCTAGTTATTTTTTATGCCTATGTTTGCATTTGCATGCTTATATCTTTTGTCATGCATACACTAGGCATATCTTATGGTAGGCTTCCTCGGTTTCATTCTTAACCCTTGGAGCAAACCTACATGGTTTAAAATTGTTTAGAAGCACGGCACATAGCTTACATTACAATTGTTCATCTAATATGTGCCAAAGTCCAAATTGTAGATAATTTCTCCCTAATATTACTTTCAAAAATGATTCTCACATTCATGTGATGTCGTCTTTCAAGTGGTATTTTTTATTCTAAAATCAATGTGAATGTTTCCTACAATATTCCATACATGTGTGCACAAATTTAGGGGGAGGTTACTCTACAAGTTGGATGCCTTGAGACTAACACCTTTTCAAGTTTATCATGTGTGTAGTAGTCTCATTGCAAGGAAAATGGAGTCGTGGGAGTTAAGCATCATACTTCAAATATCCACCACCTATTGCAAGTGGTATTAATCAAATTGGTTTCCACATGTGGTATTTCTAAACCGATATCATCATGTTGATTTCTCTTTGGTATTTATATGCTTTCTCCATGCACTATGTAGATTAAACTCCCTTGAGCATTAATTTGCCAATTATGCATAAACTACATTCTTCATCATATGTATGTATATATTTAGGGGGAGCTTAGTCTATGTAATGTGAGAGTCAAATTTTGTGACCTATTCCACTCCACATTCAAAGGATCACAAAATTTGACCCTCCCTTGTGTTACTAATGTCTTCCTTTTTGGTGTTTGATTCCAAAGGGGGAGAATTTGTAGGACCAAAAGCAAGCTCGATCATAATAATTTACAAGTGGTAATGGTCCGAGAAAGGGAGGATAGTGGATTATGGAGTTAGGGGGAGGCTTAAATCCATAACGCCACATGGGGACATTTGCAAGGGCAAGATAAGTTTTCAAAGATGTTTACATGTGGTATCTCTTAGCATCAAATAACCTTGCCCTTTGCATTACATCCTAGCAAGTAGATAGTTTTTAAATTCAAAAATTCTTATTATTTGCTTGCTTTGGTCGTGTTGTCATCAATCACAAAAAATGGGGAGATTGCAAGGAAAATGGACCCTATGCCCATTTACTTTGGATTTTGGTGTTTGATGACCAACACAACCAAATTGGACTAATGGATTTGCAAGTAATTGTTTTGTAGTTCAATAGGATGCAAAATGTGACTTGGACGAATGCGACATGATGATATGATGATCAACACCTCAAGAAAGACATGTGAAGATGCATAGAAGACATGCAAGGTCAAGCAAAGTCCAAGCACGAAGATTGGAACCAAGTCGGACGCAAGATCGCAAAAAAATGAGTCCGGCAGAGGTGACCGGACGCGACCCTATGAGTGATCGGACGCGTCCGATCAGGTGCCAGGCAACAGCAGGCGTCAACAGCTATGACCAGACACGGACCGGACACTGAGTGAAGCAGTGACCGGATGCACCGATGACACTGTTCATCATCATGACAGTTTTTTCTGTGTGACTGGACGCAACAGACTAGATGACCGAACTCTGAGCCAAGTCCGATCAACGCGCACGCTCCAACGGTCAGGACGATCAGACGCGTCCAGTTAGGATGTGATCAGCGTTCGGTTAGTAGCAGAAAGCTGGGTTTCACCCCCAATGGCTACTTTCTTAGTGGGGCTTAAAAATAGACCCCCAACCGGCCATTTGAGTAGTGTTGAGCTGAGGAAACATACCAAGGGTGTTGATACACCATTTTAGTGATCTCCACTTGCATAGTTCTTAGTGATTCATTAGGTGATTAGCGTTGGTGCTTTATGAAGTGCTTAGGTTGATTAGACCACCGCTTATGCACTTGCTCTAGGTTTAGGCCTAGTGTTTAGTGAGGTTTGCACACCTCTTATCGCTCAAGTGGTATTATTGATTCTAAAATCAATGTGCACGTTTCCAAAAAGTATTCCATACTTGTGTGCACAAATTTAGGGGGAGGTTACTCTACAAATTGGATGCTTTGAGACTAACACCTTTTCAAGCTTATCATGTGTGTAGTAGTCTCATTACAAGGAAAATGGAGTCCCCAGAGTTAAGCATCATACTTCAAATATCCACCACCTATTGCAAGTGGTAAAAAAATCAAATTAGCTTCCACATGTGGTATTTCTAAACCAATATCATCATGTTGATTTCATTTTTGATATTTATATGCTTTCTCCATGCATTATATGGATTAAATTCCCTTGGGCAATAATTTGCTAATTATGCATATGTTTAGTCTTCTACCATATGTATGCATATATTTAGGGGGAGCTTAATCTATATAATGTGAGAGTCAAATTTTGTGACCTATTGCACTCTACATACAAAGGATCACAAAGTTTGACCCTCCCTTGTGCTACTAATGTCTTCCTTTTTGGTGTTTGATTCCAAAGGGGGAGAATTTAGAGGACCAAAAGCAAGCATTAATTTGTAGGGCCATAAGCTAGATCATAATAATTTACAAGTGCTAATGGTCTACAAGTGGTAATGGTCCAAGAAAGGGACGATAGTGGATTATGGATTAGTCTATGTAATGAGGAGAATTTGTAGGAAGCAGGGCTTAAATACATAATGCCACATGGGGGCATTTTGCAAGGGAAAGATAAGTTTTTATGTAGTATCTTTTAGTCTTACAAGTAGTATCTTTTAGCATCATATAAACTTGCCCCTTGCATTGCATCCTAGCAAGTAGGTAGTTTTCAAATTTCAAAATTTTATTATTTGCTTGCTTTGGTCGTGTTGTCATCAATCACCAAAAGGGGGAGATTGTAAGGAAAATGGACCCTTGGCCCATTTACTTTGGATTTTGGTGTTTGATGATCAACATAACCAAATTGGACTAATGAATTTGCAAGTGACTGTTTTGTAGTTCAAGATGCAAGACGTGACTTGGATGAAGGCAATGTGATGATCCAATGATCAACACCATAAGCAAGACCATATAAGCACAAGAGAAGACCCAAGATATCAAATAAAGTCCAAGCATGAAGATAGGAACCATGTCGTATGCAAGATCATGAAGAAACGAGCTCACAGAAGTGACCGGACACTGGACCGAACGCTGGAGGAAAGTGACCAGACGCTCTGATCAATAGGCTCGGCAAATAGGCATTAGTAGCAGCGACCAGACGCTGGTGGCAAACCGACCGGACATAGGACAGCAGAGTTCGGTCGAGTACAGAAAGATTCCAGAGCAGCGATACTATGACCGGACATGTCCGATCGCATGTGACCAGATGCTGGCAGCGTCCGATTAGTTGATCGTGGCTTCAACAGTCAGGATGACCGGATGTGTCCGGTCAGGACATGATCAGCGTTCGATCAGTAGCAGAAAAGCGGGACTTTGTCACCAATGGCTACTTTCTCAGTGGGGCTTAGAAATACAACCCCCAACTGGCCAAATGAGGTGTGTGGAGCTGAGGAAACATATATAGGGTGTTGATACACCATTTTAGTGATCTCCACTTGCATAGTGCTTAGTGTTTTATTAGGTGATTAGCATAGGTGCTTTGCAAAGTGCTTAGGTTGATTAGACCACCGCTTATGCGCTTGCTCTAGGTTTAGTCCTAGTGTTTAGTGAGGTTTGCATACCTCTTACCACTCGGTGCTTGCACGCACCATTGTTGTACATCAGAGGGGCTTATAGTCTTGTGAGATCACACCAACTGCATTTGTGGTGTGGCCACCATCATGTACCAGAGGGAACAAGGCCCGTGGTGTTTCGGCCAGAAGCTTGATGGTGAAGACGACGGGGAGCATCCAGGAGAGGCTTGCCGGAAGGCACGTTGGAGACCCACTTGTGTGTGGGGAAGGCCCGAGGCTATCCACGCAGTTACCCGACTAGGAGCTTGGCCCTTGCGAGGGATTGCTTATGAGGGGCTCCAACGAGGACTAGGGGGAAGCTTGCGCGCTTCTCGATACCTCGATAAAAATACCAGAGTCATCGACGGGAGTTTGCATATCTCTACCTACTCTTTAGCTTCCGCATTTACATTGATTACTTTACTCCTTTTGCGGTAGAGATAGCAATACACTAGCAAAACTGTAGCTGCACATTTAGATAGTTTATCTTTTGCATAGGTTTTACTAGGGTTAGAAAAAGAGGCCATAGTTTAGAGTTAGTTTTTTTAAGTTGCCTAATTCCCCCCTCTTAGGCATCATGGTCACCTTCAGTCATCCCTCTGCTCCTTGCCTGTCTCTTGGCATTCGCCTAAGCCATCCGATCGACTCAGGAAGCCTGTTGGTCTCTCTTGGGTGGAGATCCTATTGTTGGGCCCTTCCAAGTCCTGCCTAGGAAGGCAGAGGGCCACCTACATGCGGTTGCACCTTTTTTCCACACCCAACATGCAGTAGTGGAAAAAAGTGCCTAGGCCACATCCTGTCTAACTAGGCACCATCTCGTCGGGCAGGGCACCTCCCATCGGTCTGGACATGTCCCATTGCGTTCCCATCTGCATTGAATAGGGGAAGGGGAGGGTTTTTTGGCCCAACCCTTCGCCTTTCTCCAACTGCTATGTCTCCTCCTTAAATAGGGGAAGGGAGAGGGTCTTCATCCCATTCCTTCGCCTATTCCCCAACTACCGCCTGTCCTCCTTCCTTCTCGCTAAGAGCATTCATGTGCCACGGTGGTTCCTAGGAGAAAAAGGGTAGAGCGAGGGAGAGGAGAAACTCATAGATCCATTCATGAATCTAGAGCGCGATGTTGAGCTAGAGGCCATCGAATATGGATGAGACAGTGCTGGCTGCCTTCACCGAGAAAGGGCTGCTTCAGCCGAAGGAGGTGACGCACTAGAGGGCTCCCGCGAGGGAGGCTTTTCTATGACCTTGGGCTGGTGAGGTCATCTCCTTCCTCACCTTCCATGAGCGTGGGCTAGGATACCCCACGCATTGGTTCCTATGTGGGCTCCTCAATGAGTGGGGCATAGAGCTCTAGCACCTCAATCTGACTGGGGTGCTACACATCGCTGTCTTCATCACCGTCTATGAGGCCTTCCTCAGGATGGAGCCGCATGTGGACTTCTTCCAATGGATCTTCATCGGGTAGGCCTTATCGAAGGGGAAGATGGCTAGGACCACGCTAGTTGGTGGCTTCATCCTATAGAAGAAGCCGAGTTCATCGGGCTCCTACCCTGTGTGCACCCTATGCGTTTCCAATCGGGGGTGGTATGGGGAGTGGTTCTACATCCGGAACCCGGCGGACACGCCATTCCCGCCATTCACTGGTAGGAGGCTAGAGAGGTAGGAAAGCTGGTCATGGGGACCCTCTAGCTGACAGAATAAGCTAGGGATCATCGAGGCGGAGCTCTAGAAGCTGTTGCAGCATGGGCTTGATGGGGTGTGGGTGTTCCACACCTTCTTCCACCATCAGGTCACCCCACTGGCGAAAAGGACATGACCGATGTGGCTGTACTCTGGCTCGATGGACCCTGACCACGTGTCACCGGTGGAGTTGGCGAAGGATGAAGTCTGGAGCTGACTCGAACGGGTGCTGCAACTGAAGGCCTGGGAGACCCTTGAAGGAAAGCCCAGACCTCTCCACGCTAGGAAGCTGCCCAATTTGGTACGTTCTCCTTTCCTTATTTTGTGTCCCTTTCGATCTCGCTCTCCTATAATTTGACTTCAAGTCATCCATTTTGCAGGGACTCACCGGTTATAAATCCCAGCCGCATCTTTCAAAGGGGCCAGAGGGCGTGGCTTGGCAAGCTGCCCTAAAGGAGGTGGCGGTCGTGAAGAAGAAGAAGAAAGCTAAGAAGGCTCGGAGGAAGCATAGGAAGGAGATGGAGGTCACCCGGTAGGTGCGGGGCGGTGAGAATTGGAGTGACGTGGAGGTGGAGCTTGAGTCGGAGGACCCCACGGAGGTGGGTGGTGACACGAGCTCTTCCAAGAATGGAGACCGAGATATCGTCGTGACCTCGACGGAGCGTCATGAGCCTACGGCCATTTCTGCTAGCGGCGGGTAGGATGCAGAGAGGCCCGGCGATGTTCCCGCACCAAGGAAGCATGTCACGAGCTTGGTGCCATCGGCGAGCGGGAGGCAAAGCAGACTAGGTTGCCGCACGCTTCGGAGGCATCGTCGGCCTTATCCCCACCTACTCTGGGCGTGGCGAGGTAGGTCGGGCAATCGGAGGAGCGGGCTTGCACCCCCGCATCATTGGGGCCAGCGCCAGTGCATGACCCACAATGGGACGATGCCCTGCTAGTGGCGTCGGTCAGCGCACCCCAAGCCAGAGGTCGCGGTGGCTCACGGATCAATCAAGAACTGGTCGGGTCGACTCCCCCTTGGTTGATGCGAGGGGGCATGGGTCATGACCCATGAGTGGTTCTCGTCCAACAAGCTTGTTGCTGGTGGGTCAGGGCTTCAGGGCCCTACCCCTTGTGCCTAGGTATGTACCCATGTTTCTTTGATCTCATAGTTGAGTTTTTTGAGCATGACTGACCTGTACCTTTTGACAGCGACCAGATACTGATAGGGTTTAGCATCACCCCGCCTCCTATGTAGGTGGAGTGGAGAGCCAGCCTACATTGAGTCACGATGAGCAATAGGGAAAGTAGGCTAGTGGCGGAGTGACCTTCCCTCCCGAGGGCTGCACCCTCCCGGCCTATTGCAAGTACGGTGACAGCGGCGGTGGTGGTGTTGGTGCTGATCCCATTGGTGATAGCGGAGGTTGGGTTAGAGGTGACCCTTGCGGTGCCTCCCCCAATAGTCATGGTGGAAGAGAGGAGGGAGACTAGGCTCCCTGCCTCGCCTAGTGGAGGGACACACGGCTCACCCTCTTGGTCAGAGCTGTCGGGGTCAGGAGGAGACATGGCTAGGCCAGAGGCAGAACAACCACTAGTAGGCCATAAGGTCGAGGAGGTGGAGATTTGCTGCCCTAATGAGGCAGGTGCTAGGGTGGAGCTGCTAGCAATCCCACCATCCTGGGAGCTGGCGGTGGTTCAATTGTCAGCCAGGCCTTCCAATGGGTTGGGGGGACCACCGACCTGGTGAGGCCCTATCCCAGTGACCTGAGGAAGGTGCAGTTCATCCTTTGGGATGAGGAGGAGGTGCAACTCTGGGACATACTTGGGGGGAGAGGACTCATAATGGAGTCTGATCTCGCCCAAACCAGGGCGAGGCTCAAGGAGGCCTTGGAGCGGGTCAAGTCCATCCATCAGGCAGTTAAGTTCGACTTGCCCCGCATTGTAGAGGTAAGTTTCTGCATTCATCCTTGACTCCTCGGCCTTTCACTGGCTACCTCAGCATGCTTGCTTCTTGCTTTGTAGGGCTTGGAGGAGATGTTGAGCCATAAGTCATGTTTCCTCTAGGAGGAGCATCTTGGATGGAGCGAGAGGCCATGGCATCATGGCGGGTCATCGAGCTCGAGCAATAGCTAGAGTCTGCCCACCATGAGTCTCAAGACTAGGCGGCCGAGGTGATGGAAGCACGGGTGGTGGAACTGCTCATGGTGGAGTGGGTGACTACCGCTGAGGGAGGACTTGATGCGGCGAAGGTCTAATAGGCAAAGACCGAAGTGGCGCTCTAGAAGTCCCTAGCAGAGACTGAGGCAGTACTCCCAGAGTCCCTAGAGGCTCTAGAGTTAGAGCGAAAAGCCTAGTCAGAAGTCAACTAGGAAGTGCTCGTGCTCCGCGGCTAGATGCTTGGGACAAAGGAGTCAAACGACTGGCTACGTGAGTAGGTGGCTCAGTAGGAGGAAGAACTCTCCACCCTCGAGAACACCCACCTTAGTATGTACCTGTTTCACTTTTGGTTTATGCCTTAGTTTTTTCCTTCCATTGTTTCTGAACTTGTCGTGCTCTTTCAAGAACTAGGTGGAAGAATCGGTTCTCTGGAGCAGGACCTAGAGACGGCCAAGGCGATGATTGGTCAGAGCATGGAGGCGCTGACCAAGTCCCTTGAAGAGCTATGTGGTCTTAAGGGGGAGCTTGACCAAATCCGTAATGTCACCCAGGTCATCATCTCAGAGGTGTTCGGGTCAGCGCCAAGCACCAGCATGCCCGCCATCCGACTAGCGGAGGTCCCAGAAGAAGTTCGGGCGCTTATCTCCAATGGGATGTTCTATGGGACATTGGGGATGCTAACTTCAGTGGTGACAAATTACCCAAACCTAGACTTTGCTGCCATCTGTAGCATGTACACCGACGGCTAGAGCGCGGACGCCATCCATGCGCTCGGGGAAAGCTTACTACCACATGCATAGTTGGTGGCAGAGCAAGTCTCCATGCAATGGGTGATGGAGGATCATGGTGCAAGCGCGGCTAAAGGTGTGCACCAGGAGGATGCCGCCCAGCCTGCAGATGGAGTGTAGCCCTGGTCAAAAGCAAACATTGCCCCACCTCCGACCAAGCCAAACATCGTCCTATCAGAGATCGAGCAGCTTTTATCCTCATCGTCCAAGCCGGCAGCCGATGCCATCGGGCAACCACATTAGTATTTAGAGTAGATAAAATAGTCAATATATGTAAGGGATAAGTTCATGGGGGAGCCTCCTATGTAAACATTTTTGTATCCATGAATACATCAACTTTGTTTTGTGATGGAATCACTTTGTAAAGGGAAGCTTGTCCCATCTGTTCCTTATTTTTACCCTAGCATAGCTTTGTTTCTTACTCTTTCTTTTTCGCACCTACCCATTTGAACTATAGGCTACAACCTTAAGAACCCGGGTGTAGCCCGCGAGGCTCAGCAGCTCATAACTATAGGTCATGGCGGGGTGTGATCGGTCAGAATGTTTTAAGCATAAGTTACGTAGGGTAGTTAAAGGAATGGACTACCCTTTCATTTAGGTAAAAAGTATTTACTTATATGATAGTAAAAAAGAGAGGTGGTATCACACCCTCATGGAGCCCCTGAGTGACCCACGCTGAAAGTGTTCGGGCCGGGGTGCTTTGTAGGAGCGAACATTGAATGAAAGAAAAATGGTAAGACCGAATTTTAGGGGAAGAAACAACATAACTGTTCGATGTTCCAACTATTGGTGAGAACATTGCTGTTGTCGTCCTTTAGTCGGTAGGCGCTCGGTCGGATCACCTCGGTCACTGTATAGGGTCCTTGCCCTTTCCTTCTTTCAGCCCACTGGCCTGTCATAGGAAGCGCTTGAGGAGTTCGTAGTCCTTGTAGAGGTGTTTGATGGGGTAAGCATGGTTGGTGCATGGGCTCTCCATGAGCTTGTTGAAGTGGTTAGGCTGGCCTTGCTAGGGCTGCTTGCCCATGTGATCAGCTACGGTGACTAATGCGGAGTTGTCCGATCGATGCCGATCCTTCTTGTTCTTTTTGCCCCTCTACGTGGAGGGGCCCTCGTCTTGGTCCTCGCGCTTGGCCTTGCCCTTGTCCCATCCTCCATTGAAGACCGCTCTGACTGCCTCCTCACTGAAGGCATGGTTCATGGTGACATCAAGTAGGTCACGGGTGGTATGGGGCTTCAAGAAACCAAGCTTATGGATCAGGGACTTGCAGGTCATCCCAAAAAGGAATGCGTTGATGTTGTCCGTGTCGACGACATCAGGAAGGGAGTTGCACTGCTTCGAGAACCTATGGATGTAGTCCCATAGGGACTCGTTGGGCTCCTACTAGCAGCTCTTGAGGTCCTAGGAGTTCCCTAGGTGGACATATGTCCCCTGAAAATTCCCAACAAAGATCCTCTTGAGGTCCGCCCAGTCATGGATGCTGTCAGGCGGGAGGAATTTGAGCCATGCTCGAACATGCCCCCATGCAAATGGGGAGGTCCTAGTCATCCACTTCTCTGGCTCGGCAGGTGAGCCAAAAGTCTTCGAGCCATATACCAGGATTCGTCTCCCTAGTATACTTGGCGATGTTGGTAGGCGATCGGAAGCGCTATGGGAATGGCGCTCTCTGGATGCACCGACCAAAGGCCCATGGTCCCAGGCCATCCGGGCTGGGACTCTAGTCATTGGGTCGACAACCATGCCTAGGGTGTGTTTCACCGCTCCCCTCAATGGTCCAGTCGGGACCCATGCCGTCTGCTCTCACCATCGCCCGATGGACATTATCATCATGCTGGGCCTAATGTCGGTTGCTGATGATGCTGCGAGCATCTTGGTTCGGCTCGAGGCATTTGCCCACATGAGGCTGGTGTGGAGCAGGCACTAGGTCAATCTGCGGTGTAGCTGCGCCCTCCTATTCCATGCTTGGTAGCCGTAGTTGTGAGCAGATGGAGCAGTTGGACTGGCGTGCCCTAATTCCCCTGGTAGGGAAAGAGGCCATGAGTCGGTGGCTGCATCAATCCAGTCGACCTCCACTGTGACTCTGGTATAAGTTAGTTATCGACTCTTGTTTAGTTCAAGTAAGGTTGCATCAATCCGGTCGACCTCCACTGCTCAAACTAGATTAAGGTCAAGTTATCGGCTCTGTCTAAGGGTGGTGTCCTTCGGATAGATTCATTAAGTTACTGATATTGCTTATTGCTTTTATTGTTTATTTAATTACAGCAATATCACTTCGCCCGATTGGGATTGATCTAGATTGGTCTTATATCCTATTTAACCCATCATTTATTAATCTAAACTGATCTAATCTGCACCTTAAATGATGAGTTATGTTTTATCGGCTGTTTTAAGTCAATCTTGATCATGCATAGTGTGCGGTTAAGGCATATTTGGTCTTGAATGGATCTATTGGCTAACGAAAACTGTTCCATGGCCCGTTATCACGGTCTGTGTGATTCTGCCTCACACTCCACTATTAGCACCATGGAGTAGGGATTGTTATTTGGTAGATCTGTTCCTGATAGGGCATGATCTTAATTGTATGCTATGCCTGAATCAGCTGTTTTAGACGATATCGAGTGTTTTCACATATGCAGTTCATGTCATGAGACTATTGAAGTAAAGATAGGTTGAAAGATGTGTTAGTCCCATGATTTTATTATTGTATTATGGCCTGCATGATTCTGCCTCATGCCCCACTGATATTACTAATAAGTTAGGGTCATCGAATTTATTGTTGTTTCTATGGCCTGCATGATTTTGCCTCATGCCCCACTGGTCATAGCGATAGATGAGATCTAATATGTTCATAGATTTATCTCTATTAAATGGTTAAATGATAATGGGCAGAATTTTCATAGAAAAAAGGGATTCAGTTACTTGCAATCATTGGCTTAGCATAAACTGATTAGTGTTGACATCCTATTGCCATTGACTAATATTTGTCTAAATAATGATATTCATCCTGAATGATAACCGATTTTTCTTCCATAACTCCATGAGCTTTAACTGATTTATTCTTATGAGTATGCTGGAATAGGCTATTTAGTCGATCTCCTTCCACATCAGCTCTCAGAGCCACACATTCGGGACTGTCTGGCAACACCGGCATGTTCCGCCTTAAATTACTGATTAGCTTTCTCTCCTTATCAATTGTAGGGTCAAATTGACTGGCACGTCTCGAGAGGAGTGCGCAGGATCGATAATCCCTGTGTTGAAGCTAGGCGGATTTCTAGCTCCATCGAGCAGACCCTTCCAGCTTGCTCATGTGCCTCGGCACGGGACAAAATTTCATGCTGACACACGTTCTAGCACGCCCAGTGGGACCCCACAATTGTCATGGCGGCTCACAACAATAGCGACATCCTTATGGTACCTTATGAAGACTTACCTAATGGAGATAAAGGTATCATCAACAAAGCTATAGAAGAATTTCTGAACAAGTGTTTGCTGTCCTACACTGAAACACACGACAATACAATTGTTCAGAAATATCCACTACCAAGAGTTCTGTTGCATGGGCAGACAGATGCAGATGAAACTGAAGACAGGTGTTTCTTCATGGAAGCTATAAACAAATCTATTCATGATGCAATATCGAACCATAATGAAATTTTCTTGAACGCATTCCACAACACCATGAAATAGGTGTTTCATGGGTTTCCAGTTGATCAGGTTGGACCGGCTTATTATAACATTCCACATCCATCGACTCAAGGGACTAATCAAACTGGTATTAGCCATCAAGAAGCAGCACCAGCTAGTAATCATGATGTCTGTGCAGTTCAGACTTCATCTAAGCAAGCTCAAGGTGTTACTACAAATCAGATACAATATAATCCTAGATCATTAGTATAGCATGTGCAATAGCCAGCGGGGCATGGTTAGAACCAAATGATTAATTTTGGCACATCAGGCCACATACCGTTGTTGGCTAAAAAAATAGCACCATCAATTCAAAGGATCTGTCGAGATATAGATCCTCATGTCTACAATCAGAGACTTCAAGCACCAAACCAGCAAAGGACCTAGCAGATAGAGATTTCATAGGGGTATCATTATGGCATAGATTATAACACCCTTCACATGATTCTGAATCTAGGGTATCATGGCACATGGGATTTCAATCCATAGATGGGTCAGCAAGTGCAGAGAAATCCAAATTCACATGTTGATGAGTTGTTGCTAAAGGTGACCGAGATGATGAAGAATCAGTTTGGTCTAAAGCCAAAAGGGCTGACCTTCTCGTACAAAGGCCCATATCCAGAATGATATGATTTGGTCGCTCTTCCTACAAATTATAGGCTCCTAGAGTTTGCTAAGTTCACTGGCCAAGACAGAACAAGCACAATAGAACATGTTAGTCGGTATCTTACATAGTTGGGCGAAGCATCCGTTGAAGAGGCCCATCGAGTTTGTTTCTTTTCCTTGTCCTTGTCAGGGCCAGCCTTCACTTGGTTTTCATCACTACCAGTCAACTCCATTGCCAATTGGGCTAACCTTGAAAAGAAATTTCATACATATTTTTATACTGGGACTAGAGAAAAGAAGATTACCGATTTGATAACTATAAGGTAGAAAACTAACAAATCGGGCATTGCGTTTCTTCAGAGGTTCTAAGAGACTAGGAATTTGTGCTTCTTATTAAATTTGGCTGATGATCAGCTAGCCGCTTTGGCTGTTCAAGGGATGCTGCCAACATGGAAAGAAAAACTGCTGGGACAAGAATTTGACAACTTGGGTTAATTGGCTCAACGAGTGGCGGCGCTCAATAGCCAATTCTAGAGTATGCGTAGAGATACCTGATTCCAGAAGAGTACCACAGTGGCTAAAGCTTATAATCCATATTTAGTCGATGACGGCTATGAAGATGAAGAAGAAGAGGTTGCCACGGCTGAATGGAATTGGGGCAAAAAGACAGTAATGGTGCCAAATCCTTGGGGAAGAAGAGTCGAGGAGAGGTATGACTTTGACGTCACAATATCAAACAAGCTCTTCAATTTCTTGCGTGAGAAGGGACAGATCAAGTTGCCCAATAATCATGTTATGTTGCCCCATGATCAATTGAAAAATAAGAAGTTCTGCAATTTTCATAATGCTACTTCGCATTCCACTAATGAATGTAGAATTTTCCAGCAGCATGTACAGAGGGCTATTCAGCAAGGAAGACTCAAATTTGATATGCCCCAAAAAATGAAAGTTGATGATAATTCTTTCCCAGGATATCAAAATATGGTCGATGCTAGGCTGCTCAAAGGAAAGACTAAGGTCCTGACATCAACCAAATCAAGAGAAGCTGGAACAGTCGATCCTGAGATGCAAATATCGGCTAACGAATACAGAGAAATTAGAAAACATCACGACAAGCAAAAGAGTCGATATGAGCAGGGAGGAACACCATGGGGCGACAAAGCTATGGGTTACATCTCAAATTCTATTGAATAAATGGCAGTGGCAGAAGGAAAAGGATTATCAGCATTGGTTAGAAGAGCGAGAATAGTAGTGTCAACAGGAAAAAGGGAGGTATGAAAGAAAGCAAGACGAATCACATTGGAATTGTCCTTTCTTCAGACATTGCTAGAACGAAGGTTTGAAATTGCCTACCAGGAATAACTATCCAGAGTGCAGCGATCAATATTGGGAGTTTAGGCAATCTCAAGCCAACCGCCGGTTTATCCATGCTCAATATGCATATCATCATAATAACATGGATCGGCACTTAAAAAATGGAAGTGTTCATAATTGGCTTGGAAAAAGAGTTGTTGATCAAAACTAGGTAGATTATGAAGAAGAAAGTAATGAAGAAAAATATGTTTGGCAGGAAGGCCAATGGTGTCCAGGAGGTTTGATAAGAAGCCAGAAGAGAAGGGTGCAACGCCTAAGGAACAGAGAGTTGGAATAGGCTCAAGCATCTGGTAAACATCAAGTATGGCGTGCTAAGCAAACAACCGATAGAAGGCAACCATCGGCTAATATTCAAATGGCTCTTCTGTTGCTATCAGAGTTCAGAGCTCCAATAGATCAAGAAGTTTACTCAGATTTTGATGAATCGGAGTATGATGAGATAGTTGCCAAGCTGATAGTTATACAGTAGGCTATGTTTGATAAACCAGTCAAGCATCGGCACTTAAAGGCTTTATATGTGAAAGGTTTTGTTGATGGGAAGCCGATGAACAAAATGTTGGTGGACGGAGGTGCTTCTATCAATCTCATGTCTTACGCCACTTTTCGTAAACTTGGTAAGGGACCAGGAGATCTGATTGAGACCGACATGGTGCTTAAGGACTTTGGGGGTAATGCATCTAAGACCTAAGGGGCAATGAACGTCGAACTAACAATTAGGAGTAAGACTCTACTTACCACATTCTTCGTCATTGTTGGAAAAGGGTCATATAGTATACTCCTTGGTTGTGATTGGATTCATTCAAACTATTGTGTACCATCGACCATGCATCAGTGTTTGATTCAATGGCATGGAGATGATGTCAAGCTGGTTCGCGCTGATGAGTCTATGAGTATCACAATAGCTGATCCAGTCTTTTGGGAACTAGGATACTTCAAATGCTTTTCTAGCAAGATATGGGAAGGAGGCTTCATTAGAGTTAATAATGAAAGCCAATAGCTGATCCAAGCAGTCGGCTTTGAAAATTTGTCTTAATGGATAATCCAATAGATGGTATAGATGGCAAACTAGGACATGGCTTCACGTTGGCTGATGAATTAGAAAAAGTAGATATTGCTTCTGGAGATAGACCTAGGCTGACATATGTAAGTGCCAAGTTAGATCCTGAGTATAAGAAAGAGTTAGTTGATTTATTAAAGGAATTTAAATACTGTTTTACTTGGGAATACTATGAGATACCTGGTCTAGACCGATCAATTGTTGAACATTGGTTGCCAATCAAACCTAGATATCGGCCATTTAAACAAGCTCTAAGGAGATTCATCCTGAATGTGCTTGATGATATAAAAAAGGAGACTAAAAGCTTACTGGAAGCAAAATTTATCCGACCGTGCTGATATGCAGAGTGGATATCGAATGTTGTCCCTATGTATAAGAAGAATGGAAAATTAAGAGTTTGCATCGATTTCAGGGATCTGAACAAAGCCACACCCATGGATGGTTATCCAATGCCGATAGCTGATATGTTAGTAGATGCAGTAGCCGGGCATAAGGTTATTAGCTTCATGGACGGCAATTTAGCATATAACCAAATTTTCATGGCTGAGGAAGACACAGCAAAGACCGCTTTCAGGTGCCCTAACGCAATCGGTTTATTCAAGTGGGTTGCGATGACCTTTGGTCTGAAGAATGCTGGTGCAACTTATCAACGGGCAATGAATTATATTTTTCATAAGTTGATCAGCAGGATTGTTGAAATCTACATCGATGATGTGATGACAAAATCCAAAGGGTATAAGGAGCATCTAGCTAATTTGTGGGAGACTTTGGAATGCACAAGAAAACATGGTCTAAAGATAAATCCTAATAAGTGTGCTTTTGAAGTGTCAGCTGGACAATTCTTGGGTTTCAAGGTCCATGAGAGAGGAATCGAAGTTGGTCAAAAAAGCATAAAAGCAATTGATGAGGCAGTTCCCTGGACTACTAAAACAGAGTTACAATCTTTGCTGGGTAAGATTAATTTCATCAGAAGATTCATTTCAAATTTGTTGGAAAGAGTTCTATCGTTTTCTCCCTTGTTGAAGTTGAAAAAATGATCAAGAATTTAAGTGGGGTGACATACAACAAAAGGCATTTAAAGAGATAAAAGAATATATGAAATGTCCACCTATGCTAGTCCCTCCTCAGCAAGGTAAGCCTTTTAAGTTGTACATATCGGCTGATGACAAGACAATTGGATCGGCCTTGATGCAAGAGTTTGAAGGAAAAGAGCGAGTTGTTTTCTATCTGAGTAGAAGACTCCTAGATCCAGAGATAAGATATTCTCCCACCGAAAAGTTATGCTTGTGCTTATATTTCTCTTGCACTAAGTTGTGACACTACTTATTATCGGTTGAATGTACGGTTGTTTCCAAGGCTAATGTGATTAAGCACATGTTATCAATGCCAATACTAAATGGGAGAGTGGGAAAGTGGATTCTCACATTATCAGAATTTGACTTGAAGTACGAATCGGCTAAAGCAGTCGAAGGACAAATAATGGCCGATTTTGTTACCCAGCATCATAAGCCAAGAATTGATTATGTAGAGTCGGTACCTTGGACGTTATTCTTTGCTGGATCATCATGCAAGCAAGGTTGTGGCATTGGTATTGTTATTATTTCACCTCGGGGGCAAGTTTTGAGTTTGCTCTTCCAACTGAACCAATGATTACCAACAACCAAGCGGAATATGTGGCTATTCTTAAAGGACTTTAGCTTCTTCATGAAGTAAAGGCTGAAGCAATTGAAATATTCAGAGATTCATAGTTAATTATTAATCAGTTGGTTGACCTATATGAATGCAAAGAAGATACTTTGAAAGGATACTATGATGAGTACCAAATGTTGCTCAAGGAATTTCTTCATGTCTCTTTTCAACATATTCCGAGAGCACAAAACCAAGAGGCTAATCGTCTAGCTCAAAGTATGTTAGGATATCAAGTGTTTCGAGAAGTCTTGAGTAGTGAAACCTCGAATGATGACTGGAGAGTCGAAATAGCCGATTACCTTAGAAATCCATCACATAAAGTTGCTAGAAAGCTAAGATATAAATTGACTAAGTATGTTTTACAGGATGATCAGCTATATTACAAAATAGTCAATGGGGTATTGCTCAAATGCCTAAATCAAGAGGAAGCTAAGGTGTTGATGGGTGAGGTGCATGAAGGGATATGTGGAGCTCATCAATCGGCTTATAAGATGAAATGGATTATTCACAGAACTGGATATTTCTAGCCAACAATATTGGAAGACTATTTTGAATGTTAAAAGGGGTGTCAGGACTGTCAATGTTTTGGTAATGTCCAAAAATCGCCTGCATGAGCCATGAATCCAATAATCAAGCCATGGTCGTTTCGAGGTTGGGAATTTATTTAATTGGCTAGATTTTTCCGCCCTCAAGCAAAGGACATAAGTTCATATTGGTAGCAATAGATTACTTCACTAAATGGGTTGAGGCAATTCCTTTGAAGACAGTAACCTCAAAGAACATGGTTGATTTTGTCAAGGAGCACATTGTGTATCATTTTGGTCATTTTGGGATTCCTCAAACTATAACTACCGATCAAGGGACATTGTTCACATCAGAAGAGTTCAGAGATTTTGCTGCCAGTATGGGAATCAAGCTACTAAATTCTTCTCCTTACTATGCTTAGGCTAATGGCCAAGCAGAGGCGTCCAATCAGATTATGATTAAGCTGATCGAGAAAAAGATTGAGGAACAGGCAAGGAAGTGGCATTCAATGCTTAATGAGGCACTATGGGCATATAGGATGGCCTATCATGGATCGATTAAAACATCACCTTATGAACTTGTGTATGGACATAATACAGTTCTTCCTTGGGAAGTTTAGACTAGATCGAGGTGTGTTACATTGTAGAATGATTTGTCAGCCGAAGTCTACAAGAATCTTATGATAGATGACTTAGAGGACTTGAGTTGCTTTCGGCTGCGTGCTCTCAAAAATATCGAAGCCAATAAACTGAGGTTGCAAAATATTGCAATAAAAAGGTCAAGATTAAGCAATTTTATGAAGGAGACTTGGTCTGGAAAGTGAAATTGCCGATTGGGTCAAAGGACAGTAAGTTCGGCAAATGGTCACCTAATTGGGAAGGACCTTATTGGATCAAACATTGTGCGCCTGGTAATGCTTATATTTTGTAAACACTAAGAGGAGATGAAGAATTTGGCAGAGTAATCAATGGGAAATATCTAAAGAAATATTACCCTAGCGTTTGGATTAATACTTGACAACCGATTTGTTTGGTCATTGGCTCTAATAGCCAATACCAGAAAGGTATTTCCTCTAGTGCAAAAATAAACCCGAAGGGGTAAAAGTTGGTACGATGTGTATCGCCTATGGGAGCAAAGCAAACATGGACAAAGTGATGCATATAATATGAAGTACAAAGCAAAGGAAAATCACTCAAGACAGAGAAATTATTTGCTAAATATCACCTATTACAAACTAGGGCCGGAAAACACTATGTTTACTATATCATCGGCCAAGGAAATAAAGGCTATGGAGTTGGCGGCACTGAAGAAATCCTCAACCAGGCGCTCATGATCCCCAAGGTGCGCCACGACTGGAAAACCATGGGGAAGAAACTGAAGTTTGTGGCCATAACAGGCTTGCGCAGCTCCCAACACCATGGCGGCACCATGACAAATGCCATGCAAAGCAACCTCCCTGACATGGTTCGCGATGTCATGCAAGCAAACCACCGAGACAGTGCCTCTGGCGTTGACGAATCCCGCCGTGTACTCCGCAGCCAATCGGAGGTTTTCCAGTTGAGCGGACAAATCTAAAAAGATTCAAAGGGGAGATGATCAGAATCTTGAAGATGAAATTGAGAGGAAGCAAAAGTTATGATAGATATCTCACCCATGATTCTAGCCTTGGCCTTGGCCAACCTATCCTCCACCAAATCGGCCTCGGGAGGCGATCAACATTGGACCATGGCAAGAGCCGATTCTACGAGGGAGAGACAATCACCAAGATTTTGGCCATGCCTATCGATGGAGGTGAGCAGGTCATCATTGTCGACCCGCCTCCTCAGATAGCAGGGAAACTAGTGGCGAGCTATTGATGAAGAGAACCTCAAAGGCTGAATAGAGTCGGTCCTATGCCCCAAAGCAGTGAGAGCATCACGAGTTGCACCCTCCTGGTGATAAAGGCGCTGGCATGATGACGTAGCTCCATTGAGGGCCTCCTCTGTAGACCTCTTGTTGTTCTCCATGATCTAAAACCTATGGGAAAGTAGTAACCGCACTAAAAACATGAAAGGTTTGAGACAAAACAGGATGTTTTTCGATCCACTGCTGTGGCCCGTATATATAGCCTAGGAAGGTGAGAAGATAGATTTCATCGAGGGTGTGGAATTAAAGTCAAATACAGAAATGGATTGACACTCCAGAAATTCAGGGGACGGATAATGAAACAACCCCAATTTCCGCGAAGGGAAATCCATAGAGTTGAAGTGTAATAAGACCATGGTAGATCATATTACCCAAATTCTAGTCAAATACCACATCCATACAATGATAATATCAGAGTACAAATAGTGCAGAATTATACAAATTATTACATCGTCGCATTGGCGGAATCAAAAGTAGCATTCATTCAGAACAGCTTGAAGATAAGATCGCCAAACTCGAGCCTAGGCACGAACCCCTCAACCGTCAAACTCCTCGGAGCTATACTCCTCAGCAGAACTTGTATGCCAAAATTTATCAGTACGATTTGTACTGGCCACTCCCAACCCTATGAGCATTGCTTTGTGGAAATTGGATGCAAGTTGGATATAATCAAAAGGAACCTATAAGGCTGGGGTTTCCTATGTACTTTAGCATATCAAGTATATAACAGTATAGTCAAGTTTTAACACCATTCACACACATTCCACCCCATTCCCATTCTAGGGCTAGGTTTCGATCCTGGGATCGAAACACCACCATCTCCACACCATCACCATACCACACCCATACCATCACTCAGTCGACAGGCCAACTCCCTCTTAGCACTGTCTCAAGGCCCGTAGCCCCTGGCTACAACCAAACACTCACTTCTAGGGGGGAGAAAAGAAGGACTCATCTCTCTATCTAGTTTAAGCGAAACCCAAGAAAGGTCCATAGCCAACAAGTCAGCACATGTATCGATCGATCAACCATACACTCTATAGAGGTTTTACATAACCACAAGATCCACCTTCCTCGCTGACCGTCATCAACTGGACTGATTCTGGCCGCTTGCTAGCCTAGGATAATGCCACTCTACCATTCAGCCCTGGTACACCCCAAGTCTGGTCTGGGGTGGCTAAAACTATGAGTCATGAGCCAGGTCCACAAGGTCTCCATGAAGTCTCGGAAGGGTGTGGGGGAAATCCTCCGCGCCTCGTATCTCCTTACACTGTTCGCTATCAACCTAGCAGTAGTGGCAATATCCTACCAAGTAGTCCAGCCGTCCCGCACCATATAGGGCGAGTGGTATGTAGGGCTTCCCGGTGAATCTGAGTACTAGTAAGTCCTTAGGGATGACCAAGCCAGAATGTCTCCATCAGGGTTTCCATTTATCATGCCACCACAGCACCTCCATCCCGGGCTCCTCTCATCACAGGTTCACACCCAGGACCACCTCATATACCATTTACCCACCATAGGTATCCATTCCAGGGGTGCCCAGGTAGCACCCCATGGCATGACTTGCCCTAGGCTCGTTGTATACTCCAACTTGGTTGACACAACCCTCACCCTCCATGCACCCAAGTCACACACGCAGCACTCTCCCCATAGTCTAGAAAACACCAGTTTTCCACCACGCATTAATGTAGTGTAAGCGTAGTAGAAGTAATAAGCAACAAAATATAGTGGCGAGCATGTGACTATCCTAATAGCAGGGTGAGCAAGGGTAAGGTTGCGTCAAGGTAAAGGCCATCAAGAAAGTATACTACCATGTAAGTCCTATCATAGTGTGATCATAACAATAAAGTATAGCACTAGCATTTCTATTTTAGCCATGCGTAATAGGTGCTACAAGATTGGGTGGGATGTGGCACCTTTAGTGTAGTCGTCTCCATACTCCTCACGGTACTCATGGTCCTCGTCTGTTAGGTTCTCCTCCGAGTCTACAACGTTTGCGTTATAGTCGCATTAGCGATGTCTATAGAGTAGCACAAAGAAGCAATGAAAATTCAAAAGAGTCAAATGCACTCAAACATGAGTTCATTGCATAGAGCTTGATTTTAGATGAATCTTGGTCCTGGTTTCGTATTTTTCTGAGGTCATATAAATTAGTTATGAATTTCTGAAGTTTAAATCTATTTCTGAAAATGGAAGAAGGCTGAATTAATCCTAGGCTGACACGCGTCATGCTGTGGTTGGTCCACGTGGCTTGCTGACATCAGCATGACGTCAGCATCATGGTTTTGAGCTGACAGGTGGGTCCAGGGGCTCTTGGGTCGCAGACATGTGGGTCCCTCGTGATGTCATCATGACATCAGCATCTGACGTGTGGGTCCAGCGTGTCTGTGCTGCTGACATGTGGGGCCAGGTCAACGGTCAACATTGATCGGTCAACGGTCAATACGTGCCAGGTCTCCAACAGGCTTTGGTGGGCTCGGGTCGGGCCAGTGTGGGCCGGGCTGGGCCAAACACGTGGCATGCTGTGACGCTGCCACATCACGGCCGTGGGCTCTTATTGGGTTTCGTCCGTAGCACGGCGCACACCGTGTGGCTCACGGTGGACCAGCGCTCCTGGTCCATGGTCCTAAGGCAGGGTCCATGGTGGACCGAGCCCATCATCATTTCTCCTCGGCTCAGCTCATGTGCACCGGGTGCAAGGCTGCGCTGCTCACCTTGACCCTTCTCCTCTATTTCTTCCATGGCACGCTCCCACCGGCGATGTGCTCACCGGCGAGCTCCCGCAACAGCTCAGGCATCCAATAGAGGTGGGGAAAAGCCTCCCTGTGCCATGGCGACTGCAATGGTGGAGTCAGGGTGACAGATGGTGCATCCTAAGTCACTGGTCACGGCGAACGGTGGCTCGAGCACAACCGGCGTGCAGGAATGGCGCGGGTGCAGTGGCATTGGCTGGCTCTGTGGTGCGCATGGGCATCACAATGCTCCAGCGGGCATGTTGGTAGGTCGAGGGGTCCTCTAGGGCCTCTAGTGGCTTTGGCCATGGCGGACGGCCTTCCGATCATGTCAGCTGTGTCGGTGTGGTGGCTATGGCCTCGGAGGGCGTCATAGTGGGGCGTGTAGGCTCCTACGGATCCGTGTGGACGCGGCGAGGGTGTCTAGAGCTCAAGGCAGGACTTCTGGTTCCTAGGTGGTCGATAGGGTCTTCCCGGCGGCCACAGTGACATGGTGACGACGGCGAGGCACGCGGGTCACTACGGGCTCCTGCAGGGTGGTTACGGCGTGCGCGTGAGTTACCCGTGGCTTCAGCGAACAGAACGGACGAGTCAAGGAGGCGCCAGGCGCTCCCATTGGTACTGGCCACGGCGATAGGTGCTTGGACTAGTGGTCGGGTGCTCGGACCTATGGTCTGGTGCTCGGACTGGTGGTCGGGTGCTCGGACCAGTGGTCTGGTGCTCGGACCTATGGTCTGGTGCTCGGACTGGTGGTCTAGTGCTTGGACCAGTGGTCTAGTGCTCGGCATGGTGGTCTGGTGCTTGGACTGGTGGTCTAGTGCTCTGATGGTGGCTGCGCCATGGCGGCGGCGTCGTGAGCGTGGCATGCATGCTCGACTATGGCGTCCGGGGAACCTGGAGAGGCCTACAACGTCCAATGGCTCGGGGATGGTCACGGTGAACATGAGTGTGCTGTGCTGGTGTGCCTAGAGGCCGGGGATGGCCTTGGCCTACGTGCTCACGGTATGGAGCACCATGGCCGGGGTAGCAAGGTCTAGTGGTGAGCAAGGAATGAACTGGGGCTCACCGTGGGTGTTGTGGAAGAAAGGATGGCGGTGTAGTGTCGAGTTACGGCTGTGTAGCTCTAGAAGCAGTGCCGTGCAGTGCTGACCCACGATCATGATGACGACGACAGCGTCGCCCTCAGCTCTGGTGACTTCGGCAGCGTGCGGGGGCTCCGATCCTCCTCTCATGATCTCCTTCTCGGCCCTCTACTCTCGATGTGGTGCGGCTGCTGGGAGAAGCTAGGGCACTGGGCGTGAGCGGCATGTGGGCTGGCTTTATAGCTGAGCGCCATGTCTCCCAGGGCAGATGGCATCGTGCGGTGGAGGCAGATGCATCGCATCAGACGGTGGTGCGGGGTTGCGTGGGCACGGCGCAAGGGGGATAGGGTCATGCCCTAGGCGTGACCCCCTGGCCCACCCCTGCCACCACTGTCGGGCGCCGATCGCGTAGGCAGTTGAGGCATAGGTGAGGAAGACGACACTGTAGATGGGGGTGCGGCTAACATGCGGGGTTCAGCGGCCAGTGGCTACGAGCGAGGTAGATGGGTGCGCGGGCGTGGGCGATGCGCTGGGTCGGCTCATGGGCCGCGCGCACTGGGAAGATGGAAAAAGGAATGGCAGACCGGTTGGGCTGGCTGGCTGGCATGGGCCGAGCAGGCCGAGGTGGTTTGCGAGGCCTACATCCTTTCTCTTCTTTTTCTATTTTGTTTATCATTTCATCTCTTTTGTTTAAATTCAAATTTGGTTTAGAATTCAAATTTAAAACTGAGGTAACTTGTTCATTGGAGTTTAGGGAATTTTGTTTAATAATAACTTTATGGAATTGTTAAGCATAACATAAAGCAATGAGAATCCAAATCACAATTTAAGTTAACATGTATGCAACATCTATTTGATAGAAATTAAATAATCATAATAAACATATGACATGCTATGCTTATGTGTTGACTTACGTTGGGTTACTTCTAATGCAACTCTTGGGTTAGGTTACTTTACATGACACTCATCATCACATGGAAGTTTTGAGAAAAATTTTGTAGTTGGTATTTTCAGTGTGTGGATTTTTGGGTTGTTATAGTCCTACCCCCTTAACAGAATCTCATCCCCAAGATTATAGCGTAACATACTCTTCGAAGAGGTAAGGATATCGTAGTCGGAGGTCAGACTCTTTTTCCCATGTTGCTTCTCTCCCTGTGTGATTGCTCCATTGGATCTTGCACATAGGGATAGTCTTGCTTCGGGTCTCTTTGGTATATCTGCCCAGAATTCTGATAGGATGTTCTTTATACTCGAGTGTGTCTTGAATGTCAAGTGTATCAGTTGGAACTACTTCATCGGGCACTCTCAAACACTTGCATAGTTGTGAGACATGGAATACGGAGTGTACACCCCTCAATTCCTTGGGTAGCTCAAGTTTGTAGGCGAGCTTTCCAATCCTCTTGCAAATCTTGTATGGGCCAACAAATCTTGGGCAAGCTTTCCTTTCACATGGAATCTGACAGTTCCACGTAGCGGGGATACCTTGAGATAGACGAAGTCTCCCACATTGAACTCAAGTTCTCTTCTCCTTTTGTCAGCATAGCTCTTGTATCGACTTTGAGCAATTTTCAAATTCTTCTTCACTTGTGCAACTCCTCCTTCTGCATCTTGAATCTTAGCAGAGTCAAAGAATGATCTTTCTCCTAGTCGGGACCACATCAAAGGTGTCTTACAAGGTCTGCCATATAGAGCTTCAAATGGCGACATCTTGATACTAGCTTGGTAGCTGTTGTTGTAAGAGAACTCTGCGTAGGGTAGGCATTTCTCCCAATCAGAGCCATAATTCAGTACACTAGCGCAAAGCATGTCTTCTAAGATCTAATTTACTCGTTCTATCTGTCCATCTGTCTGTGGGTGGTAAGTGGTACTGAAATCAAGTTTGGTTCCAATGGACTTGTGCAGAGCTTCCTAGAATCAGGACACGAATTGAGGACCACAATCAGATACAATACTAGAGAGAGCTCCATGCAGTCTAAGAATATGCTCAGCATATAGATCCGCTAATTTCTCAGCGTTGGTCTTGGTCTTTACTGGTACAAAGTGAGCAATCTTGGTCAAGCGATCAACAATCACCCAGATGGAATCATTGCCTTTCTGTGAACGAGGCAATCCAACTATGAAATCCATGGATATGTTCTCCCATTTCCACTCGGGTACGTCAAGAGGCTTTAGCAATCCTGCAGGCCTTTGATGTTTAGCCTTGACTCTATTGCAGGTGTCACAACGTGCCACATGTCCTGCAATGTCTGTCTTCATGCCTTTCCACCAGAAGTGTTTCTTCAGGTCTTGGTACATCTTTGACCCTCTAGGGTGAATACAGTATTTGGAATCGTGAGCTTCCAACAGAATTTCCCCTCGTACTACTAGGTCAGATGGAACGTAGATTCTGTTCTTGAACCAGATGGTTCCTTGTTCATCTTCTTGGTGGTTGGTCTTGTAGCCTAGTTTCATCAGACCATGGAGATACTCAATCTCTTCACAACTTTTCTGAGCTTGGCGGATGCGATCTGTGAGATCATACTGTATGTGGAGCTCATTCAGCAAGCCATGTGGTAGTATCTCTAGTTGGAAATCATCAATCTCTCCCTTGAGCTTAGGTGGTACTGATTTAGTGATCAAGGTGTGATAGTAACTCTTGCGACTAAGAGCATCTATGACTACATTAGCTTTTCCCGGATGATAGTGAATTTCTAGGTCATAGTCCTTGATCAACTCAAGCCATCGGCAGTGCCTCATATTCAAATCTTCTTGAGTGAAAAAGTACTTCAAGCTCTTGTGATTGGTGTAGATGTCACACTTGTTGCCTATCAAGTAGTGCCTCCAAATCTTCAAAGCATGCACAACTACTGCTAACTCAAGATCATGAGTAGGGTAACGGTTCTTGTGTTCTTTCATCTGTTGAGAAGCATAAGCTATCACTCTCCCATCTTGCATCAGTACACAACCAAGTCCTTGACGGGATGCATCACAATAGACCACGAAATCTTTGCTGATATCAGGCAATGCTAGCACAGGGGTTCTGGTAAGCTTTTGTTTCAATTCCTGGAAGCTTTGTTCGCATGCGGGCGTCCATTCAAACTCCTTGGTCTTCTTTAGAAGATTGGTCATTGGACGGGCTATCTTGGAGAAGTTTTCGATGAATCGGCGATAATATCTAGCCAATCCCAAGAAACTTCTAACTTCTGTCACATTACGGGGTTGATCCCATTCTTTCACAGCTTCAATTTTGGCCGGATCAACTTCGACACCTTCAGCTGATAGTACGTGGCCTAAGAAGGCAACTTCCTATAGCCAAAACTCACATTTACTGAACTTTGCATAGAGTTGATGTTGGGCCAATTTCTCAAGCACGATTCTCAGATGATGTTCATGTTCTTCAACGGTGGATGAAAAGACAAGGATGTCATCAATGAATACCACCACAAACTTATCCAGTTCTTCCATGAAAACCTTATTCATCATGTTCATGAAGTATGCGGGAGCATTCATGAGTCCAAAGGACACCACAGTAAACTCAAACTGACCATACCTAGTCACAAAAGCTGTCTTTAGGATGTCACTTTCTTGAATCTTCATCTAATGATAGCCTGATCTGAGATCAATCTTGGAGAAATACTTTGCACCTCGAAGCTGATCAAGCAGATCATCAATCCTTGGCAGGGGGTACTTGTTCTTGATGGTGACTGCATTCAAGTTCCGGTAGTCAATGCACATTCTCATTGAGCCATCCTTCTTCTTGACAAACAGAACAGGGGATCCCTAGGGTGAAGCACTGGGCCTGATATATCCCTTCGAGATGAGCTCATCAAGCTATTTCTTGAGCTCAGTCAGTTCATCAACTGACATGCGATAGGGCCTCTTGGCAATGGGTCCCATTCCTAGTAACAGATTAATGATGAACTCAACATCACGGTCCGGTGGCATACCCGGTAATTCTTCAGGGAATACATCGGGATAGTCTCTGACTACTAGCACATCATGAACTGTCTTCTCCTCTTTTTGTGATTCTGAACTTGCTTTAAGGGCACATAGGATAGAGGTGGACTTTCTAGACTGGGGTTCACATCTAACGACTTGGCCTGATGGGTGGGTCGCTTGGACATATCTAGGTGAACATGATATGATACCTCGGTGAATGGTTAACCAATCCATACCTAAGATGACATCTAGGTTAGTGGAAGGTAGCAGGGTTAGGTCGGCTCTAAAGATAAGACCCTCAATGGTAAGACTCACTCCCTTACAGATGTGGGTGCACTTTAGGTCTCCTAAAGGTGAGCTGGTGATGATAGGCTCTTCATGTGGGGTTATAGATAGGTCATGTTCTCGTGCAAACTTGGATGATATGTAAGAACAAGTTGCTCCAGAGTCAAATAGAACTGATGCAGTATTGCCATTAACTAAAAACATACTGTATACCACGTCAGGGGCAGCCTGTGCTTCCTCGGCGTCCAGATGGTTGATGCGTCCACGAGTAGCTGATCCCTTGAACTGAGACTTCTGTGCAGCTGAGTTCTGAGGGCACTCAGCGGCTTTGTGACCTGGTTGGCCACAAGCAAAGCAGGTGAAAGGCGTACTGCCTGTAGGGGTTGACATGGGTGCCTTCCAGTTTTCAGTGCTTGGTGCAGAGCGGTTCTGTGCTGGGCATTCATTCACTGTGTGGGGATAGTCGAAACAGTCCTAACTGTTGCGGTCCTGAGCATAACGGTCCCGGGTGTAACGATCCTGAGCAGGGTGGGAGTATTTGGTGGTGTAGCCTCCACTTCCCCTACTCGATCCAGGGTTGTCATCCCTGTTGTGGCGAGAGCATTCCCTGGATGGTGCATCTCTGCAGAACCTCTTGCGATCACGACCACGGAGAGACTCCTCAGGCTTATGTTTCCTATCCCTATACTCTTCTCCAGCTTCAGCACGGTCCTTCTCAATTTGGATGCAGCGATCCACCAGAGCACGCAATGTGTTGCTCTCAATACCGCCAAACTTTAGCTTGATGTGCGGGTTAAGTCCCTTGTGGTAATAGTACAGCTTCTCCTTCTCAGAGTTCACAACATAAGAAGGTGCATAGCGCAAAAGGTTGGTGAAACGAGTAGTGTACTCAGTCACCCTATCTTTTCCCATCTTGATGTTTGCGGAACTCCTCGGCTTTGGCCTCCATGATACCCTTGGGAATGTGATACTTAGTGAATGCTTCAGCAAACTCATCCCATGAGATGTGGGCAGGGTCCTCATGGGAATCACTGAAACTGTCCCACCAGGCGCGTGCCGCACCTGTGAGCTAGTGTGCGGCTACTCCAACACTCTCATCATCGGTGAAAGTAGTGAGGTCAAGCCTCTTCTCCATCTCCTTGAGCCAGTCATCGGCTACAAGTGGGTTAGGGTCGATGCCATCATAGGTAGGTGGCCTTAGCTTCAGAAATCCCTCTAGCTTCCTTTGGAAGTCATTCTGCTGACCTCCCTGGTGACGGTTTGCTCCTTCAACAAGAGCTGCAAGAAGCTGGGTCTGTTGTGCCATCACTTCTGCCAGGCTCGGTGGTGGTGGTGGTGGAACGTTCTCCTTAGGCGGCGGAGTATTCTCCAGGTGGAAGGGTATCCCTCCGCGTCCACGGCCATAGCCACGACCACGGTTGTTGCCACCACGTCCCCCATTGGGTTCAACTAGTTTAGGGGTGGGCGCACGTCCTCGATTCATTAGGCGATTAGAATGGCGGTTCAGCATCTGCAACACGGATCATAGAGAGTTTAGTGCTCGTGCCATAAGTGCTTATAATTTAATACGATTACATGATTTTGATGATTTAAAGAAAACATTTACACTATCCAACACTCATTACAAAGAAGCAATAAGATCCATAAATAAGATCCAAAACATTCATTACATAGGTTTTATTACATAGCATCATCTCCAGTAGCTACACTTGAAGACGTGCGAGAATTGTACTATGCATAGTGTCTCATAATACATCTCATAAGGGGTACATCATAGGGTACAACTCATGGAAGCTACTGACATATCTCATGACCATGCAGGGTCATCTACTCTAACTCATACACCGCAACTAGGATACGACTGTTCTTGATCTCGATCTCCTTGTCAGACTTGTGAAGTCGGGACACGTACTTCAAAGCCTCAGTGAGCTCCTCAGTAGGCTTGGCTCTAGGTAGGGTAGGGCAGGCGTCTAGGTTGAGGCGAGTCAGGGCTAACTCAAACTCCTCTATCCTAGGCTTCGTCTTGCTGTGAATCTCCTTGGGTAGCTGATCCCACATACCTTTCATCTCCCTAAGGCGCTTCCTATTAGACTTCTGCCAAGCCTGCCATGTCCTCTCACACTTGTCCTATAGGTACTCGGTCTGCCTGAGTGCCTCGATTAGGTGACCCTAGTTGCAAACAGCCTTCTTCCTGAACTCCTCTAGCTCCTGAGTCAGGGTCTTGTTCTGAGATTGGATCTTCAACATATCAATCCCCTTGGATCTCTCTCTGTCTCCTCTGCGGTTGAACTCAGCCTTCTTGTCATCGAACTCACTCCGCAACTCCAAGACCTTGCTGTCAAGGTAGCAGTTCCTATTGCCTAGGTCGGCTGCTTTGTCCTATAAGTTAGCGACCTTGGCTCTGTGGTCCTCCTCATGATGGTCGAGCTCGTCCTGCAGCTTGGCAACTGTCTCCAGTAGACTAGCTCGCTCCTGTGCTCCCTACGAATCTCGTTCCTAGTACTCCCATCGGAGGGCCTGGTCCTGACGTCTCCTCTGCTCCAACTGGGTCACGTACCTATCCTGCTCCAGTAGGTGAATAGCTGAGACACGAAGGCATCTATCCTCCTCGGCAAGGATAACTCTGCCAGCCACGAAACTCTGCTCACTAGGGGGTAAGGCTGAGGTCAAGGGCCTAGGGAAGTAGACGGAACTCTATCGTCTTCAGGTGCTCATAGTGGTCCCTCATCACTCTGTGAAGTGCCTTGTGTGAGATAGCTCGCAGTCCCTCCTCGACTGTGTCCTCTATAGTCAACTCAGTGAATGCTGGGACAGAAGGTAAGGTAGTGCTAGCTGGGAACTCCATTGAGGAGACAATGGGTCCTTCAATTCCTCCTTCCTTAGCTGGCTTCCCAGTGCAGGTGACCTTGACAAGCTCGTCGGGGACACCTAACATGATGAGAACTCGGCAGAGGGTCTATGCAAAACCCCCGAGCTCACGTAGGTCAAAGGTAAGCTTGGCGTGGTCCAGAGGTAGCGGTCCTAGTGGCGGCCAGTCGATGTTCATTGCCATCTGTATGTTTCAAGGGGACAGGTGTTAGCAGGTCTATAAATAGATAAGCCTTGCATAAAAGTAAATGCAGGGTCGGTATATAACCGAAAGAAGGGTTGTCCACGTCCTATTCTATCATCTATCTCTGAGGGTTTCGTCCTATGGTCAAGTATGGCTCTGATACCAACTGAAACAACCCCAATTTCCGTGAAGGGAAATCTACAGAGTTGAAGTGTAATAAGACCGTGGTAGATCATATTACCCAAATTCCAGTCAAATACCACATCCATACAACGATAATATCAGAGTACAAATAGTGCAGAATTATATAAATTATTACATCGCCGCATTGGCGGAATCAAAAGTAGCATTCATTTAGAATAGCTTAAAGATAAGATCGCCAAACTCAAGCATAGGCACGAACCCCTCAACCGTCAAACTCCTCGGAGCTATACTCCTCAGCAGAACCTGTATGCCAAAATTTATCAGTACGATTTGTACTGGCCACTCCCAACCCTATGAGCATTGCTTTGTGGAAATTGGATGCAAGTTGGATATAATCAAAAGGAACCTATAAGGCTAGGGTTTCCTATGTACTTTAGCATATCAAGTATATAACAGTATAGTCAAGTTTTAACACCATTCACACACATTCCACCCCATTCCCATTCTAGGGCCAGGTTTTGATCCTGGGATCGAAACACCACCATCTCCACACCATCACCATACCACACCCATACCATCACTCAGTCGATAGGCCAACTCCCTCTCAGCACTATCTCAAGGCCCGTAGCCCCTGGCTACAACCAAACACTCACTTCCAGGGGGGAGAAAAGGACTCATCTCTCTATCTAGTTTAAGCGAAACCCAGGAAAGGTCCATAGCCGACAAGTCGGCACATGTATCGATCGATCAACCATACACTCTGCAGAGGTTTTACATAACCACAAGATCCGCCTTCCTCGCTGACCGTCGTCAACTGGGCTGATTCTGGCCGCTTGCTAGCCTAGGATAATGCCACTCTACCATTTAGCCCTAGTACACCCCAAGTCTGGTCTGGGGTGGCTGAAACTATGAGTCATGAGCCAGGTCCACAAGGTCTCCATGAAGTCTCGGAAGGGTGTGGGGGAAATCCTCCATGCCCTGTACCTCCTTACACTGTTCGCTATCAACCTAGCAGTAGTGGCATTATCCTACCAAGTAGTCCGGCCGTCCCGCACCATATAGGGCGAGTGGTACGTCGGGCTTCCCGGTGAATCTGAGTACTAAGAAGTCCTTAGGGATGACCAAGCCAGAATGTCTCCATCAGGGTTTCCATTTACTGTGCCACCACAGCACCTCCATCCCAGGCTCCTCCCATCACATGTTCACACCCAGGACCACCTCATATACCATTTACCCACCACAGGTATCCATTCCAGGGGTGCCCAGGTAGCACCCCACGGCATGACTTGCCCCAGGCTCATCATATACTCCAACTTGGTCGACACAACCCTCACCCT